>NC_139920.1:25242717-25825217 GCF_963514095.1 Eutrigla gurnardus | reverse complement strand
ACAGCTCCCCTTCTTCTTTTTTCCTTTCTGAATTCTGCCCTGAAGCATGGTCATTATGTATCCCACCCTGGCAGGCACTTGTTTGTGTATTTATTATTTATTTTTCACAGCCATTGTTTAATATCACTTTCAAGGTCTGGCCGGGTCAAACTTTATTTCCGATGAATTCCCAGAACATGGCACAGCCAGATTGTTGGTGACAATATCAGGAAAAGTGAACTAATTTCCCCGTGGCATCCGTCAACAGCTGAAATGGTTTAAAGTGCACCATAAAAAGAGGTGATCAAACTCTCTGGCACGGAGCAGGCCGTTAACAGAAGTCTGCTTCTACTCAGAGGACTTTAAGTCAACTTGAAGAAACGATATGTCGTCCGTCTTCTCGGCAATCTGAGTCCCCACACGGGCAACGTGCTGCTCTCTGAGAATATAGTCGAACAACAACGATGTTGTTTGTGTTTTCCTGTTTGGGAGGCAGAGGTGTGTCTGGAGGATGAGCCACGCCTAGCGTTAAATCAACTCTTGTTATATACATATAAAAATATATACATACATATACAGATGTCTCTCTGTCTCCTCCCACAGCTGGGATTTGTTTGGTTGTATCTTCTGTTCTTATTTGCTTTGCTTTGACAGAACTACACTCATCTTCACCCCCATCCACTACCAGATGTACATGTTTCACTACATTTTAATGTGTTTTTACTTTAGCTTACTATCTAACTATCTGTGTGACCTCCCTTCCCTTGTTTTGTCTGGACTCTGAGCTCGGTTCTTGTTGACAACATGGAGTTTTCTCACGTTGCAATACTTTGTTTCTTCCTGGCAACTAAAAAATCTGTGCCTTTTAGTGTTATTTCTTCAACGAAAAAACTCGTAATAATAATAATAATGTATAATACTATTGGAGTAAAAGTATTTGGTATCGACGCATGTAACAATACAGAGCGATACAAATAATGGAACTCACTCATAAATCATATTACACAACTTAAAATAACAATGAAAGAAAACCTGCTAAAAGAGCATTAGGCCTAATTATGAAGAAACCAATTATATTATTATTATGTTTTATTATTTATTTATTATTATTATTATGTTAAATGATGGTAATTACCTGTTGGAGCCGGCTTATTTATTGTGTAAATTGCGCCAATGATTATTCACAGCAGATTCAGATGCATGCGTTACAATGTGTGAAGTGTGTGTGTGTGTGTGTGTAGTAAGCTTGTGTATTTCTATTTTTGCCCCCATGTTAACTGCATGGAGCCCAGGAGGAAGAGCTGCTGCAATGCAAACTAATGGGGATCTTAATAAACAAACGTGCAACAAAGTCATCCTGTTGGAATTGAACCAGGAGCATCGTGATTATATACAGGGTTGCATATTAAGTTGGAATAATTTGCAAATGTCTTCTCTTTTATTGCGCCAAACAAATGTTATGCATGAATTAATTTCACCTGGGTGATTGGGACACATCATGTAATGATTGCACCTGGTCTAAAGTGATTACTGGTTTATGAATTTTCTGTTTCTCTGGCTGTTTTTCTTTTGTTGTCTTGTTTTTTCTTGTACTTTAGTCTCCTTGTTTTGTTTTTCTTTTACATGTAATACAGTTAGTCTAATTTCTCTAAAAGTCTAATTTTACTCTGTTATGGATTGTTTTGTTTTGTGTGGAAAATTGTTAAAAATGTATAAATAACATTTTAAAAAAGTGATTACTGATGCATTTAAATATATAGGAATAAACAGGATTGCGTCTGAAAACAAAATATTGCAACTGTATGTATCTTCATCATTCCTGTAGGTGAAGCCAAGATCAAGAGTTCAATTCCAGAGACCAAACCTCATTATTATTTGATGGTTTAACTGCCATTTTTTTCATTTATTAAATGTACCCAATTAACAGGGTCAAGGACGCTGGAGTCCGACAGGCTGCCCATCTGCAACAGGACACTAACTCTCCTACAATGTAGAGTTCCCAGTTCAGTGTAAGTGAGCTCCTAGCCAAGCCGGACAAATCAAAGCAAGTCAGATGATTTTATAATGTGTGATTCAGACATAAGGAAGTCATCCAAACACCCGTTTGATTACCATAATACACGGACACTTTGAATCACCATGGCGGACACGGCTGTGAATCATCATCATAAACAGAAATAATGTCAGCCGAAGGGGAAAAGGTCACAGAGGGTGCACTGCAATATTAAGTATGACACTCTTTATGAGGTGATTCATTCTCAGAGGTTCGTCGGCATGACTGTGAACCTGATGATCGGCGGATACAAGAACGCCCACAGAGTTCAATGGAACTCAGATACAGCACTAATAACAACATCTTGTGACGGAGGAATAACGCTCCACTCCCAAACTTGAGCCAATAAAGGTAAGACGCCGTAATATTTTTTTATTAAAAAAAAAGGGAAAAAAACTGAAGGAAAAGTTAAAAAAATTCCCTGAATTTCCAAACAAAGAAAGAAGCAGTTATTCCAGTCTTTATCAAAATCAGCAGACTAAGATCGTTTCCTCTAATACATTCATGTCTGGGTGTAAATTCAGATATGAAATAGCCATAAAGTTTAAATGTGGTGCTTAAAAAAAGGTTGTTTTCTCAGGAAAATAAAGTCCTTTGGGATCATTCAGAAACTCAATTGTTTTCTATTAAATCTTCGTGTCCAGTGCCTTGTTTTATGCTGCTGTATATTGGGCTAACTGAGTTATTTTTTAATAAAACAGGAGCAGGGTTGTTTGGATGCAAACACAAAACCTTTTAGGTGTTATTTACGCTCAAGTGACCAAACCTGTTTCCCCTCTTTAAGTTATCTATTCTATCATCTTCTATCAGACCAGCATTAACAGGAAGACGGACAAAACAGAGCCTTGGGGAATCGGAGCAAGACTTTCCACACATGATGTTGTGAGTCGGTCAGAGTGATTATTCACACCATGCCAAGAGAATGACTGTAAGAGGCGGATATAGTCATCACATTACGTATCGTCGACCCGAGGCCTTTCCGAAGACTTCAGTGGGTTGAATGGTTTGGTTAGTAGAACATGGCCACCTGATTTACAGTTAATTGGGGCGGTTGGTCATAGTTCACTGTTAAAATGACTTTCCCCACCACAGGGGAAAAGAGGATGGACGTCCAGTCCTCCTTATTGGCTGAACTGTGGATTTCTTTAAGCGGTCCACCACCACTTCCTGCAGGTGCTGCCTTAACGCTCGCAGTCATCGCACAAAAGAAGGAAGCAGACATCGGGGAGGAGTTACACTGTAATCTATGTTCTGGGAATAGCAGCGAAACCACTTGAGTTAATTACACCCCGAATATTTATTTTGCAGAGTTGCTAAGTAGAGAGGACCGAATGAGAAGTGGGTCACGCGCCTTCCTAAAATGTCTTAAGAAATAAATAAATAAACACAGCCAACACCCACTGATTCTACAGCATTATAAATAAACCACAGCTCCTCGAACCCTGATCAAGCAAACCTACCAAAGTTTCACAGCTTGCACTGGAAAATGTGTGAGGAAGACGCCATCTAGTGGCCCCTCTGAGAAAGACAGCCAGGAGCAAACGTCACAGAGGACGCCCGAAACACCTGCTGCACTTCCTGTCGTTCAGGCTCTGTGAAAGCAGTTTTGATCCAAGTCATTTCTGTGCACCGATTATATTCTTTGCACAAATAAAATGAATAAAATCATGTGACATTTTTGCTATACTAAAGTTTGTGGTGATAAACTCAAACAACTAGCAAAGCTTCTAACAAGTTAGAAAGTCTTCTTTTAAAGGAGCAAAGTGTGCTTGTGTCAAAGTTCGTGCTTATTTTGGGGGTTTCTATTAGAGCATGTTTACGTGCCTTTAATGTGACAAAAACAACTTTTTTCAGTCTGTAGGAATATACCTGAATTCACCCTCCGTATGAAACTGAGTGCATTTCAACTGAGTTGCGTTGTAAAGCACACACTGCACTCAGAAAAACATTACAACCCGTCTATATATTGTATAGTTGTGATGTCACAAATGTACAGAAATCCAGACGGCTCGTTTAAAAGGCTCAAGTGTCTGGATTGGGTACAACTAAATACTTTTGCAGTATTAATACTGCACTCAAACCCGTAATATCTCATCATGGAAAGAACCAAAAATCATGATTCATTTTAACACAGGGTGTGCAGCTTGGCAGCAGTGGTGCGCTCAGGGCTGCCCCTAGTGGATAGAAGATGTATAAAAGAGACCACCTGCATCATCATTGCTGTCACAGAGAGTCCTTAAGAGTCCTTTAAGGTCGAGCAAGACGGACCATTCTTACAGAAACAGTTAGCAGCTGTGCTCCTCATTCAGCAATAGTCCTCTTTCACGTGAAATCATTTTTTAAGCCTTCCAAAAGGTGAGTCGTGTCAAACCAGTGAGGAACATTAAGGCGGCCTGGCGAGGACTCAGAACTTGCTGCCAATTGTTGAGTCATTTAGAAGCTTAAACCTCGTCGAGACATCCCAACAGACATTTTTCACAGCAGATATTTTGACCTGTCATAGTAGGATAAGCACAGGTGTTTTTACATTTACAGCGTCTCTGTTCTGTTCTGGGGTCACAGTGAGACTCCAGTGTGAACCAACTAAAGCAGACAAATCAAATTCTGAAGCAGATAAATCAAATTCAGCCAGTGTGCATTTTATTATTCAGCACTTTGAATGACAACAGTGTATGATATTGTGCTATATAAATAAATGTGACAGTCCTGTTCTTGTCCTATGTCCACATGTCTTCAGTGAAAAAGGCCTGTAACTGTAGAAGACTGGGAGCCGAGCAGACTTCTGTCCCTCTGAAATACCGGTTGTACTTCTTTACTGTAATTAACATTAAACGCTGTAGTTAAGTGTCAATGTAACATTCATTTATCAGTGCTTTATCTTAAAAAAACAACATAGATTGTATTTTTTATTTTTTTATGAGCTGTTACTCTTTACTACAACTGGAGCAGTGAGTGGATATTCTAAAATAAATCCCGTAGTATACTGTGTCCTTCGGTGCAAGCTAAAACAAAGCACCCGAGAATTGCCCTGGCATGCATACAAGGGTGACTCCCTGCAAAGGTGGGCCTGGGTGCTGCTCCAAACCAGTCGGGTGTCATTCCTGCATCAGGCACAGCTCAGAGCGCCTCAGGCTTAACGGCCTGCTTGATTCTTTTACACCCTGCGATGACAATGTTTGCTTCTGTCCACATGCCAGCATTCAGGAGCTCTAACCTGCAGCTCCTCTTTAATCTTTAAAAAAAATAGGGCAGACGATCCTCATGCAGCGTGAAAGAGGCATTTTCCATGAGGTTCACATGAGAAGTTGAGTACAGGTACATAAAAAAATAATAGATTTGATCTATGCATACCATTCACTTACCATACAGGGCCACCTGTTCTAAATGCATTCTACAGACGCGTGTTAAGACTATAGAGATCTACGGTATTCTGTAAATGCAAAGTGGACGGATTTATTAATTTAGGGATAAAACAACATGGCTGAAGGCGTGGCAGCTAGAGGCAACTCTGCTGGTACAATCCTGCCCGTGGAAGATTAATAGGCCTACCTGTCAGTGCTCAGATTAAACGCGTAAATGTGGCGTTTCACAAATATAATTCAATTAATTTACTTTGTCATTTTAAACTGCTATAATGACTATCCTCACACACATTAACAAAAAAAAAAAAAAGAAGACAGAGTGGAGCTTCTCTCTGTTGAGGGTTGGATCAGCCTGACAAAAATACTCTGACTACCTCCACCGGTTTTTCCTGAAGGTGCGCCCCAGGCACCGAGACAGAGAGAGGGAGCGAAGGTGTTTAACACTCCATTGGATTGGATTAAACTTACTTTATTATTATTATTATTATTTACATAGTCATATTAAAGCGTGTAGCGCGTGTATTTTCTCTGTGTGTGGGATCTACTTTTTGATAGACACCTGGATGGACAGAAGCCTCCATTAAAGAGTGACAGGCACTCTCTCTCTCTCTCTCTCTCTCCCCCCCCCCCCCCTCTCTCGCTCTAATAAGTGGGCGTGTCTTCGTGTCTCAACACGGCGTGCAGCAGTTGACAGACAGCTGCACTCAGCCGTTTTACCTGCCAGGTGCGACACGGAAAATACACGCAGCAGTCCTCCCGGAGCCGACTTGGCTCCCTGGGTGAATCTCTACCGCCGCTCGTGCCGTCACGCTCGCGCCGCTTCACTGATCGCGAGGGACGAGGTGAGTTCCATTCGTAGACGTCTCACGCGCCACGCCGTGGAACGCACCTGTTGCGTCCGCGGAGACCATAGCGTTGGCGCGCGAGTCCAAAATGACAACCAAAACGAGTCCGGGCGCGTGAACCTGAACCAATATTAGCTCGCTGGTTGTGAGCCACGTGATCGCGCACAAGAGCCTGCTTTTGACACGCAACAAGAACTAACTTAACCTTTTTGTTTTGTGTGTGTCTTCTCCTTTCCTCCACAGGACGGGTTCACCGCGTTTCTGTTGCCCGCACAGCTGGAAACTTTGCCTGGGAATTTCTGCGCTCAAAAATTTCAGTCATTGTTTCTGGTCGTGTGTGTAATGTGCATCAGCAGCCTGTCACACTGGAGGTTTGGATGGATTTACATTTTTTGAGGCTGCAGGTTTTTTTTAGGTTGAGGTTAAAAAACAAATGTTTCTTTGTAGAAAAGTAGGCCTACAAATCAGCCATATTGTTGTTGTGTCTAATCTTCCTCTTTAACACATCAGATCTCCTCTGAGGAGCATATTGTTTGAAGACCATCAGATACTTTAAGACCACCAGGAGTGAAACAGATCTCCTGTCCTGGTTTTGAAACCCTTTAAATCGCAGCAGCCACTTCCCTGGTTCTGTAGCTTTCAGGAGTGTGGTTGTGACATCTCCCACTGAGGGCATGGCAGCGGTGTTACCACATGCAGACGAGTACGCATCAGAATGTCAGGTATGCTGGTGAACCAGATCCACGGAGCACTTCCCAGATGATGGGTGTAACTCTGTACCTTCCTTGAGTGGCATGGTTCATTAAAAAATGTTGACAATAAAAAGACGTCCCGACACTTCGCACAAGGAAACTATTCCACATTAATTACAGCGACCTGATTGGCCTGCGGTTAAAGCGTTCATCTCTCTGACGCAGCTTGAACTCAGTAGGTTTAGTATAGAAATCCAGCGGTGAGGAGGTCACGAAGTACAAGTTCTTAAGTAGTATTTTCAGGTATATCTTCTTTACTTTTACTCCCTACATTTTAAAACATATCTGTACTCTACACCTTAGATTCAAAACTGGCTCATTACTTTAGTTTTAAGGCATTTGAGGGGATTTATCGATTGTTTTTCTTATTATGAGACGATAGTTAGCCTTCAAATGTCCTTCATAGGGATACTTTTTACTTTGAGTACATTTAATTTTAGTTGAATCAGTACTTCTACCAGTCTTTTTAAATTATCTATATTTATAGTATAGAATGTCTGAATGTCTTTTGACACTTCTGGTAAAAGTACAAATGTTACAAATCAGCTCATGCTTCCAGTCCGTGAATACTTGTATCTGTTGAATAAAGATGAGAAACAAACGCTTGTCTCAGGAGTCTTTTAGCTTGAAATAGTGTAGTGAGTATCTGAGTCAACAGCTGGAGGTCCACATAGTTCAAACAGGTTTCTTCAAACCGGGTATCCTTCTTGTTTGGTGTTGCTGAGGTGCCGACTTGTTTATATTGACCAGCATTACTTGTGTTACAGGGGGGGGGAAGGGAGTCATTATGAAACACTCGGGTGAACCTGGGCGTCAGCGGACACCGGCACAATTTACAGTAAATGTCATTCCTTACTTCCATGTCGATTTGGCCAAAATGTTCAACAGGTCAGCGGCTGCAGGGCGAGAAAGCTGACGATAAACAGGCTGCTGTGGGCAGTTTCACTCTCTGGAAGCTTGAAACCTGTAACACGAGGAGACAACGTGTCATCTTTGTGGTTAGGTGGCTTTCTAGAACTGAAAGTGGACAGTGTGTGTGTATATAAATGACTTACAGGCACCCTGAGGTGTTTCTAGAGGGGTATTTGAGGCCCGATCCAACGTTCTTACAGGCTTTGTTTCAGTTAATAAAGGAGACGTATTCATAAACAGTGGAAATGCTGATACAGTTTATTACAGTTTGAGATGCTATAGGTAAAAGCAACTTGTTAATTCATTTTACTTAAAAAGAAAAAATAATAATTCTGTTACAGCAAAATGTCAACACACGCGTGTTGATTCATGATTGGCAGATTGCATACAAGCCCCGGATTAAAGAAAAATTTAAATACAGCACTCGATGTTTAATGTAGACAGCACTCTATTCCAAAGTCTGATGTACAGCATCCAAAAACACAGGAGACGTGTCCCAATCGGATCAATTTTGTACATTTTCAATTGTCAACATGTCCACATGGGGGTGCTCTCCCCAAAGAATAAATAAGGAGTCCCACTAAGATGAGTGGCAGCTTTTGCTACATCCACAACTTTTCCCCCCACTTTCAAGTCCCTGAAATAATGACAAACATTTGGCACGAATCTTACTCCGTCAACAGCAATTACTACACATTATAGTTCATCAACATCTGCACGTTTGTCCTCGGCAACACAAACTCACGCTTTCTCCGAGCAGGGAGGGAATCATTCTGAAAGCCGACTTTGTAATTTCAGTAAAATGTGTCACAACGCGAGAACCCTGAAGCAGCACCATGTGATTAAAGACTGAAATCACTTTGGGCCATCACAAACATCTCAGTGAACTCAAAAGCTTGCCTGTGCTTTTCCTTATCCTTATTATTCAATATGAACAGAAAAATAATGGATCCTGGAGTAAAAACACCCAAAAAATAAAAAAAATAAAATAAAAAAAAACGTCCCTTTGAGCAGTAATATATATTTTAGTGGATCCTGTGACCGACTTCCCTCCATCCAGATGCACTTCTATTATGGGAATGTTTGTCTTTCTGCAGGCAGGAAGTGATTTCTGCCTTTGAGCTCGAGACAAAGAAGAGGACCAGAGGTGAGCTTGGGGGGGGGGGGGGATGGAAATTAAAGAAACAATCAAAAACAAAAAAACGATAAAATATATCATAAAAAATTAAATATAAGGCTCCCTTTCTGACCAAAGATAACAAGAGGGACGCAAAATAAGAGAATCTTATATCTTTCATGATGGGCAACAAAATAAGGAACACAAGTAAAAAAAAAATAAACAAGGATATTTACATTTAAATAAAATGAGCCAATTTTCAATCACACGACGTCTGTGCCGTTAAGCACAAGCATGAATTCAGATTTGACACAGACAAGCAATGTACATGCATTTCCTTTTGGTACTGGTTCTTTTATGGGGCCAGTTTTGGTTGGTAAATGACGAGCAGATATGAAACAGTGGCAGAGAAGTGATATATTGTACTCGAGTACAGCTAACATTGTTCATTCACAAAGATCGCGATTATTGGCTTTTTCTGGCTCTAGCCCTTTCCGACAGGAAACGGGGAGCCAGCGGATTGGATATAGTGCTGAAATGCATGTACACAGTTGTACACTTTCAGTAAACATGCACATAGAAACAGTGAGTCATACACAGAATATCATCCATCCACAGTTTTAAGGGTGACGGGGTTACAAAGTGCCCCTCACAAGCAGAAGAAGAACAGCGAACAGCCAATTAAATGTCCATGGATCATCACAAAGCTCCACCCCCTGTGCACTGGGACAAGGTGGTAAAAGATACCAAAGCCAAAACTACCAGCATGTTGATAATAAAGGCGTATTTTTTTTTGTTTGTTGTTGATTTGAATACAGCGACAGAAGCGTATTCCTCCAGAGCCGTACGCTGCGCGGTGCATGGAAAGGCTAGCCAATCGTTGCACAGCATGACGAGAGAACAGAACGGCAGCGCTGGTGAACGAAGCAGCTGCCACGTTGGTATCTAAGACACTGTAGCAGCCATGTTGGACCAGACAGGCACGTCCCATGAAGTCATGAGGAATGTTGAGATTGCATGGTTTGTTATATCCAGCAGAGGCCTTGAGCCCTTGTGATGGCATGGTCCACGGATGGGGTGAACATCAGCACATGATGACCACAGAAGGGGAGGTTCCTCTATTCCAGCTAAGAATCAGGGGGGAGGTTATGCCACGAGGATGCTATTTTTTATTTATTTTGGCTTGTCTTGATGCCGAGTCAGTTAAAAGAAAGGACGATTACGATTTACGAGTAAAAAATAAAATAAAAAAAGGAAAAGATGGGTGTGGTTCCCCACTTCTTTAACTCTGGGCTAACTTTGGTGGGTGTTTAAAAAAACAAAAAAAAAACATTCCCATCGCCAACTCGTTAGATTGTCCCAAAGCTTTTGGTCAACCGAGTGTGAACGGTTGAAAACAAACAAAAATAAATACTAATAAAAAAAGAAGAGACAATGACGGAGGACTGACAGCATGTCGGCAGGGAGCCTGAGTCACCGCCTGTAATAGGCACCTGGAAAAGAGCAAAGAGACAGAGAGATCCATCAGCAGCTTGATAAATCACACTGCAGTTTAAGTCGGACTGTAGTTTTAGTGGTTTTGCGCTGCATTTTCAGACATCAGTTTGTCTTGTTTTGACGTGGGGAATGTATGTCTGCTGTCTGGGTTCTTCTGATTACGCTAACGACTTGAGTTATTTGAAAGGAGCATCGTTTATGCTTTAATGAAAATACGTAGAGATTTAAAAACCCTACATGAACTGATCATGTTTGTGTCCAAACACAGCGAAGAGCACCAAGTTATGAGCTACAAACTAGAACTATTGCCTCGTGGTGGTTTACATTCAGTAATGTTTACAACACAGATTACTAAGAAACACACCAGAGTGGTCCTTAAAGCCAGAAATACAGTGGCCCTGTCAGATTGTACCTTTGTGAGCAGCCTCAGGTCTGGTGGGAGCGCGAGGGGGGACGGGGTGGTCCGAGTAGCCGTAGCCAGAGTTCACATTCTCATAGTCGTGTGCACGAGGCTGAGGAGGCCTGACAGACACAGAGAGGAAAAAACAGACAGAAAATTAATGAAATATTAACTATATACTTCATGTATTTGGTCTAAATAAGAAATGAGTCTTGTACCTGGCAGGCTTGTTTTGGTTCTTCTGCCTGTGGTTCTCGTACTCATCTCGTGTTCTGGGCCGGACTACTTCCTCCGAGATCGGCTGGAAACCAACACAGTTTATTTAGAACACAGGTTCTAGTTCCCCAGCGGAAATACACTATTAAATAAAATAAAGTCAGATGCTGATGCTATAATATTTCACGCCAAAAGGTCACGTTATAAAATAAGTACGATTAATGCAAAGTTACCCTGAAGTCTCCCTCTGGACGCCTCCTTTCCATCGCCAACCTCTCCATGGCCAACCTCTCTCTGTCTCGCTCCTTCTCTTTCTCTCGGTCTTTCTCGTTCTCCCGTTCTCGGTTCTTCCTGTACTCCTTCTTCTCTTGCTCCATCAACAGCCGGGCGATTTCCTGCCAGAGTGAGATGTCGGACACGTTGACTGGATAATAAAATCCTCCGCATTCCGATATGTGTTTAATGTCACTACAAGTATAAATAACTGCTAAACTGCTCACAGTAATTTATGTATTTAAAAAGAGCATTAAATGACTACAATGTCACATGTTGAATAGAAAGATACTCAGGTTTCCAGACTTCACACTCACCTCATCCTGAGCCACTTGGGCCACTTGGGATGCACGCCCATGGATCTTGCTGGCCTGAAAGCAGAGAACAATCAAAAGGTCACGTTTTACCCCCCAAGTCGAACACATTGTTTCAACAAACATAGGAAAGGACTGATGCCGACGCCTTTCATTATGTTTTCAGACTTTGAGTCATTTACAGAATAGAGCATGAGGCTTTTCAACACCATTCTGGTGCTTCATACAGTTTATTTTTAACGTTTAATCGTCATCAAAGTCATCACTCGAAAAACTTGAACACATAGTTCACACTTTGTACATTTAGCAACAACTTATTTTTTGAGTGAGATATATATATATCAATATATGATCCAGTTTCTATGTGATTTAGGTTGTTTGACTACGTTATTAAAGTGTAATCTTCGTCTTCCTCACCTTGATTTCCTCCTCTTGCAGTTTCCTGGCCACCTCCATGTCCTTCAGCTCCTGCTCACGGATATCAAGCTTCGTCAACCCCTTGGTGGCCTCGCTCACTCCATAGGCCATTCCTTGTATGACCGCGCCGCTCCCTCGGTGCACGATGCGACCTGCGGGTAAATTGGCACGTTATGATGACGTTACAACATTAGGCCTGCAACTAACAATTACTTTCATGATCAAATAATATGTTTGAATTTGTTTCGTCTTCAAGACATTAGAAAATTGTGCTGAAAACTTATGAACACAATTTCCCGGATTTCAAGTCTTCCAATTTGTTGTTTTGCCGATTTAATGATTAAAATGATCAAATCATTTTTTGACTAATCAAGTAATTGTTTCATCACTACTATATATAGATCCTTAAAAGGGCTGCAGTGCATCTCTGCTGGCGTTTATCTCTGTATTTGGTCAAATGGCTTGAACACCGTTGTGATGAGACAAAAACCAGCTCACCAGCTCTGAAACCCTTTTGAATCCCAAATAAAAAAAATAAAAAAATCCATGAAGCTATTCCACTACAAAACCACAGCACACATTTCAGTCCCACCAGCACAGTGTAATCTTTCCCTTGTTCAATGAAACAACAAATCGAGAATGAGCGAAACCCACAGCACAACAGTAACAAATCCAATCATTTCAAGCCATCAAAATCTGATTCAGTCAGTGGAAATTACTGTGGAATTGTCATCGTCCTCGTGAGAACAGCGGAAATTAGTGTCTTCATTAGTGATTGTGATGTTAGATCAACCCACCACCTGAGATTGCCACGGTAAGAAAGCAGCTTTCAGCACACCACACAAAGACCCCCGCGGAGCCCAGAGTGGGGCTCACGGTGGTACCTGTCTCTCCGTTGGGGTGAGAATGACTGCGTTCCCTGCCAGGGCCCCCGCCCTGCTCTTCCAGCTCGTCAAACACCTCTTCGGAGCCGGACTGGACACGCTGCCGGCCCCGGGCCCTCCTCTCGCTATCATCCCCGTCTTCCTCCCAAGAAGCCCTGCCCTCCCTTGGCAAGCCCCTGCTGTGGCCCGGCTCCTCTTCGAGTCCTCTCTCCCTGCTCCTGGTTCTCGCTCGCTGTCTGTCTTTGTCCTTCTGTCTCTGCCTGTCTCTCTCCCTCTGTCCGTCCCCACTCAGTCCTCCATCTCGGGATCTTTCCCCATCTCTTCCTCTTGGTCTCGCCCCCCTGAGGTCCTGCTCCCTGTCTCTCCTCTGCTCTCTTCCCATATGCCTCTCCCATTCCACATCTCTGCCCCGGTCCCGGTCATATTGTCTTTCCCCTTTTCTGTCCGACACCTTGTCTCTCTCTGTGGGGCTCTGTGGTGGTGGTGGCCTGGCTGGTCTATCCTTTCTCCTCACCACCCGCTCTGTGTCCGCCCCCCCTGGGACCCTAGCTCTGCCGGTCTCTGTGGGCTCATATTCTGGGTACCTGTCCCCGTGCTTGCCTCTACTGGGCAACAGGTGCTCTGGGTAGGGATCTGCATGCCTGCTTCGCCCTCCTTCTGTCACTAGGTGGTGCTCAGGGTATTTGGAGCGGCTGTGGGGTGCTGCTGGGTCCTGCCTTGGGTACCTACTCCTTTTGGGCTCTATTGAGCTATAATCTGGGGAGTGATCACGATGTGAGCTCACTGGAGCATACGCATCATGTCGGCCCGGGGAAGTTGGTTTGTGATTGGTGTGTTTGTCCAAGTCAAGGGGTCCTCTCGCAGCTAAACGGGGCGGAGTAGACGGGAGTAGTAGAGGGAGGGTGGCGTCGACAGAATGGTGATGATGGTTGATGAGAACATGGAAACGTGAGAAAAAAAAACAACACAGACAGTAATGATATAAGCTAAGATAGTTAGTATGAACTGGGTGAGACACCTGTGAGGACAGTGATGACATAGATGTATAGAGTGATGAAGTGGCCCCCAAAATGTCCAGAGATGTGGTTACGACCCTCAGATTATACAGTGGAAACAAGTGACTGGAGCCTGAATACAGAAGGTAATATTAGTGCAGATTTGTCCTTAAGAATGGAAAACAAACATTTGCTGTAACACCCTTGAATCCTGTGTGTCATTTCATGGAAGCGGTTTAAAACCAATAAACGTACATGTAGCACACATGAGAGCAATAGCTGCATTAGGAACCAGTGTACCGACTTAAAGGGGGAAAACAGAACTTGATATTGAACAAAATGTTCATCTTTAAGAAAACCAGCGTGCTGACAGTCGGCCTGCGACTAACAAAAGCTTTAAAAATGAAAACAAATGAGTGGAAAAGCCCATTAAGGGAGCACACACCGGAGGCCAGTACTCAGTCAGCTCAATGGAATTCAAGTTATCTAACCGGCTGCTTGACGTCTAACCGACGGGACGTTTGTTGACGTTCAAACTTTTGAAAAGCAGGTACACAGTCAGCCTGACAGGTAAAGAGTGAAAGGGCTCGTTTAAGTGTGTCTGTCTCGTCTCCCTTTTTGTCCTCGTAGTCTCGGTCAAGCGGAGACAGGTATAGCCACCACACCGGTTTGTTTGCAACTGTAATCCACTGGATTAAGACAAACGCAGACCTTCATTTCCCGAGAGGAACAGCCAATTACCCACCGGATGAAAGCAACATGATTTCACAGTGTGACTGTGTGTGTGTACACGTGCATTAAAGAGGATACAAAAACTAGCGGGGAGGATTTAAAACAATAAGCACAAGGCGGTGAAACTGCTCAAAGATTGAGTCTCTAAACCTAAAACACCTTTAGCACAGTGACAATCTGGTAACCTGCGTTAAAAGTATCCGGTTACTCGCCCTCACAGTGTTAGGTGGAGTGTCAACAAAGAGCTGGAATCTTTCTCACAGCCACAGTTGCATGCATGCACACATAGACACTCAGCAGGGACGTCATAGGTGAGTGAGGTATTTGACTTGCAAGGTAACACTGCAAATACAGTGAGCCTGGCAGTGGCACAAATATTCTAGTATAAACAGAGCAGTGCAGAGTGGCACAGTCAGCAAGGACGCACTGTGGTTTCATCCAAACCACCTGCCGTGTGTGACATCTTTACAACGAGGACAGCTGGTGATCTATACAGACACAACAGGAAAGGTAGACCGACAGCTGAGTCCTGTTTGTGTCAACAGTGTATTATTGTCTAAACCACACCTCTATAGTGGCTTTTCTGTTGACAACCATCCCCATGTTTAACTGACACACACTCTGAAACAGTGTTTCCCACAGGGTTAGTGAGACTGGTGGATGGACCTCAGACTGTCTGGGTACACCGCTGTGGAGGAAATGTGCTCGCTGAAGGCCAGCCAGAGCCGGAGAGGGCTTTCATGAGGGCTTCCTCTCACGCTGAGCTACCATGCCTGAAATTTTGGGTTAATTATGAAACTGTGGCGGGCTGCCACATTTAAAGGTAATTAATGTGAAACCCCAAGGAGCGGAATAAACTAAAATTCTTCATGTAAGCAAACAATAATGGCCGTACCAATCGATACAAAAGCAGCCTGTCATTAAAAGTAAATACTATTGTGTTTCTGGAATACATGTTCATGGCAGAGAAGACAAATGTGCTGGGAACAGAACAAACCAAGCAGAGAAGCGGAGACTGACTGACTGTTCTTGTGTTATTAAATTAACTAAAAAAAGGATTTTCCTCCCCTGCTCAGCATCTAGGGATGACCAGAGTGTGGTGGTGGTGGTGGTGTCGATGGTAAATGTCAACAAATACAACGTGGCCAAAGTTTCAGGAAGGAAAACTGGTAGTCTGCCAAATTATATTCAGCAGGCTGACAAAGCTGCAGAGAAAAGAGCTGTTAGGAGCCTGAAGGGAACGTTATAACCGTGTGAAACACACTTGCCTATACTCAAACTCACGCCTCATCAACTATAACTGCATTCTGACATAAACACTGCAGCCAGATAGCTGCTACGCTGCAGCAGCAGCATTTGTGCTGCTGATTAACTGACGGACACAAGTTACTTGACACAGGACGACAATTTGCAAGGAAGCCAAAGAAAAGAAGAAGAAGAATAACATTTGCCAGTTTCTCTTTTAGGAGAAAATGAACAGACCTCATGCATGAAAAGACTCCAATATGAGACACAGAGCCTCACCAATGTTATAAAAACATAAATAGATTTGTAGCTATGTGACATCAGTTGGAAAATCGTACGGCTTTTCTTAATGGATTAAACAGGGATTTAACAGATATTCATTTCATATCTGAGGTAAAGTCTGCTATGAAAGCACATTTAAGCTGTATCTCAAAACTGGAGCATTGTTTCATAGCGGTGTTTGCTCTTGAATGGGAGCAAAATGACAAATTATTTCTCCGTAGGAACATGTAAGCCTCCCTTCAAGGTTTATTATGTGCTTTTAAATGGATCCAAAATCTTTGCCTGGAGTCAGCAACTATCTCCAGTGGTGTACAGCATCAAAAGCACACCCTCACACATCCTCAGCTGAAAAAGCAACAAATCCCAGTCGACGGAGGAGGTGGTTTATCTCCTCTCGTGTGCTTACAGATGATGTGCACACATTGACGCAGAAAGGCGCACATTAACATGAGTCAGTGGTGCTCTCCCTACCTCCGTGGTCTTCAAAGTACTCCTCCTCAAAGTTTGATTCCAGCTGCTTCTGTCGCTTCCTTTCCTCTTTCATCTCCTTCTCCTGCATCTTACGAGCTATGGCCTAGAAACAAACACGTGACTTTGATTTAGGTTGTAGTTTTCCCTGTTGTCAGCCAATGTAGCTTCAAATATGAACACAATTAGATTACAGTGATGATTGATGTCGATTAGTGCAAGTGTGGAGCAATGATACCCATTACTTAACATTAAGTTTACTGATAATTCTACAAAAATGCCCATCCAATACAAGCAACACCTAAAATGTCAACCTATAAACAGTGGCAGCCAGTGAAAGCATTGTGTTGTACATTGTAATAGATACTTTGGTGAAAAATACAGGTCAGGTCACTATGGCTGTCATTCCTTTAATACAATAGGGAGGCACAAACAAACTGATGATTCAGGTGGAACGGCCCACCCACTGCAGCACGACGATACTACAAGTCCAGCCATCGACGGGTGGATGGAACCAACAACGTGCTTGAACGGACAGAAATCTCAGTATGCGCATGTGTGTTCCTTACCGCATCCTTCTCCTCCTGCTGTCGCTGTTGTTCTGCCTGTCGGACCAGTTGATCCTGAATCTCCTGAGCGATCTCATTGTCTTGGCGCTCGCTGAGGTTTCCCGAGGGTTCATGTGCATATGGAGGAGAACATCAAATCATATATACGTCATTGACCAAGAACTAGTTTTTTAGACGACATTTCATACATCATGTACAATAATTCTTTGAATATCCGTCTGTATTTCTATACTCTCTCATACATAGTGGTTTTGTACTTCAATTGCTCCCTTTTCAGCACTTTCTGCTGATGCTTCAATTGGCATTCACTCTAGCCTTCATAAATGATCAGCAGTTACGTTATCCAACATGTTGTGAGTGGTAGCGTCTGTGCTTCTGGCAGGAACACCTTCGTCTGTCTTTAAACGACATCATTTTGACAACACCATCTGCCTGGAGGGCTGGTATGCGAGTACCCGTTTTCTGTGTGTGCATTACAGCTTAATTACTTTGCACTGCACCTGTAATGGACCCTAGCGGCTGTCAGCTCAGGAGGCCTTAAACCGGCAAAAGTAGACAGACTGTACGATCTTATAATCTTAATCTTAATATTCCTGTGTCGGTAAATGCCAAAAAAACAAGTGATGATGCATTCCCGATTCATGTGTGTGTGTGGGTGAATATAAAGGGGCATTGGCTAGAGCAGGATGGACAGCAGAGTGAGCTCCCAGAAGGACGAGCAGCATTAGCCTGCATCCATGGTGGAGCATCTGGTCTCTCTTTGGGGGGGGAGCCCACCACGATATGTTTGTTTGTGATACAGAAATCTCACTGAGCTGTGAGCCAGCAATATTACTTCAAATTGCAGAGCAGAGATGGGGACTTTGTTGCAGCTCCTGGTCTGTACGGAAGCAGGAGCAACACAAACCTTCCCTTTGTTTAGGAACCGTCAGTCAAGTTTGTGTGTGCAGCATAGCTTTGGCCCTTCAGCTGGAGCGGACCCAAACCTCTTAGAATATATAATTATACTTCAGGGCTATGGAGAATGGAGATACCACACAGAGACCACAAGAATCGTGAATGATCTGCTTTGGCTGCTTGCGTTGCAAAACCTTAATCAGCACAAATCTCCTCTGCACAGTTGCACGTTCTGACTAAAATGTGTGTGGAAATATAAAGTCAATAACATAGTATGTATGCTGAATGTGTGGATTAGTAATTCTCGTCACTTATCACAAAAAATAGGGATTTCTGACCTGTCTAACAGAGCCAAACCATTGCATCTTTGCTCTCTAGCACAAACTGAAAAAAAAGAGTATTACAATATTCACTGGTAATGAATTAACTCCTAATTTACAACAAACAAAAAAAGGTCAATCATGCACTGAACGATTAATCACTTTGGAGACATCTACGGTGGGAGTGATGGATCACTTCACAGCTGAAGAATTAATCTGTCTAGGTATATGTAATTACACTAGATCACACTAATCTGAAACATATGCCATGCCCGAAGCTGATTAATCTGATTCTCCATGTCCAAATACTGTTGTGTATGTGGTTTTATTGTGTGTTGGTGTGTGAGAGGTACCCACATGTCAACATGCTGCTTCTGGTTCTGGCCTTTGGCCCTCAGATCCTCCTCCTCCTGCAGCTTCTTGGCCACCAGCAGGTCGTTCTGCACCAGACGGCTCTTATTGACGTTCGACGCCAAGTGGCTCTCGACTGTTCAGACACAAACACATAAGAACTGCTCTTAAAACTTGTGTGCACACGATCCAGGAGTAGGTCAGCTGGCTGGACCGCACTGGTGATGAGGAATCAGATGAGCAATGAGCAGCAGAGCACTGGGGGAGATTATTTACAGAGCAACACGTTCTTGATGTTTCCGTCTCTGGAGGAGCGGTGGTGTTGTTGAGAGAGTCAGAAGAGAGCAAGGTAAACATCGAGGACACGGACACTTCAGCCTCTGGTGATAAACAGGGAGCGGTCTTAGTCAGTGAGAAATGAGTGTTCGCAGCCGAGGTGCCGTTCCAAGGTTATGTGATGGCACACTGAGGGCCATAACAGATGATAAATCCTGCTTGCTGACGCACTCCGAGCACTTGGTAAGCATGGGGAGCATCACTCACTCGCTCAGCTCCGTTTCACCTGCCTATTGATCCGTTCCCAGCTTTCATGTGAAAAGGACCAAATTACGTTTGGCAAATTGCCCGTGAGACGCTCCATAAAGTTTCTGCTTTCTGACTGGTGGGATTGAAAGAGGAAACTGTGAGTCACAGCTGTGGCGACCTGATAAAAAGTCAAGGGGTTGACATTGATTTTTTATTTTGGGACGCCGCTGATCAATTGTTTAAGTTTACGACGCCTTGTAAAAGAAAATATTTGGAAGGGGAAAAAAAAGTGATGTCACAACTCAAGATAAGGCTATCATTTATCCGCCGCCACATTTCAACAGGAAAATTGATTAAACTTTCAAGGCGGCGAAAGAAAAAACGAGACCAGACATCGTGACATTCGTTCATTCACACTAAACCTTGAAGAGGTCCTGCGTCATTCAGAAAACAAGAGTTAACGTGAGAAAGTTGGACTATCTGAACGTATCAGTGTGGAGCTGTACCCTGAAATACAGAAAACACATTCAACAAATACGCCAAGTCCTGACATACTCGTAAGGAAATGCTCAACATTTTGTAGGCAAATAAAAGACAGTTTTAGCTCCATGTTAAGTAAATGGGCTAAAAAAACTTTTGTGGTGGCCATCTGTTGATGTGATCCAGGGGGTGAGCAATTAGAAGACAGTCAGGCTAAGTAAGCCACCATTATCCTCAGTGACCTCCAGGGTCAAAGGTGAACCAAAGATTTCTTTTCAAGCTCAAAGCAGATCAGTTATTGTGGCAACAAAGGGATATAAGGATCACTGAGGCTTTGAAATGGTTTATGACAACACAAGGGCAGGCAATCCAAAACCAAATTATTCACAGCTAAAACTGTCTAATCTGCACTTAGGGTATGACAGGGTGACATCTGACCTTTCTTGGAGAGTTTGTCGCATAATTTACCCTTTTATGGCGACATATTCATTCAAACAGAAAAGCCTTTGTGCAGTGTGGGTAAGTAAAAGCACTCATGTCTCCCACTCATCTCTTCAAATTAAAATCTCACCAAAAGAGATCTAACCAACTCATTCCCTGCACCAACCTAAAAGCGGCAGCCTCTGTTGGGTTCCAGTAAGTTCGTTAGAATGAGTGCAGGCGATGGCTATGAGGAGCTGTGGCGGTCATTAGCCATCTGCGGATATCCATTTGTGTCTGATGAAAGGAAGGCCTTGTTATGTCTGGGTCAGAAAACGTCCCCTCGGCCGAACTCAGCAGTGGCTATCCCACACTGAAGGACGAGCCGTTCCTGAGAGAATTTCATGTAGAAACACTAAAGCAAAAGAAGCTTTTGAGAAGAGACAAAAAAGTTTAAAATGTATTATTATTGATGAGATTTCAGCAATTCATCTTAATGCGCTTACTAAAAAAAAAGCAGCAAAGGAAGCAACCCTCTTTAGCGAGTCTCTAAAGTGGCTTTTTACATTTTAAATGTGGATAAATTATCATTTATAGAAGCACACATGCAGAGAGCATCCCAGTGTGTTTTCATCGGCGCTTCAGATCCAGCTTCTCTGCTACAGGTGAAGCAAACACAAACTCCCATGCAACAGTCCACTGTAGTCTGCCCGGGCCCGGCCCTGATACAGTATTGTTGTGGCATCCTGCACCATTCACACAGCCATCTGTGTGGCTGAAGCAGGGTTTATGTAGGCTTAAGCAGGCTGCAGCCACTGACGCTGCACATCGTTAGACTTGACACATTTTCCAGAAGGGGGAGAAGTGAGGACTGCATTCATTTTTCTACTAGCACTGATAACATCTTCCATAGTTGGTTCTTTTGCAAAGTAAGGACCTATAGGAGGAATTCAGCAGGGCGGCTTGAGAAAAACAGTCCAAACAGTCACCCAGCAGTCTCCAGAGCAGCACATGTAATTTTACATCAAGTTGTCTCTTGAACCTTAGTTTTGAATGTTTTTTTCTTCTCGTCCGATGCGGAAAACATTACAACAATACATGAGTTAAATGTTTAAATAAACACGCCGTCCTAGAAGAGGATATGAACCTACAGTATCTGATTGAAATCTAAATGTTTTCATCCGAGTGTCTGAAGTTGAACATACGTCAGTGATCATAATCATTAAAAGCAGAACTCCCCCGTTTTAAATAAGTACGTGTTAGCCATCTCTTAAAAAGGGAAACCATGGCTGGGAAGAAGAAATAAAAAAAAAACAGGGGTCATTTGTAGTTTCTTACTTTCTTGCTCCTGGAGGTTGTAGGCCAGGCAGTGATCCTCCAGCACAGCGAAGTCTCTGCACACTGGAAAAAAAGAAAAGAAAAATAATTTTTAACTTGTGCATGTTTGTTGGTTCACACTAAGTTATGTAGTTGGTGCAAGTCAAGCTTGAGGAAGTTGAAGGTTAGATCACTATCTGACATTCACAGTTTCAGACGTTTAGCATTTGGCCCATCCGCTCATACACATGATTACACACAACCAAGAACAGGAGGCCCATTCTCATAGGTTAAACAGAGCACACAGGCAGCGGATCGGATTCGTCATGAATGCAAGATGTATTTTGTGCATATTTTATGTTAAGTGGCTCTTTATATGAAGAACTGACATGATGCATGTATTTAAATCATTAGAAACGGGGCCAAACGGCATTTCTCGTTCTGATAAGAGTTTATTCATCTTGAAACTAAGCGGTATGTGATCTGTTTATTTTCTGCCTGCAAAGACATGAAGTGAAACTGTGAATGAGGAACCATCATTTGCCTCGACTGCAAAAAGCCTAAATAAAGACTGGCGAGAGGTGAGACGTAAAGCTTACGAGTGACAAGCTGGTGGTTTAAATCCCTGAACAGACTTCAACAACAAAATGTTATCAGCAGGCAAATACGGTACATGAGTCAAACTCCCAACGTCCGTCAGAGATTATGTATTTATATGCATTTTATTCAGGTGATGCATCATTAAAGCTGGAGTTACAATATATGAAATCAATGTGCTGTCCTATCAAATCTCTGACTTGAAACCTTACAGACTGCATGAGATCTGAACAAAGCTATCGACCAGGGAGTAAGATGAGTTATGACAGCAGCTGATCATTTCGTATTTGGCTCTAAACTCGAGGACTTGAACTGCACATGTATGGCTAGAATCATCATTTCCATTATCTGTATTTAGGGTGAGAGATTACTTTACTACTCCTTTTCCATCTCACATCTTCAAAAAAAATATAAAAACTGCAGCAGACTTTCCATTACGCTTTCAGTGTTATAGATACTGCCAAAATGCTGCGAACCTTCATTCTGGGAAAAAAAAATATATTAACGGTTGGGGGAGGGGAGTTTTCCCTCATAAAAATCTGATACCGTCACATGTGGCAGCTTTTCTTCCTCTCAATATTCAAGATGTACCAGTCTTGAAATGAAGTTTACCGTTTAGGAAACGGTAGACGGTATGGGGACACTGCAGAACTTTCTCACAGCCTCAGCTAATTGTGGATGTGGACCTAACAGCGTGGGGCGTTTGTTCCGTAAAGCATCTGCTTCTACGATTCAGTAAACACGGATTTAAATGACCTCTGTTAAACGCATCTGAAAATACTGCAGTACGGAACGTTTACTCGGCTGCAAAACATGTGCCATTGTATCAAATATAGGACAAAATGAAGCCATGATTTCATCTTGCAAGCAGCCACGCAGCACTCTGCTGTTGGCGGCGGTCCTGTTCAATGAAGGCCAAACTTAAGAAACTTATTCAGACTACTTCTTCTACTAATTATATCATTATTTATATCCTCTTCGTATATATATTCAATCATCTCCTCCTCGGCTTTCATTACAGAGCCTTGCGACACTCTCTAACCACACACTGCCAGGCTCACAGCCCATCATCTGCTTGAACAAAGATTACTTAGGAAAAAAAGAATAACCAGCAACAGCCTACATCTGCGTGTCAGCGTGCATTATTGACGAGCACCAGAAGAAAAGCCTTGGATCAAAACACTGATGACACTGATTGTCTGATTGAATACGATGGGATGTAACTCGTGGTGACTCAGGATGGTTGGGCTTAGCAGATGCTGTGAAGAGGAGGGTGAGACCTCCACAAAGCCAAAGACCACTCCCTCTGAGCTGGGTGGGATTGGATCAGCACAGACCATTTTTCAACCATATGCTTAATCTTCTTAACCAAGAATCTAGATTAACTATGGCTGCTATAGCTCTAAAAACTGGTTGTTTTAACCACTGCAACAATGTGTGTTGGTGCGACGGCTCCTTTAAAAGCTTGTGAAAGTTCATATTTAGGGGGGGAAAAGCAGTATTTCACTCGGTCCAGCAACGGGAGGATTACAGCTGCTTCGATTTAAGTTCTCACCTCATCACTTTGTGCAGGAAACAGGAAAAAATCAGCCTGACAACCACGTCTCACAAAAGGCCGCCAAGATGCGAGTCTTTGTGCTTCGTGTGCCGAGCGAGCTGACAGATTACGAGTCTCCAGTTCATCTGTGAAATGCTGTACTGCGATACGACTAGACAGCTTACAAATATTTACTATTTTGCTGACACACGAGGGATGCGTTTGAAACTTTTCCCAGCAGCTTTCTCAAGTCTTTCCCTCTGCAGGCTCGCCAAGCAGTGTGGGAGTGCACGTCCCTCCTCTCCCCCTCTCTCTGACCAGAATAACAAGCGTCCTGCTGGGCAGCTGCTTCACACTGAGCGGTCAGGACCTTCCCACCAGCACGGCATCCCATCATCCACAACACACACACACACACCCCATCTCTACCTGCTTCCCACCTTCACAGCACTCACAGTAGCAGGCAAAGTTTTGGGTGTGTATGACATAAGTTGGCTTTGGTTCTTTCTGGATAATGTTTCAGAGCATATTAACAGATCTGTACAGCCACAGTGTAACAGGATATGTCAGGTATGACATCCATGCTGCTTTCGTCATCACAAACAAAGACTCCTGTGCTCCACATACCTCACAACACCTCCATGTGATCAGCACTAAATCCACAAGTCACCTGGCTCCTATAACGTGACGCCAAGCTAGGATTGTGTAAATCCTTTAGTTTACAATACACGTATACAATACGTCTACCTGTTTGGTCCCTGCTAAAACAACGCGTCGCTAGACTGGAGACCAGATTTGTGAGGGATACATAAATCTGGTAGCCAGGCTAAGAGGTCTAACCACTGCGGTGCACCTGAATCTAGCAAGAAGTCTACCCGACCTAGCATCGTTAGCCGCGCTAACAACCACAACACCAAAATAAAAAACAAAGATTAACACCTGCATTCACTCGGTTACCATTAGCCTCGCGTTAGCTAGATACATGTGATGCTAAACAGCTAGCTTCATTCACATTCTTCCAGCAAATATGTTGTGGACGTTACCCTCTTTCACTCCAGGTAGTTTATTCTTGTCGATGCTAACGTTCAATTCAGCCATGTTGTCACCGATAATAAGTTAACAAAAAAAAAAAAAAAAAAAAAACGTTGACGTTGAATTACACTTCCGCGTTTCACCGAAGGTTAACGGCGGGCTGATTGATCGCCTTTACTCATAAAATCGATTGATGGTTCAGGTGCAGGACGGCCCTTTTGATTAGTTTCGGTGGCCACCCTCTCCTCGATACGTCGCCTCTGTAATTGCCCAGCAGAAGCTAGCGTGTTGGGGTTTTCTACAAGCGTCCCTCCCTCCCCGAGCCTTCATACAACCGGCCCGCCAAGTCACGGCGGGTTCACACTCCACGTCCGCTTTCAACGTGTCAAAATAAAATGCGTGTCAGTCCCTGACAAATTAAAAGCACATTAGGTGTTAATTATGAAGGCAGTATGTCACATTATTTTCACAACTGAGCCCTGCAAATTTAAATAGTGACCAGATCACCGAGAAAAACACACATACAGAGAAATAACCAGGCATGTTATAACTCGACACCAAACAAGTGAACCTTAACTTTAGAATATGTTTTGATTGAATATTATTAGATTACCAGAATCTGTGTTTTGATTGCACACTAATGCATATTGTGTTAAAAGCTATAGTTTAAAAGACAAACGGTTCCAACATGTATTGTTTATTAATTATACTATAATAATTCTAATATGATTTATTATTTAGTGTACAATCATTTTTCACAAATCGTACAATAGCTGCAATAAAAAAAATCCAACCCTAGTCATACAACATACATTTGTCCTATTTTAAAAATAAAAGCCTATCAGGAACCTTGCTGTTAAGATGTGATTTAATTTGGAAGGTTGAATTATCACACTTCCGTTATGACTCCAGCTACAGCTGGTTAACTTGACGCAGCTCCCTGCTAAGGTTCACTGACTGTAGACGTCTGCAGCTGTTAGATGTCCTCAGTGAGGGGCGAAAGGAAAATCCAAATACATAATGATGCCTTCAGGCACTACACGTTTAAAAACGAATAAAACAGTAGAAGTACTATGACACGTGCACGTCTGAATGAAGCGCGCGCACATTTATAAGGTACGGCGTGTTACAAGCTGTATTTCTGTTCTCTCTCTGTCTCTCTCTCCCCGTCTCATTTACACAAGCAAACGTACACGCGCACACGCACGTGTCATGTGATCTGACAGCAGCTAGTATTATGAACGTGGTAATGTAATTGCTCCCTCTAGTGTGCAACTTCAGCATTTCAAGTTGCCGGTGTCTCACAGGCTCGTTTCCAATTCGTTTCCCTTACAGAACATAACTGGCATTAGCGGCAAATTTACTGGGCAGTCAATACACATCAACCACTTGTGGACTGGGTCCACACTCAATAATGAATAAAGACTTGTTTATTTTCCAGTGGCATATTCTGAGGTCAACATGGCCGTGACCTCTTCATTAGGGTAATGCTGACTCGCATCTTGGGAGCAGAAAGACAACTGATGACTACATGGCTTCAGCCCACACATTTCACTTTGAAAAGACTCTCGCCAGCGAAATTGACCTGCTCCAGGTATGAGATGTAAATTTCTTTGACACACAAAATAGACTGCATTGACACAGGAGGTGTTGGGAGTCCGCTGATGCGGTGATGGATGTTCCTATAGCTCCAAATCAGCCCCAAGGCCAAGAATGAGGAGCTCGTCTCCAGCCATGATGCACTTAGAGACTGAACTCATTTGTGCCCCGGTTCCCCGGACCGACACACTCCTGTGTATCTATTTAAAGAAGCAATTAATGTAAACGAAAAAGGACCCGCAAGTGCCAAGACCATCTGATTCTGGTCTCTCAGCAGGCTGATTGATAACTTCCTGTCTTACTTTGATTTGCCCATGTCAGAGTGATGTAGGGTTACTGGCCTCACCTACGTCAGTTTGCCGTATTTCACTCCCGACTCCCGCGCCACGTGAATCGGAGGCCTATTGACGAAAACCCACAATGACTAGCAATTGATTTAGTACGCAAGTGGCTGACTGGCCCCTCCTCCTGGCCCCGGAGAGGATAAATATATTGATGGGATGGACCTAGGGCAGTGGATTGCTCGTCTTACTTGAGGTAGTGGTCATAGTCATAGAGATAGTTTGGGACCTCACAATAAGTACTATGGATAAGGTTACGATTGTGAACTACTGCTTAGGACTCCTGAGCCTGTTGCTGCTGCAGGGAGTGCTAAATGTGGAGGGACGGAGCATATTTAACCCCGGTAAGTGTGCAAAACTGCTATTATTTTAGGTCAATATATAATGAAATTAAATGATTGTGGAGGATGTTGCTACTGCAGGTACTGTGCTCTTTAATTTTTGTTTTGCCATTGTTGGTTTAATGGTTAACGAGAAGAGATGATGGCTATGAATTAGGACGTTTTGTGGTATTTAGGGTGCTTAAACGTCTGTTTAATTGTTTGCTTTGTATGTGCAGGAAACCATGAGTTTAATCCAAAAGAAGATGTCACAGATCCTCAGAGCAAGATTCTCACACTGTTACTCCAGAAGAGCTTAGGTCCCGTTGAAAACGCCGATCCTCTAGGTGAGAGATGAAATGAGATGGGGAATTTAAATAACGCAAATGCATTCCTTGGCTTCGATGCTGACTTTGATGGTTCTCCAATCTGCAGGTCTTGAGCTGGCCAATAAATTAGCCGAATTAGATGAGGTAAGAATACTCACCGATTCTTCTTGAAGTAACTGTGTAAATGTGGACCAGGCAGAACACCAATTACGTTTCTCCTCTGTGTGAATATGATTTTGCATCGTAATGAAGCATTTGCACCTTGTTTTCCTAAAAAAAAAAGAAAAGGTGAATCAATTCTAGATAGACACAAGGTTTTGAATGAAAACCTGGTGCACTACTTCTTTACAAAAGTCACTGGTTAGATGGCGTATTGATACTGAGATGTCGTGTACCTGTCGTGGTGCGTTTCCTCTCTCTGCTTGTAGCTGCGGGCGCTGAGGGATGACCTGCTGCTGGAGAGGGACGTCACAGCCAATCTGGCACAAGGCAAATCCATAACTAGGAAAAGGGGTGAACGTGAGTAAAAAATTGTGTACTTCATGCAAACTGCTTCACATTATTCAAATTTTTATCTGCAATCTAAGATGTTTTCATCTTCTTCTGTCTGCAGCTTGCTTCTGGAAGTACTGTGTCTGACACGGATGGAAGAGGACGAGGACCACTGTGAAATCTAGCTGCAAACCCAACATAGCCTTAAGACTCAAAACACCAGTAATATACTCACACTGTATTTACCCCAGCAATATAGAGTTGTACCATATTCAAAGTCATCAATAAACATTTCCACCCCCACTGAGGTGCTGTCGTGAGCGATCCGAGGACAGTGGCTGTACATCTTTAATCTGTAAATAATCCGCGGCTCACTGGAAATACTTCTACTTATTTCAGCAGGGGTTTTATCTGCCTACTGCTTGTGTTTGTGTCGCTCTCTTGTGGCAGAATTGGGCACGACATTTTTTTTTTTTTTGTACCGCTGTCAACGGACATCTCACCTGTCACTGCTTTCACAATGTACTGCTGTTCATTTTTCAAAATAAATGAAAAATAAATTAAATAAGAATGTGTATCTGTACTATTTTTTTAAAAATCTTAACAGAAAATGATTGACAATGTCTTGGTCAGTAAATTGACTTATTAAAAGAGGTTTGAAAAGGAGACAATTATTATTGAAAAAGGAGAAAAAAATCATTGAGTCTAAACCCTTTCGCCTAACCTTTTATTTGTTATTTACTTCAGATATTGAAGATTTTAAAATCGAGCATCTAATTGAAGGAATGCGGCACATGTTGCACATCTGCGGTGACGGGTGAATTACTGCCCTGATCTGCTGAACGACTGCCTTTGGCAAAAGGGTGACAACGCCCCAACACAGGCTTAGTGTGAATAATGGGAGAGCAGCTGTGCTGCTGCTCGTACAGAGGACAGCCAACACACTGAATGTGACGCTCAGCTGCATTCACAGCAGCATCAAAGAAAGTGTTGACTTTTGCTTTGAGCCGGGAATTTGCAACAAATGTTTTCAGACATTATTAATGCACGTGCACACGACACAGGCATGATGGAATAACCCATAGATAAAAATAGCACGGGGATGATAGCATTCTTCTGTGTACAAAGGCAAAAATAATTTGAGAGTAAATGCCCACATTTCCTCAATTCATTAATCATTAATTACTTAGAATATCAATTTTGGTACTGCATCTGCTCCTGCATGACATGTTGCAACATAATAGCCAGTAAGATAGATAACAAATAAGAAATATCTCACAATTGTCACGTATTTCTATTAAAGGACAATTCCGTTTTTTCATGTAGAGGACTATGTTCTATCCCAGTTTTACTACCTTTGTTCAGCAACACTCTTTGTCCCCCGTCACGATGAGATGACACACTCTGTCACGGGCATCAGACCCAAAACACCCGAAATGACTCGACACAGAAGTGTGAGTTATCTGTTTCAGTTCAGTCCATTAACTGGAAGTGTTGGGTCAGACCTTCCTGTTGAGATAAGTCCACAGGAAGTGAGCAAGCATACTCTGTGTCACTCACACAACAGCAGTGAATAGTACGTCCCAGAAGGCTGAACCACTTCCAACTTAAGTAAAGTAAAACTGAAGGAGCAATGGGAAAGGCTAAAGATCAGCAGTCGGAAACTGTCACTTACGAATGCTGCAACAGTTATAGAAACACAAACAAAATAAAAACACAATACTTGTAATCCTATAATATGATTTTTTGAGCTACAGAGAGATTTTAAATGATTTTAAAAAACAGGATGAAGGATAGCTGAACTGAATATACAACATAACAATTCTCTGGTTAATGTAATTTGTTGCTTTGTTGTAAGTCTACAATTACAAGAAATCTAGAATAATATCGACGATATATCGCCAACTAATGGAGAGAAGAGGGAGTACAACCTCATATGTAAAACTGAAATGGGAAAGAGAGCTAGGTGTAAATATTTCTGAAGTTGAATGGCTGCAAATTTGGAGAACACAACAATCAACACGTACTTGGAGATAATTTAGCTGGAAGAATTTAATTTGATTCTTTATCATGCCCAGAATGAAGAACAAATAACTATCTGTACCACAGCCATGTTGGAGAAAATGTGGAGCTGTAAATGTAGATCATTCTCATGTTTTTTGGTTTATACCTAAGTCATGTACCGTACTGTATTTTGTCAATATGACAGGGAATGTAGTGTTAAAAGAGGACAGATATTTGTTGAACATGTTGTTAGCAGCTTGTAAAAAAGCAATCACAAGAAAATGGCATAAATGAGATAAACCAACACAAGATGAATGTGAAGGGAATACATGTTATGGAACAGCTAAGATAAGGAATCAAGAAGAACAATATCGAGAACAAGGATAAGAACTACGCCACTGACAATTAGTACAAGAACAAACTGTAGAGACATGGCAATCCAGCGTGTTCTTTTTTTTTTAATTGTTTTTCTTCTTTTTCCCCCCCTATATTAATATTGTTGTCTTTTCTAAGTGAAAACAATAAAAAAAAATAGAATTGATGGCTGGATTTTGTGTGGGCATTTAGTTGCAGCTGAGGGCGGGGTATGTTGATAGGTTCTTTAAGACAGCCCTAAAGGGAAAAGCAGCACAAACCACAGGGACATGACCATCTATCAAACAGACCATGATGGAGTCTCACTTCAGAGGTTCGTAGAATAATTAACTTCTTTTGGTTTTTACCTCTTTTTACTGTCATTTTAGAGAAGAAAAAACACATGAAATATTTCTTCTTATATATTTACTCTGTAAAGAATTGAATTCCAGGTTTGCATTAAAACAGTGCATCATCAACAGTGAAAGTTACATTACTACACACTGCTATTCGGATTTCTGCTTTAATTCTGCATTTAATCTCGAGTGGGCAAAAATGTGTTTTCATTTCAACTTTGCAGGCTCCTTGTGGACGACACTCGTCCTCTTCACGCTGCCACACCTCGCCTGCAGCCAGCTCTGCCCCAGCAGCTGCCTTTGTATGGATCGAGGCAATGTCACGTGTACTGGTGTCACCATCACAGATATACCAAAGCTCCCTAAACACACGTACACGCTGCAGCTTAACGGCACAAACATGGACGTCATAAATGATCAGAGCTTGGCGAACCGGAAGCTGCTTTTGCGTTTCAGTCTGACTCACAGCCACCTGCACAAGATCCATTCCAGAGCTTTCTATGCGGCCCCGCAGCTCCAGTCGGTCGCGTTGTCGTCTAATAATCTCTTCGCCCTCCCCGATCACGTCTTCAGTCCGCTGACCGATCTGGAGGAGCTGTTTTTGCAAGACAACCAGTTGGAGAGCATATCTCCGGACATGTTTGAAGGACTTGTCAAGTTGATGAATCTGGACCTGAGCCGGAACAAACTGAGCAGTCTGGCTTCAACTGTTTTCAACGGACTGACCAGACTCCGCTTCCTGAACCTTGGCAGGAACTCCATAAAGAAGCTTCCACCGACAATCTTCAGAACCACGACCAGTCTCCTCCGACTCATTATCTATAACAACGAGTTAGACGTGCTGGAAGCGGGGGTTTTTGAGAAGCTCGTCTACCTCATGGAGCTACAACTCTATTCTAACAAGATTATGAGCCTTCCACCTGAGGTGTTCTGGTCACTGTGGAACCTGAGGATCCTGACCCTGTCCTCCAACCAACTTCAGGCTGTTCCAGCAAAGACCTTCTACAACATGCCCAGGCTGATCAAGCTCACCCTTTATAAGAACCCACTATTAGCCCCGTTACCAGACCAGCTAATGGGTTACATGCCTAACATAAGGGAAATCTATCTGTATGACACCAACCTCACCACTGTTCCTGGAAATTTGTTCGCCAACATGTCTGGACTTGTGACTCTTAAATTACATTTCAATAACAAGCTGAGCGAGTTGCCCTCAGACCTCTTCTGCCGTCTTCCCAGGCTTAAGGTGCTCTCATTGAAGAACAACAACCTCACGACTCTTCCAGGAGATATTTTCTCGTCAAATACAGTTTTGCAGGCTCTCAGTCTGAGTGTAAACCCCTGGAGCTGTGATTGTAGTATAAGAGGTCTTGCCAAATGGATAAGACAACATGAGCTTGTGGTTTCTGACAGACAGGACGTATTGTGTCATAGTCCCGCGTACCAAGCACTCCGTACCGTTGGCTCCTTGCGTGAGGAGGAGTTCAACTTCTGCGATGCCACGGGAGTCCCTTCAAGTTATCTTTCTACGCTCCGACAGACAACATCAACCGCCATTCAAGAAGCTGCCATCCCAACAACCCCTCCAACTACCAAACCATCTAGCTTACCTACCACAGCCTTGTCAACGACTCAGCAAACTCCCACCACCACCCTGACGACGACTCGGCAAACTCCCACCACCACCCTGACGACGACTCAGCAAACTCCCACCACCACCCTGACAACGACTCGGCAAACTCCCACCACCGCCCTGACAACGACTCGGCAAACTCCCACCACCACCCTGACGACGACTCGGCAAACTCCCACCACCACCCTGACGACGACTCGGCAAACTCCCACCACCACCCTGACGACGACTCGGCAAACTCCCACCACCACCCTGACGACGACTCGGCAAACTCCCACCACCACCCTGACGACGACTCGGCAAACTCCCACCACCGCCCTGCCTGGCCAGGATCTCTCTTCTCAGACTCCCCTGTCTTATAAGTCCACTTCCTTCCACGACACACTGGTGGTTGAATGGGGCCCTGAGTTTGTTCACCACAACATTCACAATGGCTGGGTTTACGTGTGGTTTCTGCCCTCGGATGCAGCCCTCACTGGACTCCTCATGTTCTCCCACACTCTCCTTGTGTTAACAGGCGTATTCCTCATTCTTGCTGCCATGTTTTGCATGTATCGCCTCACCAAGACCATGGAGGAGCTGAAGGCTGAGTGCGAACACACTCCCGAGTAAGAAGACATGCTATCAGACCTGGTGCACAAGAGACCAAGATGACTGTCCTTTTCCAAACGGTTGCAGTTTATAAAAGATGTCTATGGGGTGTCGGTTTTCTAGATGGTTTGCTTATGTGTATGTAGTGTCACTTTAAGAGCGGTCAGACCTGGAATATGGGGTTTCAAGTATTGTGACATGGTTTAAGATGAAGTTATGGCAAAGAATTCTGGTACTTATTACTTATTTTATGAAGTATTTAATATTATATAATGCAGCACAGTGTATAATACAGTTTGCAAGCTTTAAAACAGCTATGTTGACATAAGTTCATATTTCAACACATCTGAATTAAATTAAATTCAATAAAAAAAGGGCACACAGACTAGCTGTACAACAATAAAATGCGCAAAAAATAAAATGTACAAGAAAATAGTGTGGAAGAATAAAATGGCAAATGTTTGGGCTTTTCAAGGTTTTCATAAGCTTTTCTTCACAAATGATTTGTTACCCTCTAGTGGTGAAAGCTTCAAACTGCACGGAGGGCACCACAATGTAAAAACTGTGTGTTTGCTATGCTCAGTCTGAATAAATAACATCATGTAACTCACTTTCTTTAAAGCATTGCAGTGTGTGTTGTCTGGCCAATCCCTGTGATCATGTAGATATGAAGATATGCACCAATAAATGCCAAAAAACAAGTGTGTTGTTTGATAGCCTCCCCTCTTATCTGAGTTTCGTATCCTGGAATGACGGAGGAATACGCATTTCCCAGATTAACAATTTCTCGGACGTTGGGATGAATAACACAATCATTCTCATAACATTCATCAAAACAGGACGCCCAGGTTCAGTCGAGAGCTAAAATAGCCGTTGACATGACACTTCCTTTTGGAAAACAGCCCTGTTATTTCACAAGCCTCCATTATGAAACAGAACCACAACATTGTGTACACAGTTATGAGAGAATTTATAACATAATTTACAACGTAGTCCAGAAAAGGATTGAAAATAGGAACTTTTTAATTTAATCCTAACTGTTTTAAAGATAATAATACCATTTTTGCAGGCAAAACAACAGGGAATGTGCAACTGTTGATCAAATAAGCTTTCAGATCTTTTAAACCGGCATAAAAGGACAGTGGATGCCACAAATTCCACGAGGCGTAATTGGACTTTAAAACAAACGGCAAACAAAAGAGGATGAATTTGGTGAACAGCACCCAAGTTCATTGCTATGGCAACGGGTGATTAGGCCTTTCCAGTATGCTGAACTCACACAACAGACACACACAGACAGAAAGTGAGAGAGGGTGAGCATGGGGAGAGGAAATTACACGCTTCAAAAGGAATACCTGAACACAAATGAGAGGAGTTCCTTTTGTTTTTTTAATCCAGCCTTTATTTAACTATGATTCATTTATTTTATCCTAGTCAGAGGGACTTTTTGTAACTCTGGTCTGAGCAGACTCTTGGCCGTGGAGTAGAGCAATAATCCTCTTTAAATCCAATAATTAACTGTTAGAAAACATTTTGAAAACAAACATTTTGACCAAAACGTCTGCAACATTATTGTAAAGTGTTTTTTTCTTTGATCTCCAATTGGTTCTCATCTAAAAGGAGCTGTTTTGTCATAAAATCAAGTTCTATGTATAATCGCGGTTAATTTAACTATGTTATTGTTCATTCAACTTCAATCTGTGACTCTTTCTCATAGTTGCAAGAATCCAGGAGCAAATTCAGTGATTTTTAGCTGTTGAAAAGCTCAAATGTGAAGTATATGAGCTCAGACACTAACTTCTGTTATGCTGGCATCCAAATTCATACAGTACTTGAAAGGAGAAGAGCAGCATCCAAGGGTTAAAGTAAAGTATACTGCCATGTTACAATGAGGGGGGCAGTAGCCAACGTGAAAACATCAGCAGACGGTATCTTCAATCTAGAATCATGTTAATGACTACTGGCTGTCTGCTTCCCGTGGTTGTAGAGGGTTGTTTAATTGTTCAGGCGCCTCAGTAGATAAGGTGGTTCTTAGTCCCCGACACAGCTCCCTCTATCATACACAAGGTCACTATGTCCCTGTAGGTATTTGGTATCTGAATGTACGCAACCGTACTGTCCCAAACGTTTCTCTGCAGACTTCCACCACACATTATGTTCTGACATCACGTATCAAGCTGGGCTGACTGTCAGGCCTTATGCTGACAGCATGTTCACTGACACCCTGGGAAGTAAAGTAGCGACACTTAAACGGTCCGTTTCATCCGGTGTGATGTAGCGTGCCCAGTCTATCACTGATGTAATGGTCCAATGAGGACAAATACCAGCGGCGTGATCAGAAGTGAAGTTTGGAGCCTGGTGAGAGGAAAAGTTAAGTGTGCCAGGTTAATGATAAAAATGACTTCACGGTGACAGCTCTGGCTCCTTCAGTGTCTTTACAGTAATCCAGAAAACCCCCATACGCCAACAACTGACTGTCTATACGTTAACTCCACCCTCGCTATCTGTTCTCTGTGGTGAGTCTGTCATGTTACAAAACAGATGGATTCACTTACTGCAACGCAGGAATGTTAAACACAGCATAGCGCTCTGCACAACTCTCTTTTTTTTCTCTCCACAGATGGATTGAAGAACGTACCGTTCCACGTTAATTAATTTACGCGGACAGGCCGAGAAAAAACCTTTTGGTTGACTCGGGAAACAATCTAGATATTCAGGATCACGTCCCACATATTGTATATGCACACAAACAGAAGCTCAACACCATTTATTCATTTTCCTGAACATGATTGCACAAGGGTTCGTTATGAATTAATTATTTCGGCAATAAAGGTAAAACTGAACAGACGTTTGTATGTAACCCTAACAGTGGATTTTAAGTGGCCAAACCACCAGCGTGCAAGAATACCAGGGGCGTCGTGCCAAAGATATGTGCAGCTGATACTTAAATTTGCACACCCAAACAAGAAGGCATGTGCAGAAAAACAATGTCCCAAAGAAAAAACACAAAGCTAACTCCATTGTCTTTAACCAAACCACATTCTTACTATCCTTGTAACTCCAACCACCAACACAAATATATATATATGTCCTGGAGGGGAAACATGTAGTTACATAATTGAAAACACATGGATCCCCTTAGATGAAGCACAGCTCACACATCCACTTACATGCATTACAACCTGCACAGACACCCACGGTACTGTAAACACAAATCACCAGAGGGTGGGGCTTCTGCTGGTGGGCTTAATCCCCCACCACCACATTTAGCAAAAGAGAAATGTGAGTGTGAGAGGAATAGAGGGGGGAAGTGGGTCGCTCAACAGTGCCACTGACGCCTCAGAGAAGGACCTGCAGATTTCATGAGCTCAGGGCAAAAAAAAACAAAAAACTGTTTGGTGAGGGGGAAACGAGCGATGACGAGGAGCAGGAAAATGTGATGGTGTGAGAGTTCAGACGCTGCTGGAAACTTTCATCAGAGGATTTTAAAGCTGAGGAGGAAGGGAGGACGTACATAAGAGATAACCACGCCGACTCTGTTGAGTGAACTGTTCATTCTGTTCATCATCAGCCGCTACAGGAGGTGAGTTCTGATTGCTCCTTACTTGTGACCGACGTGTGTCGAGGATAATGAGGCAGGAAGATTTCATGATGAAGTGTATCTGAATGTCAGTGTCATTTATGGGACTTTTATCTTAAAAATACAATCTTTTGTACATCATTCTACCACTGGTTTTTATTAAATAATGCGTGGATACATAAACTACAATACTGCCTGTAAGAGTCTTAGTTTGCACTGAATTTAGTGAGATTTAGAACGTGAAAGTGTGATTTATTTTGGATAACTTGAGTCGTAACACTATGTTAGGTAACGTGGTCATCAAAATCATTTTATTTAAAACATGAATCAACTTGACTTGGCTTGCCTGCTGGTCTCTGGCTGATACAGTTCCCAACTTTGCTCGGTCAGTCTTTTCATGACAGACAAAGTGCTGATCCTTCAGCTCCAGCAAAAAGGGGGGTGCGGTGGGAATCCAAAGCAATTAATGGTGAGCTGGAAATGCTTCAGCCATTACACTGTACTGCAGAGCATTCGAGGCTGTCCCAGTCAGGAGCAGACAGTGGTTTTTAGTTGGACTGGGATGTTGTGTTTTATAACAGATGGAGAGGAAACATGGTTCAGCTGTCGGGTCTAGAAGCAGTGATGCTAAAATGTGTCATGTGTCTGAAAGCAACTAAAGCTGCCTAAGTCATGATTTCCACTGCCACACATTAAAGGAGAGTGGAGCTGTATACAGATCACACATGACATGATGGATTTCGCATTTGTGACATTTTCTGGTAGTTGCGTAATCAGAAAACACCCTTGCCTAACCCTAACCCTAACTTGACCTTTAATCTTGTTAATCTTGCGCATTCACTGGAGTTAAGAACAGGGAAGTGGTGATAGTGATGAAACCAGTGGGTGTTGTCCCTCAATCATACTAATAAGAAGTAAATGTTCAAATTCGTATTACTGAGGCTTCGGGTATAACGTACGGGTATTCTGGTAAAAGTGGAGTACTTGTAGGGTGGGGGAATAAAACATGACGTATTTTAAGACTTTTACTCACAATGAAAACATGATTTTCCCTCTCACAGCAGGGTGCGAGCACCTCGCCTCTTGAATGAAAGCAGACATGAGTACACAACATATGGAAAAGGGAAACGGCTTTGATGGACCATGGGTGTGTTTTACAACACCCTATCTTTGATAAATATATAAAAAAAGGACAATAAATGAAATGAATCTGGTCCCTCTGTGGCTGAACTCATTTGTAGGGACACACTGGTCTCTTTAGACAAGTTTCTTGCTCAGAAAGACTCTCTCTGCACCCTAAATACACCGCAGCCACTGAGAAACAACTCGTGCTTGCCAACCTTGAGTTGCACAACTTGGATTTGTATGGAGAAGCAGGTCATTATGTTGGCAGAGGGCTGCCTTCGGAGCCTCCTGTGCCATTACACGCAGCGAACGCAGCCTCCGCCACAGCCTCGGACACGGGCAGGCAGTCCGTCATGTTCAGATGCACTATTAGACACAGCGCAAAGATACTTTTGCTTGTGGCAACAAGCCAAACTCCAATCTCCATATTCCTGAAGCATTCTGCAGCAAACGTTATATGTGAGCTCCAGAAATGCTGTTGAACGCACAGTCTAAATACATGGTTTGATGCCAAAAGGCTGGGAAGTATGGCGATTTAACCAGCCATCCCTTTTGGCAATTTTGGTGGGCAACGCTCCTAGCCACAGGCAACAATGTACAACACTGGATCAATTTATGCAAATGTCTCACTTTTGGTTGAAGCTGGAATGCTGAGGTTGCAACATGTAGGAACTGTTACTAATTAGAGTTGCCTTCAGTATAACTGCCTTATTATGGGAGTGCAGAGATTCTCCGTTGTGGCTGTTCTGTCAGTGAGAGGAGAGAAAAAAAAAACAGACCACAGTCTCCTTTTACTGTCCAAGAAACGAGCAACTATTGTACATCACATCTCAGACAGTAGTGCAGTGAAGAGAAAACAGCAAATGCAAAAGTGCTCCCTGTCGCTCCCTGAATGTTTAGAGTGGAGCATTCCATAATTATCTTCACACAGCAAACTATTTCAAATTTAAATGAGAGCAGCCGAGGTCAAGTTTACCTGACTTTTAGTCGCTAGTATGGGTCCAGCTCCAAAGACACTATAGACATGTCCTTAATGTGACGAGACAGTATCATTTGCTACACCCCCGTGCCTGGTAAAGACACGTCTTTCATTGAACCACCATTTGTAACACTGGCATTATTTTAAAAATCTGAAGTAATGTCATGTTTCTTGGCCTTGACTCCAGTCCTACAGAGCAACAGAGGACACTGAAAAAAAACACTTCACAGGCTGAGTAAAAGTACTCCCGATGACAAGTTAACTGACTTTGAAATGTGAAATTGTTGTACTTTAATGACAAAAACAGGGTATTTAGTACAAAGTGACTATAATATGTTCATGGAGCCCTTTGCCATGTATGTAAATCTGAAGATTCATGACAAACCTTGACACTAACATCACCATATCTTTTGTTCTAGGTTAAAAATGGATCTGCCCCTGATGCTTCATGTGCTCCTACTTCTCTGTTCCCTCTACGCTACTGTTGATGCGTGTCCAGATGGATGCAAATGTATTGAAAATAAAGTAATCTGCTACGGCCTCTCGGACTTCCCCACAGCTTTGCCTCCATCTACCAACGCCCTCTATTTTACCAATAGCACTATCTACATCCTAAAACCAGAAGACCTGGCTGATTTCTCCAATGCCCTTGGCATCTTTGTGATTAAAGACACTGTTTTGAGGGAAGTGCAAGCTGGCACATTTGATTCCGCTCCGAACATAGGGGCCTTAGGTTTTACTATGACCGAACTGCAAGATCTTCCTGAGGCCTTGTTTCAAAATCTCCAGAAGCTTCAGAGTCTGAATCTGAAGAGCAACAAGCTAGGGGTACTCCGCCCTAATTGGTTTTCCCCGTTGGCACAGCTGAAACAGCTGGACCTCAGTAAGAACCTCTTCACGTCTATACCTGCGGAAACTTTTCACCCTCTTACTGATCTGCAATATCTTATTCTGTCTGCCAACAATATCGGTCAACTACCTAAAGAGACATTCAAGGGTCTTTCTCATCTGAAAACCTTACGGCTTAATAAAAACGTGTTACAGGAACTCCAACTTGGCAGTTTGGATGACCTCGGTAACCTGGAGGAATTATCCCTAAATGACAATCAAATCACTCATCTCCACCCTGACATGTTCTCCAAGACTTTGAAACTCCAGAAGCTGTTCCTCTCCCACAATAGGCTCACATCTCTTCCACAAGGCATCTTCTTAAACCTGCCCCTCCTTTCCCAAATCTCCCTGTATGAAAACCAGTTGGAGAGCCTGGGACCCGGAGTGTTTGGACCCATGCCCCTGCAGGAGTTGTGGCTGTATGACAACAAGCTGAGCCGTGTGGAGGATGACACGTTCAGGAACCTGACTCGGTTGCGTCTCCTGGTGCTCAGTCGCAACCAGATCAGCTTTGTGTCCCCCAGGGCCTTTGAAGGATTGGAGCAGCTGGGGGAGATATCACTTCACACCAATCTGCTCAAAACCCTGCAAGCTGGGATTTTCCAAGGTCTGCCAAGTCTGCTCAACATTTCCTTGGAGCACAATGCCATCAGCTCCCTCCCTTCGGGGTTTCTTCAGGGTCTGAACAACCTGGGAGAGATAGATCTGCGAAATAACTCCCTTCCCAACCTGCCACAGGAGAGTCTAGATGCCCTCAATGCAGCAAAGGGAATCCTTTTGCAGCAAAACCCCTGGAGGTGTGACAAGGACATTCTGCCTCTGAGAGACTGGCTGATACAGCACCCGTCCAAGGCCAACCACACTCTTGTGGTCTGCGAAACACCTGCTAGTCTGAACGGTGAAGTAATTGCTCTGCTGGCGGATGAGAACTTACTGCCTCTCAACACAACAGAGGACCCTGTGTTGACCTCAACAGAGAAGAGGAGGAAAACCCACACTGCCCCAACGAGACGGAGCATTTCCTCACCGGCTGCCAAGACCACCCCCTCCCCAGAGCACGAGGAGGTCACCAGCAGTGGCCAAGGGGAGACGGGAACAGTTTCTAACGGTTCTTCGATCATCCTCATCGCCATTGCCGTAGTGGCCACTGTCATCATCAGCACCGTCATCATCAGCTGTGTGTGCTGGAGAAGGAACAAGAGAGGCAGGGGAAATATCGGCCGCAGAAATAAGAACTCGGTGCTGTAAATTAGACTAGATTAGATATTCGCAACCTAAGAACTTTTAAAGCCAAGGGAAAATGCTCACTGATTACTGATTAAAATGTGGAGTTGATTTTAGGGCCTCAAGGAGAACCGAAAGAACCACTTCATCTCCATTCAGATGTACCAGCAAGAACAAACAAGTCAGCTTATGAATTCATTAGCTTTCAGTTATTAATGATCACATTTACCAGCCAGTATTTCTCTTCACATGCTGTAAAAAGACTCATGTATGAATGAATGAATGTAAACTCAGATACACTGCAACAGTCAATTTCTTGAACTTCTGCATTCAGTATTTTGTCTTTCATTTTTCCAGTATTAATAACTACAGTTTCACAAGTGCTTTTTGCTCTAACAGTACAAAATGGAGACAGTTTTACTTTTTTCTTTTTTGAAATAGATGAAAAACAAAACATGTCATTATGACTCCACTGTAACACAATTCATCCTATGTTTTTCACATTTACAATGCAAAATCCTACTATATGTTGAATAAATGTGCTACTTTTAGTAGGAACAATCTTACCTTGTGTTAATCATTTACTGAACAAATGGTACTTAGTTCATTTTCACCTCCATGAATCTGATAGCAAGTTGACCGTTTTTTCCTACACATTCTTCATCGTATAGGAGGATAAAACTGCGCTTAAATGAGTCTGAAAATGAAGTTATTCAAACAGGTTGCTGTGGTGTTTTTTTGTTGGATAGTGATCATTTTGTGATCACCAAATAGTAATTAGACACTAGATATTTAAGTAGTTACTAGGTATAGATCTTGCTTACAAGTACCAATTTAGTTTGTGGAAAAACACGAGGAAGTTCAAACTGAGTAGATTTAAAAGTGGTCGTATGAGCTTGATACTGCACCCCAAATGTTTGGCTGCATTCACAGCAATCTGGAGTTTTTCTGAAATGAAGTAATGGTGTACAAATAACACCGGTCATAACCACAGTCACCTACCTCACTTACATAGACATTGCTTTCCATTAAATCAAATACAAAGTAAGACTGCCATCTAGTGGAAGGAAGTTCGAATCATGTTTGAAACATTTAGATTAAAATCCAAATGTTCCACCCTTTGCTTTTCCTGCAATTACATAGAGATACTGTAATGTATCTGTACTTGTTGCCTGACTATAACAACATTCTAGGAAGTGAAAACAAAACACAATCAACAAACATGTAGTCATGTGAAATTGAGGTTTCTCAAAAATTAATGAATGTTTATATACCATAGAGTATGTTAATCTTAATAGTGCATGATGGATGAATATTTGAGTGATTATCTGTTCACATTGACTGAAAGTGAACAATCCAATGCATAAGATGATCAGTACTGCAGTCTTAAGAGTCTATTGGAGCCATGCTGCAGTTGCTGCAAAGTCACTGGCTGAAATATGACAAAACGTCCATCCTCGCTCTTATCTCAAGCTGCAGAAGTGTGTTACACCACGCCTTACACGATATGCTACGCGCTCGATGCCTGCTGGCCAACATCAATACAGAAGACAACTTATTAGCCCAAGCTTTTTTGTGCGTTCTCACTGCTGTCACAACCTGCTTCATCCTGGGACAGGAAATAATCAGGTAGGTTTGGGCGTTTGACTAACAACATGTAGCGATAATGATATCCTGGCATAGCAAAGCTGTTTATGATGGTATTGATACTATTCATATACTTTCACAAGAAAACAATTTAACATTAAGCCACCTTGTATGCCAACTTTATCTCAGTCCAAGTTGTACATTATCACTTTTTCTTTCTTTCTTTCAGCGAATAAGCATGTCAAGGGGAGAAATTGTTGTTCTTTTTCTGTCTTTACTGTTTGAGTCTTCATTGACTCAAAATACACCATGTGAAAAGGAGACGGACTGCCGGGTTGTTTTCAGCACTGAGATAACAGAAATCCCACGCCTCCTGCATCCAAGTGTGACAGAATTTTTCTTTTTGGACAGCAAGATTAACACAATCCCCAACGAGGCCTTTGTTGCTAACCCGCAACTTGAAAAGGTGGAGTTCTTGAACACCAATACGACATCTATTGAGCTGGGAGCTTTTAAGGGTTTGATAGCGCTCAAGGATGTGGCGATCTCCGGCAATCCATTGACGTCGATCCCAGTGGGAGTCTTCAAAGACCTCAGCAACCTGAACACGATTATACTAAAGCAAAACAAGCTCCATAGTCTGGAGATAGGCTTGTTTGAGGGCCTTGAAAAAGTAAGGGAACTGAATTTATTTGCGAACGAGATCGTAGCGATTGAAGACGGGACCTTTGATGATCTCAAGAACCTTGTACTTCTCCATTTAGCTAAAAACAATCTATCTGCTGTTTCTACTGCCTGGTTCTCAAACCTGAACAAACTGCAGATACTCAGGCTTTACGAGAATCAGCTAATCGCCATTCCTGATAACATTTTTAGTAATTTGCCAAATTTGAAGGAAATTAACTTACGGGGAAACAAAATAGCTGAATTGTCACCTCATTTATTTCCACATAAAGACAAAATAGGTAAACTGTATTTTGATAGTAATCTTCTGACTGGTTTACCCCAAGGATTCTTTGTTGGCTTCCCTCAGCTTAAAACACTGACTTTACACAAAAATAAACTGACTAGTCTGCCACCTGTGCTTTTTGGAGAAATGCCTAAATTCACAGACTTGAACCTCAGTAACAATAATCTCAGCACTCTTCCTGAAGGAATTTTCAGCCCTCTGAAGAAACTAAAGAGCTTAGATTTGTCTGAAAATCACTTTGTCACTGTGGATGCCGAGTACTTTCAAGGCCCTGAGAAGCTCCAAGTGCTGAATCTACAGAACAACAAGATAAAGTCGCTGGACACGGATGTATTCGAAAAGCTACCTTCACTGAATACACTGAAGCTAGCTGGCAACGACCTCCAGACGCTTCCCGGGGCCATTTTTGAGCCTTTAACAGAACTCACAAAGCTTTACCTCGAGGGCAACCCTTGGCGCTGTGACTCTAATCTGATACCTCTTTACCTCTGGATGAAGGCGAACTCTCACATGATCGTGTCTCCGGCTGTTTGTGAGTATCCAGAAGTTCTAAAAGGACAGGAAATCAAATCATTAACAGAGGATCAATTGATTTGCCCCACCAATCCCCCAACAACCACCACCTCTACTACTACCACGGCACTCCCAACCACAGAACCAACTACCGCCATACTCACCACCACAACACCACTTCCTACAACACCAACCACCACTACACCACCCACAACCACCACCCCCAGCACTACACTCCCAACCACAGAACCAACTACCCCCATACTCACCACCACAACACCACTTCCTACAACACCAACCACCACTACACCACCCACAACCACCACCCCCAGCACTACACTCCCAACCACAGAACCAACCACCTCCACAATTACTCCTAAAACACTGACGACCACTTTGCCAACTACCACTGCCACAACCACCCCCCTCACCACCACACCACTGGCCACAACACCAACACCAACAACTACTGTTCTACCAACAACCACTATAAAAACAACTACACCCACAACCACTATGACCACAACTACACCCACAACCACTATGACCACAACTACACCTTCAACAACTACACCCACAACCACTATGACCACAACTACACCTTCAACAACTACACCCACAACCACTATGACCACAACTACACCTTCAACACCTACACCCACAACCACTATGACCACAACTACACCTTCAACAACTACACCCACAACCACTATGACCACAACTACACCTTCAACAACTACACCCACAACCACTATGACCACAACTACACCTTCAACAACTACACCCACAACCACTATGACCACAACTACACCTTCAACAACTACACCCACAACCACTATGCCCACAACCACACCATCAACAACTACACCCACAACCACTATGACCACAACTACACCTTCAACAACTACACCCACAACCACTATGCCCACAACCACACCATCAACAACTACACCCACAACCACTATGACCACAACCACACCATCAACAACTACACCCATAACCACTTTGACCACAGCTACACCTAGAACAACAACGCCCACAACAACTATGACAACAATTCCACCTACAACAACTACCCCCTCAACCACTATGAGCACAACTACACCCACAACCACCACCCTCACGACTACCCGACCAACCACGCCTCCTCCACAAACCCCTTCAGTGACCTTCACCTGTCCCCTGCAGCCAGTCACTGAGGAGACATCGGCTTCCTTCACTCATCAGTACAGAAACAAATTGGAGGGGTGCAAATCTCAGATGATGACCTACACCACGCTGCTGGTGGTGGAGATCACTTGCACACTGGTGCTGGCTAAATTCACCATGACTGTTTACCGCCTGCTGCAGCGCAGGGAGAAGATGAACTCACTCAAACTCACCAGCTTCTCCTACAGGAGAGAGGTCATCCTCAGGCCTTCACAAGAAGCAGAGACCGAAAGGCTTTAAATAACAAAACCATTTATAAAGAATGCAGAATTTTTTGATGCCATTACATTACGACCTACCAAGGCATCCTAGGGTAAGATGTCAAACTCTCTATTGGCTTCAGGCTAACATGTAATATTAGAAAAAACATACTTTATTGACATATGAATAAATGTGATGCTATACACTCCTAATATTATCAGGTTGCTGCTCAACTGCTTTTGGCATGATGTACATTTAATTTGTAATGATCTGGATGTTTTTATAAGCATAATAATGTGATACGCATAATGCATTGTACAATTATTAAAAAAAGTCAAGTTAAAAATCTTGTTGTGACTGAAATCGAGGCACTTGAATGCAACAAACCTTCACTTACAGCAGGGGGAGACAGAGATCCACGGAAATTCAAATTCTAGCTCGTTCACAGAAAACAAAAAGAGGAGCTTAGGAAACTTTATCCAACTTGATCTAGAATTGGTGAACACATGTCAGCAATTTAGATTCCATCCTGGTAGATTGAATAAAATGTATTGGCTTTTTTTTTTCTTCTCAAGTTCAATACTACAGCTTTGGTTTATTTTTCATGATTGGTTTTCTATTAAAGTAGCAATCTTATAGAGCAACTTACTGAAAACCAAAGTTACTGCACTCTTTTCAAAAGGTCAAAATGGATCTTTACAGCTAAATAAATTAATCCCACAGGTCAATTCATGAAGTGGAAAACACTGAGGGGGGGTATGGGACTGGTAGTTGTGTTTGGTAGGGCTGTCTGCCCGATAACTAAAGGTTAAATACATTAATTAGGACTATTATTAGACAGCAGCACAGGAAGAGTACAGTCTTTGTGAACATATCTATGAGTTTGAGCATGTGTGTGTGAGAGACATAATAAGATAATTAAACACTAAAATTCATCTTAAACTGTTCGACTGCTGTATGCCCTTGAAAGACGGTACAGCCGAATAATGACTATGCCACTGTAAGATAACTATGATGTTAAGTTTCATTTTTAGGGTGGCCAATGAAACTCATAAAACTGAGTCTTTTTATGTAAACTAGAAGGTTTGAGTCCCCTGTAGACTGGAGACATCACTCTACAGTGAAATATAAATGAAAATGAAACAATCTGAACAGGAAACCCGGCAGTTTGTTTGAAATGCTCACAACTCATGTTCACATTGAGGCAGAACCTGCAACGAGGGGTCATCAGCAGACTTCATTTTATGGGGTCCAAAATGTAAAAAAAAGTTTGGCATCCCTGCTGCAGGCTACTTGGGATATCTAGTCTTGAGACGGTTTGGTACAGCATATCTTTAACGGCTCTCCCGCGTGGATGTTCAAGGAGATTGAGAGTTTCCAGCAGCCTCCTGCTGGCTTAACTCCAACGTCACCAGCGTGATGTCTAAGAGTCAGGGCTGAAATCCAAATCATTCAATTTAAAATTCACGTTAATTTGGGTGCAGTGAGGGCAGAAAAATATCATTTGTATTCACTGGCTGAAATATGACAAAACGTCCATCCTCGCTTTTATCTCAAGCTGCAGAAGTGTGTTACACCACGCCTTACACGATATGCCACGCGCTCGATGCCTGCTGGCCAACATGAATACAGAAGACAACTTATTAGCACAAGCATGTTTGTGCGTTCTAACTGCGAATAAGCATGTCAAAGGGAGAAATTGTTGTTCTTTTTCTGTCTTTACTGTTTGAGTCTTCATTGACTCAAAACAAACCATGTGAAAAGGAGACGGACTGCCACGAAGAATCCAGGTTGTTTTCAGCACAGATACAACAGAAATCCCACGCCTCCTGCATCAAAGTGTGACAGAGATTTTCTTTGTGGACAGCAATATTAACACAATCCCCAACGAGGCCTTTGTTGATAACCCGCAACTTGAAAATGTGGAGTTCTTGAACACCAATACGACATCTATTGAGCTGGGAGCTTTTAAAGGTTTGATAGCGCTCAATGATGTGGAGATCTCCGGCAGTCCATTGACGTCGATCCCAGTGGGAGTCTTCAAAGACCTCAGCAACCTGAACACGATTATACTAAAGCAAAACAAGCTCCATAGTCTGGAGATAGGCTTGTTTGAGGGCCTTGAAAAAGTAAGGGAACTGTATTTAAATGTGAACGAGATCGTAGCGATTGAAGACGGGACCTTTGATGGTCTCAAGAACCTTGTACTTCTCCATTTAGCTAAAAACAATCTATCTGCTGTTTCTACTGCCTGGTTCTCAAACCTGAACAAACTGCAGATACTCAGGCTTTACGAGAATCAGCTAATCGCCATTCCTGATGACATTTTTAGCAATTTGCTAAATTTGAAGGAAATTAACTTACGGGGAAACAAAATAGCAGAATTGTCACCTCATTTATTTCCACATAAAGACAAAATAGGTAAACTGTATATTGATAGTAATCTTCTGACTGGTTTACCCCAAGGATTCTTTGTTGGCTTCCCTCAGCTTAAAACACTGACTTTACAGAAAAATAAACTGACTAGTCTGCCACCTGTACTTTTTGGAGAAATGCCTAAATTCACAGACTTGAACCTCAGTAACAATAATCTCAGCACTCTTCCTGAAGGAATTTTCAGCCCTCTGAAGAAACTCAAGTACTTAGATTTGTCTGAAAATCACTTTGTCACTGTGGATGCCGAGTACTTTCAAGGCCCTGAGAAGCTCCAAGCGCTGAATCTACAGAACAACAAGATAAAGTCGCTGGACACAGATGTATTCGAAAAGCTACCTTCACTGAATACACTCAAGCTAGCTAGCAACGACCTCCAGACGCTTCCCGGGGCCATTTTTGAGCCTTTAACAGAACTCAGAAAGCTTTACCTCGAGGGCAACCCTTGGCGCTGTGACTGTAATCTGATACCTCTTTACCTCTGGATGAAGGCGAACTCTCACATGATCGTGTCTCAGGTTGTTTGTGAGCATCCAGAAGTTCTAAAACGACAGGAAATCAAATCATTAACAGAGGATCAATTGATTTGCCCCACCAATCCCCCAACAACCACCACCACTACTACTACCGCGGCACTCCCAACAACACAACCAACTACCACCATACTCACCACCACAACACCACTTCCTACAACACCAACCACCACTACACCATCCACAACCACCACCCCCAGCACTACACTCCCAACCACAGAACCAACCACCTCCATAATTACTCCTAAAACACTGACGACCACTTTGCCAACTACCACTGCCACAACCACCCCCCTCACCACCACACCACTGGCCACAACAACAACACCAACAACTACTGTTCTACCAACAACCACTATAACAACAACTACACCCACAACCACTATGACCACAACTACACCTTCAACAACCACACCCACAACCACTATGACCACAACTACACCGTCAACAACTACACCCACAACCACTATGACCACAACTACACCTTCAACACCTACACCCACAACCACTATGACCACAACTACACCTTCAACAACTACACCCACAACCACTATGACCACAACTACACCTTCAACAACTACACCCACAACCACTATGACCACAACTACACCGTCAACAACTACACCCACAACCACTATGACCACAACTACACCTTCAACAACTACACCCACAACCACTATGACCACAACTACACCTTCAACAACTACACCCACAACCACTATGACCACAACTACACCTTCAACAACTACACCCACAACCACTATGACCACAACTACACCGTCAACAACTACACCCACAACCACTATGACCACAACTACACCTTCAACAACTACACCCACAACCACTATGACCACAACTACACCTTCAACAACTACACCCACAACCACTATGACCGCAACTACACCTTCAACAACTACACCCACAACCACTATGACCACAACTACACCTTCAACAACTACACCCACAACCACTATGACCACAACTACACCTTCAACAACTACACCCACAACCACTATGACCACAACTACACCGTCAACAACTACACCCACAACCACTATGACCACAACTACACCTTCAACAACTACACCCACAACCACTATGACCACAACTACACCTTCAACAACTACACCCACAACCACTATGACCACAACTACACCTTCAACAACTACACCCACAACCACTATGCCCACAACCACACCATCAACAACTACACCCACAACCACTATGACCACAACTACACCTTCAACAACTACACCCACAACCACTATGCCCACAACCACACCATCAACAACTACACCCACAACCACTATGACCACAACCACACCATCAACAACTACACCCACAACCACTTTGACCACAGCTACACCTACAACAACAACGCCCACAACAACTATGACAACAATTCCACCTACAACAACTACCCCCACAACCACTATGAGCACAACTACACCTTCAACAACTACACCCACAACCACCACCCTCACGACTACCCGACCAACCACGCCTCCTCCACAAACCCCTTCAGTGACCTTCACCTGTCCCCTGCAGCCAGTCACTGAGGAGACATCGGCTTCCTTCACTCATCAGTACAGAAACAAATTGGAGGGGTGCAAATCTCAGATGATGACCTACACCACGCTGCTGGTGGTGGAGATCACTTGCAGACTGGTGCTGGCTAAATTCACCATGACTGTTTACCGCCTGCTGCAGCGCAGGGAGAAGATGAACTCACTCAAACTCACCAGCTTCTCCTACAGGAGAGAGGTCATCCTCAGGCCTTCACAAGAAGCAGAGACCGAAAGGCTTTAAATAACAAAACCATTTATAAAGAATGCAGAATTTTTTGATGCCATTACATTACGACCTACCAAGGCATCCTAGGGTAAGATGTCAAACTCTCTATTGGCTTCAGGCTAACATGTAATATTAGAAAAAACATACTTTATTGACATATGAATACATGTGATGCTATACACTCCTAATATTATCAGGTTGCTGCTCAACTGCTTTTGGCATGATGTACATTTAATTTTTAATGATCTGGATGTTTTTTATAAGTATAATAATGTGATACGCACAATGCATTGTACCATTATTAAAAAAAGTCAAGTTAAAAATCTTGTTGTGACTGAAATCGAGGCACTTGGATGCAACAAACCTTCACTTACAGCAGGGGGAGACAGAGATCCACGAAAATTCTAATTCTAGCTCGTTCACAGAAACAAAACGAGGAGCTTAGGAAACTTTATCCAACTTGATCTAGAATTGGTGAACACATGTCAGCAATTTAGATTCCATCCTGGTAGATTGAATAAAATGTATTGATTTTTTTTTTCTTCTCAAGTTCAATACTACAGCTTTGGTTTATTTTTCATGATTGGTTTTCTATTAAAGTAGCAATCTTATAGAGCAACTTACTGAAAACCGAAGTTACTGCACTCTTTTCAAAAGGTAAAAATGGATCTTTACAGCTAAATAAATTAATCCCACAGGTCAATTCATGAAGTGGAAAACACTGAGGGGGGGTATGGGACTGGGAGTTGTGTTTGGTAGGGCTGTCTGCCCGATAACTAAAGGTTAAATACATTAATTAGGACTATTATTAGACAGCAGCACAGGAAGAGTACAGTCTTTGTGAACATATCTATGAGTTTGAGCATGTGTGTGTGAGAGACATAATAAGATAATTAAACACTAAAATTCATCTTAAACTGTTCGCCTGCTGTATGCCCTTGAAAGACGGTACAGCCGAATAATGACTATGACACTGTAAGATAACTATGATGTTAAGTTTCATTTTTAGGGTGGCCAATGAAACTCATAAAACTGAGTCTTTTTATGTAAACTAGAAGGTTTGAGTCCCCTGTAGACTGGAGACATCACTCTACAGTGAAATATAAATGAAAATGAAACAATCTGAACAGGAAACCCGGCAGTTTGTTTGAAATGCTCACAACTCATGTTCACATTGAGGCAGAACCTGCAACGAGGGGTCATCAGCAGACTTCATTTTATGGGGTCCAAAATGTAAAAAAAAAGTTTGGCATCCCTGCTGCAGGCTACTTGGGATATCTAGTCTTGAGACGGTTTGGTACAGCATATCTTTAACGGCTCTCCCGCGTGGATGTTCAAGGAGATTGAGAGTTTCCAGCAGCCTCCTGCTGGCTTCACTCCAACGTCACCAGCGTGATGTCTAAGAGTCAGGGCTGAAATCCAAATCATTCAATTTAAAATTCACGTTAATTTGGGTGCAGTGAGGGCAGAAAAATATAATTTGTATTCACTGGCTGAAATATGACAAAACGTCCATCCTCGCTCTTATCTCAAGCTGCAGAAGTGTGTTACACCACGCCTTACACGATATGCCACGCGCTCGATGCCTGCTGGCCAACATAAATACAGAAGACAACTTATTAGCACAAGCATGTTTGTGCGTTCTAACTGCGAATAAGCATGTCAAGGGGAGAAATTGTTGTTCTTTTTCTGTCTTTACTGTTTGAGTCTTCATTGACTCAAAATACACCATGTGAAAAGGAGACGGACTGCCACGAAGAATCCAGGTTGTTTTCAGCACAGATACAACAGAAATCCCACGCCTCCTGTGTCCAAGTGTGACAGAGGTTTTCTTTGTGGACAGCAATATTAACACAATCCCCAACGAGGCCTTTGTTGCTAACCCGCAACTTGAAAAGGTGGAGTTCTTGAACACCAATACGACATCTATTGAGCTGGGAGCTTTTAAAGGTTTGATAGCGCTCAAGGATGTGGAGATCTCCGGCAATCCATTGACGTCGATCCCAGTGGGAGTCTTCAAAGACCTCAGCAACCTGAACACGATTATACTAAAGCAAAACAAGCTCCATAGTCTGGAGATAGGCTTGTTTGAGGGCCTTGAAAAAGTAATGGAACTGTATTTAAATGTGAACAAGATCGTAGCGATTGAAGACGGGACCTTTGATGGTCTCAAGAACCTTGTAGTTCTCCATTTAGCTAAAAACAATCTATCTGCTGTTTCTACTGCCTGGTTCTCAAACCTGAACAAACTGCAGACACTCAGGCTTTACGAGAATCAGCTAATCGCCATTCCTGATGACATTTTTAGTAATTTGCCAAATTTGAAGGAAATTAACTTACGGGGAAACAAAATAGTAGAATTGTCACCTCATTTATTTCCACATAAAGACAAAATAGGTAAACTGTATTTTGATAGTAATCTTCTGACTGTTTTACCCCAAGGATTCTTTGTTGGCTTCCCTCAGCTTAAAACACTGACTTTACACAAAAAATAAACTGACTAGTCTGCCACCTGTGCTTTTTGGAGAAATGCCTAAATTCACAGACTTGAACCTCAGTAACAATAATCTCAGCACTCTTCCTGAAGGAATTTTCAGCCCTCTGAAGAAACTCAAGTACTTAGATTTGTCTGAAAATCACTTTGTCACTGTGGATGCCGAGTACTTTCAAGGCCCTGAGAAGCTCCAAGTGCTGAATCTACAGAACAACAAGATAAAGTCGCTGGACACGAATGTATTCGAAAAGCTACCTTCTCTGAATACACTCAAGCTAGCTGGCAACGACCTCCAGACGCTTCCCGGGGACATTTTTTTACTTTTAACAGAACTCACAAAGCTTTACCTCGAGGGCAACCCTTGGCGCTGTGACTCTTATCTGATACCTCTTTACCTCTGGATGAAGGCTAAAGGCAGGAACACACCGGCCCAACCGTTGGACGTCTGAAGCGTTTGGAGAGGCTCGGACGAGGTCGGGAACACATATGTTTGGTGTGTACAGCTGCGTCGGAAGCTTTCGGAGCTGCGCAGACGTTGTCTGATCAGACTAAGACTAGCATACGAAGTCTGAGGAGGTGGGCTGTTGGATACTCTGATTGGCGGTGTGCTAGCGAATCAGAGTATCCAATGGCGGTGTGTGGGCGGGGCGGAAGTGACGATGGTAAACAACAATCCGTATTACTCGTTCTGAGACGACGTCTTCGTAAAATAATGAGCCCGAGAGCACACAACGCGAGTGTCACCCTAGCCAGAGTCATCTTTCCAGAAATGCCAAGTATTTAGTCCACAAAGGTCTTCTCGAGTCGAACGAATACTGAACCAAGACTGTGTGTGCATTGTTTTTATCTGCACTCCGTTCCGTCATTTCCTGTTTTCCTGTTTTGGAGTACTGGCACGGGACTAGCGCCACCCGCTGTTAAGGAGGCTTATTGCATCTCGCGCAAGCGCAGAACGTACACGCTGCTGTGTTGTCGGAAGCACGTCAAAGCGGTGTGTACAACGCAACTTTTCTGCCGAACGGGTCAGACGAGAGGCAACAGAGTGGGCGGAGAGTGGTCGGATAAGGCAGTTGGACGTCTGGGCGGTGTGTGGGGGCCTTAACTCTCACATAATCGTGTCTCCGGCTGTTTGTGAGCATCCAGAAGTTCTAATAGTACAGGACATCAACTCCTACTACCACGGCACTCCCAACCACAGAACCAACCACCACCACAATTACTCCTACAACACCGACAACCACTTTGCCAACTACGACTGCTACAACCATCCCCGTCACCACCACACCACTGGCCACAACACCAACAACTACTGTTCTACCAACAACCACTATAACAACAACTGCACCCACAACCACGGCAACACCTACGACCACGATTACAACTTAAACGACAACTGCGCCTACGACCACTATGACAACAATTCCACCTACAACAACTACCCCCACAACCACTATGACCACAACTACACCTTCAACAGCTACGCCCACAACCACCACCTTCACGACTACCTGACCACCACGCCTCCTCCACAAACCCCTTCAGTGACCTTCACCTGTCCCCTACAGCCAGTCACTGAGGAGACACCGCCTTCCTTCACTCATCAGTAAAACTAGAAGTAAACCAGAAACTAGAAGGTTCGTGTCCCCTGTAGATTGTAGACATCACTCTACAGTGAAATATAAATACAATCTGAACAGGAAACCCGGCAGTTTGTTTGAACTGCTCACAACTCATGTACACATTGAGGCAGAACCTGAAACGAGGGGTCATCAGCAGACTTCATTTTATGGGGTCCAAAATGTAAAAAAAAGTTTGGCATCCCTGCTGCAGGCTACTTGGGATATCTAGTCTTGAGACGGTTTGGTACAGCATATCTTTAACGGCTCTCCCGCGTGGATGTTCAAGGAGATTGAGAGTTTCCAGCAGCCTCCTGCTGGCTTAACTCCAACGTCACCAGCGTGATGTCTAAGAGTCAGGGCTGAAATCCAAATCATTCAATTTAAAATTCACCTTAATTTGGGTGCAGTGAGGGCAGAACAATATAATTTGTATTCAATACAGTTGGAAAAACTATTGGAGCCATGCTGCAGTTGCTGCAATGTCACTGGCTGAAATATGACAAAACGTCCATCCTCGCTCTTATCTCAAGCTGCAGAAGTGTGTTACACCACGCCTTACACGATATGCTACGCGCTCGATGCCTGCTGGCCAACATAAATACAGAAGACAACTTATTAGCCCAAGCTTTTTTGTGCGTTCTCACTGCTGTCACAACCTGCTTCATCCTGGGACAGGAAATAATAAGGTAGGTTTGGGCGTTTGACTAACAACATGTAGCGATAATGATATCCTGGCATAGCAAAGCTGTTTATGATGGTATTGATACTATTCATATACTTTCACAAGAAAACAATTTAACATTAAGCCACCTTGTATGCCAACTTTATCTCAGTCCAAGTTGTACATTATCACTTTTTCTTTCTTTCTTTCAGCGAATAAGCATGTCAAGGGGAGAAATTGTTGTTCTTTTTCTGTCTTTACTGTTTGAGTCTTCGTTGACTCAAAATACACCATGTGAAATGGAGATGGACTGCCCCAAAGGTGACCGGGTTGTTTTCAGCACAGATATAACAGAAATCCCACGCCTCCTGCGTCCAACTGTGACAGAGGTTTTCTTTGTGAACAGCAATATTAACACAATCCCCAACGAGGCCTTTGTTGATAACCCGCAACTTGAAAAGGTGGAGTTCTTGAACACCAATACGACATCTATTGAGCTGGGAGCTTTTCAAGGTTTGATAGCGCTCAAGGATGTGGAGATCTCCGGCACTCCATTGACGTCGATCCCAGTGGGAGTCTTCAAAGACCTCAGCAACCTGAACAGGATTACACTAAAGCAAAACAAGCTCCATAGTCTGGAGATAGGCTTGTTTGAGGGCCTTGAAAAAGTAAGGGAACTGTATTTAAATGCGAACGAGATCGTAGCGATTGAAGACGGGACCTTTGATGGTATCAAGAACCTTGTAGTTCTCCATTTAGCTAAAAACAATCTATCTGCTGTTTCTACTGCCTGGTTCTCAAACCTGAACAAACTGCAGATACTCAGGCTTTATGAGAATCAGCTAATCGCCATTCCTGATGACATTTTTAGTAATTTGCCAAATTTGAAGGAAATTAACTTACGGGGAAACAAAATAGCAGAATTGTCACCTCATTTATTTCCACATAAAGACAAAATAGGTAAACTGTATTTTGATAGTAATCTTCTGACTGGTTTACCCCAAGGATTCTTTGTTGGCTTCCCTCAGCTTAAAACACTGACTTTACAGAAAAATAAACTGACTAGTCTGCCACCTGTGCTTTTTGGAGAAATGCCTAAATTCACAGACTTGAACCTCAGTAACAATAATCTCAGCACTCTTCCTGAAGGAATTTTCAGCCCTCTGAAGAAACTCAAGTACTTAGATTTGTCTGAAAATCACTTTGTCACTGTGGATGCCGAGTACTTTCAAGGCCCTGAGAAGCTCCAAGCGCTGAATCTACAGAACAACAAGATAAAGTCGCTGGACACGGATGTATTCGAAAAGCTACCTTCACTGAATATACTCAAGCTAGCTGGCAACGACCTCCAGACGCTTCCCGGGGACATTTTTGAGCCTTTAACAGAACTCAGAAAGCTTTACCTCTCGGGCAACCCTTGGCGCTGTGACTGTAATCTGATACCTCTTTACCTCTGGATGAAGGCGAACTCTCACATGATCGTGTCTCCGGCTGTTTGTGAGCATCCAGAAGTTCTAAAAGGACAGGAAATCAAATCATTAACAGAGGATCAATTGATTTGCCCCACCGATCCCCCAACAACCACCACCTCTACTACTACCACGGCACTCCCAACCACAGAACCAACTACCCCCATACTCACCACCACAACACCACTTCCTACAACACCAACCACCAATACACCACCCACAACCACCACCCCAAGCACTACACTCCCAACCACAGAACCAACCACCACCATACTCACCACCACAACACCACTTCCTACAACACCAACCACCACTACACCACCCACAACCACCACCCCAAGGACTACACTCCCACAACCACAACCACTATGAGCACAACTACACCTTCAACAGCTACGCCCACAACCACCACCCTCACATCTCCCCGACCAACCACGCCTCCTCCACAAACCCCTTCAGTGACCTTCACCTGTTCCCTGCAGCCAGTCACTGAGGAGACATCGCCTTCCTTCACTCATCAGTACAGAAACAAATTGGAGGGGTGCAAATCTCAGATGATGACCTACACCACGCTGCTGGTGGTGGAGATCACTTGCACACTGGTGCTGGCTAAATTCACCATGACTGTTTACCGCCTGCTGCAGCGCAGGGAGGAGATGAACTCCCTCAAACTCACCAGCTATACACTCCTAATATTATCAGGTTGCTGCTCAACTGCTTTTGGCATGATGTACATTTAATGTTTAATGATCTGGAATTTTTTTTAAAGCATAATAATGTGATACGCATAATGCATTGTACAATTATTACAGTTTTTCTCAATTGTTTACACACAAATACTGGTACTTGAGACACAATGACCACAACATGTAACTCATGCACCAACACCCTGAACTAGCTCTGCTAAACTGCAAGCACAATTCCTGCTTTACACTCAAATTGCAGTTCTAAAACACACTTTTTTCAAAACACTACACACAATTCTCTGCATTTGGCACAATTTTCATGAAGAAAATCTCTTGTTTTCACAAGGAACACACTGCCATTCAAAATTCTAAAGTTAATTTCCCTACTATGCACACTGACTCATCACATGGGAAAACACCTGCAACACAGTTTTACAATTTGCAATCAGAGCATTAGCATAAAAGTGCAACAGGTGAGCTCTTCTGTTTTGGAGCAATGGATGCCAACATTGGCAACAGAGGCAGAGCCAGAGGAGTGAGAGTACGAGGAGGAGCCTAGCATGGATTTGCCATGCTAGGCGATATTTCCCCCGCTGCTTGGCCATCGCTTGCATTGCCTGTGATGTGGATGAGGTGCTGTGGCCAGACCGAAACAGAAGAGAGGATGCGGGATAGTTGTTGTTTTTTTGTTTTTTTTGTAACTGTATACAGTAAATTCTTCTGGTTTTGTATGCAGACCACTGATTATGCAACTTTGTGTTGGTTGGGATGAAAACTGTATACATTACAATATTCTTGTGGGAAAAATAAAATATATAAAAACAATATTCTAAAATATTTTACAACACATTTATGTATGTACTGTCTGTAGTGAGTGTAACACTGAACAAAAAAAGGCCTAAGTCATTATGGCAAATGGAGAAGAAGTGTTCATCGTGTTTTACATTGAGCACATCAGTGTTCAACTGGTTCTTATAAATGTCTATTCATATGATTGTTTGTGTGTGTCATTTGACAACAAAATACCATTTTGAGAAGAAATAACATTGTTTTGAATGTAAAGTTTCATTTTGCAGGAGAATTGAGGGGTTTTGCCCATTGTGTGTGTGTTTTTTTGATTTGTGTGTAGAGTTCTGAGAGTATGAGGCATGCTTTCAGAAAATGTGTGTAAACGATCGAGAAAAACTGTAAAAAAAGTCAAGTTAAAAATCTTGTTGTGACTGAAATCGAGGCACTTGGATGCAACAAACTTCCACTTACAGCAGGGGGAGACAGAGATCCACGAAAATTCAAATTCTATCTCGTTCACAGAAAACAAAAAGAGGAGCGTAGGAAACTTTATCCAACTTGATCTAGAATTGGTGAACACATGTCAGAAATTTAGATTCCATCCTGGTAGATTGAATAAAATGTATTGGCTTTTCTTCTTCTTCTCGAGTTCAATACTACAGCTTTGGTTTATTTTTCATGATTGGTTTTCTATTAAAGTAGCAATCTTATAGAGCAACTTACTGAAAACCGAAGTTACTGCACTCTTTTCTAAGGGGCAAAATGGATCTTTACAGCTAAATAAATTAATCCCACAGGTCAATTCATGAAGTGAAAAACACTGAGGGGGGGTATGGGACTGGGAGTTGTGTTTGGTAGGGCTGTCTGCCCGATAACTAAAGGTTAAATACATTAATTAGGACTTTTATTAGACAGCAGCACAGGAAGGGTACAGTAGGCCAGCTTCATTAACCCAGTCTTTGTGAACATATCTATGAGTTTGAGCATGTGTGTGTGAGAGAGATAATAAGATAATTAAACGCTAAAATTCATCTTAAACTGTTCGCCTGCTGTATGCCCTTGAAAGACGGTACAGCAGAATAATGACTATGACACTGTAAGATAACTATGATGTTAAGTTTCATTTTTAGGGTGGCCAATGAAACTCATAAAACTGAGTCTTTTTATGTAAACTAGAAGGTTTGAGTCCCCTGTAGACTGGAGACATCACTCTACAGTGAAATATAAATGAAAATGAAACAATCTGAACAGGAAACCCGGCTTTTTGGTTGAACTGCTCACAACTCATGTTCACATTGAGGCAGAACCTGCAACGAGGTTGCAAAATGTAAAGAAAAGTCTGGCATCCCTGCTGCAGGCTGCTTGGGATATCTAGTCTTGAGACGTTTTGGTACAGCATATCTTTAACGGCTCTCCCGCGTGGATGTTCAAGGAGATTGAGAGTTTCCAGCAGCCTCCTGCTGGCTTAACTCCAACGTCACCAACGTCTTGATCTTGTCCTATCTCTAATCACATGAGCCCAGGCTTAGTCTAAATGTCCAAACGCCAAATTCACTCTCTGTTGCTAACAGTTTATAACAATTCTACACTTCCAATTAGTCTCTCCTTATTGGACTGGCTTGAGTCCACTGGCAGCACCATTAATTGGTTCAAAACTATGCATGAGACCTTCCACTGCATCCATCGAAATGTTCTACTTTATTTCGAGGAACTTCAAACACCACCATTCATATCCTCGGGTCGAGCAGCATCCAGCTCCAAATGTGAACCGCCTGACCTTCTCAAACTCTCTGCTCACTGAAAACATTCAAACAAACTCCGACCAGCATTTCTACGTTTGATGTTTCATTTTACAGTTTCGTTCACTTTTAACTTGAACAAAATTACTGCAGCAGATCTTCTCGTAATGACACAAAATATACATTTTAAGAAACATGTCTAAGTTAATATATGAAGTATGACTGAGGTTATGGATTCTCATGAATGACTGTAATTAAGACTGACTTTTGATTAGTTACTGATGGAGTAACCATTCAATCATGGCTGAGTCCTGCATGAGTCTTACATGAGTTCTACATTAACCCAGGATGAACTGGGCATTAGTTAAGCATCAATTAATGCTGATGATTGTCTACTTAATGTAAAGTCTTACCTTGATTTCTATTATTTATTTAGTATTGAATGAAATAGCATTCCGTATGTTCAGATGTCCAATTGAGAGAAGAGGAAAAAAATTATTGATTTGCCTGAAAAATTCAGTTATATCGAACAAGTTAACAGGTGACCTTGCCACGAGGGAATGTGAATATAGTGACTGGCTGGAGGTACGGTACGTATTTGCTGACTATGGAGTTTTATGCCCTAATCTGAAGGTTATCTAGGTTTCAATGTATCCAAAGCAATGCAATTGAGCGCCGGCTCCATGGGCTTACATCTGACAACAAGCAGCTGACCCTCTTTTATCCCCACGAGCATACAATGAGGTAGAGGGCAGACGATTCCATTCTTGCTCATGAACACTGTGAAAGGTTGCTGTAGGATCGGACCTGCAGGTTCTAAAAGCCTTCCTGCAGGACTATACCCAGGTGAGTGTAGCAAAGTGATAAAACTATAACTTGATATAATGACCTAAAACGCGCATTTAACTTTCCTCTGTGATACTTTGAGTACATTTGCTCAATTCAGCTCACTTTAACCTCTCATTTTGAAATTCAACGGCTTTACCGTTTTAGATGAGCTAAACGAGCCTCTTCCAGAAGCAGAACGTGTCATATCCCTTGAAGCCTCTGCTTTTAGGGAGGGATAAGCCTGCGAGTTCTGCTAATGAGCCAGAAATGGAGTTGAGGAAGTAACTGAGTGTGAAAAGGGCAATGTGTCTGAAGAACATGAGAGGCCATAAAATGAGGAGGAGCCCCATACGGCCAAACTGAGTCATTTCAACTGGAACTAGACGGATTTTCAGGTGGAATGGTACCTGATTACCTGGGGTTAATGACCAACAGAGGGCTATTATAGAGAACAGAGAGATGTGGCTGACTGATTTTTGAGCACTCAAGCTTCCATTCCTCACAGTATTTTCTTGCTTTATGAAGTCATAAGAAAAGCAGAGAAAGCTCTTGGGGGAGATTCAGTCTCAGAAAGACTGTAGCCAAAGAACAGAAGTCAATAAAAACACATCAGTGCTGATGTGCATTTCTTCATTAATTTCTACAGTAATCTCTCCATTGCAACCAAAAGTTACAAAGAGAAACGCATTTCTGATGGGAGTTCAACAAGTTCACGTTTCCTTTTCCTTCTGTGACTGTTGTCAAAGGTCATTTTGGGGAAATTGGCAAGAGTAAGTGGACAAGGAAGACTGCTAAAAGCTTACAGTAATGACGAAAGCTATGGATAGACGACAACCATAGACCTCACAGGCCTGACACAGAAAAAGAGAGAGCAGGCAGGCTATAGCAGGATGAATCACGCCTATAGGGCTGCATTCACTCAAAATCTGGCCCCTTTCCCACAGGTGCAAAAACCCCTTTTTTGTTTTCTGAGTTGCTCACAAAATGGATGCTTTCTTTGTTATTTTTGCAGATTAATTATGCTATAATTCAAGCTTTCGATGACTGTGGCGTTCCTCATGTCTGACACACTACCCTCAAGCCTCCTGAAGACTTATTATGTCGCATCTGCAACTTCGTGTTGTGAACGGACATAAAAATGTCAACAGACATGGAGGAAAAACAAACACTCTATTTTTTTACATTCAATCACTTTACAAATAGGTGAAAGCCCTGAGACTGGTTTTGTTTCTGTGCACAGTGGGAACAAAGACAACCTGGAACAGTGTCCAGTCGTGAGGTTCATCAAATATTTTAGATTACTTCCTATCTGATATTGGACCCTGGGTTATAGGAATTAATTGATCTGTGAGGACTTCATTTGCATATAAAGTTTACTCTCTCCCTTATTTCATTAAGAAACACCTGCTACCAAAATGAAAGGAGCTCTCTCACACATATACTCTAGCGCCCGTAGTGACCTACACCACCACTTACTTCATATTTAAACCTCAATCTAATCCTAAATTTGAGACCAGCATATTGCTACCACTTATTAAGCAGATTCCTCGTATTGTATTTAAGCAAACGGTCTCCATAAGTGTAGAGAAACAAGAGCACACATGCACTGGCAGTCTCACACAGGCAGACAGCGCTGAGGGGCAGTCCTGGCCTCTGGCACTGGAAAACACAGCCGCCTTGGCGCTGGTGTCTCACGCCCCCACCCTCCAACCCAACCTACCACCTGAGGAGTCTCCAGCAGTGCCAGCTGAGTCCAATCTCCGCCTGCCAGCTGCACCCCCCAGGCGGGTTCCAGCAACGTGGAGCTGAGGTCATCATGACACCTCCTCACTCGCTGCTAAAAATGGAATCCGTCAGGTACTGCAACTTGTCATAGTGGCACAGTGGAAGGGGAGTTTATTACAGAGCATACTAAATATGTCTAATACCACTTTACTTTCATTTGAGCGAGACTATCTAAAGGTATTATTGAATTATCTCCAGAGATGTAGATGTATCTTTAACCTCTAAACAGTCTTTTACATTTACAGATCTGAGTCTTTTCCAGGAGACATTTATATAAGCCATAGACTTTTCTTCACAGCGAACATAGAAGGGCATGGCTGCTAATGATATAAGAGGGGACACTTCTCACACTTCTGTCCAAGGTTTGAAAAAAAATCTAAATATGAATGTGTTAATGTATGAATCAGGCCAACAGACTGCTTTTCACATATACCAGTATAACGTAAATCCCAATAAAAACAAAAGTCTTTTGAGAATAAACTGACACTGTTTGGGCCTACATGACTGTGTAAAGCTTTTATTTTCACAAAGTCTAATATGCCGATGTGTAAATCCGACTGTCAGGCCGGATACACAGGGTTTCAGTATTATAGAGTTATTTATGTGTTACTATAGTGATCTCAGCATAAGCATTTGCAGCATATTTTAAGAGTCCGTGGAGAAAAGTTTGTGAAAAACGTTCAGTGATGTGAAGATGAATCTTGGATGATACTTTGAATAATGATGCCGAAAGACCCAGCTGCCAAAACAAGAAGAAATAATGGCTTCAAATAATGACCTGTCAGGATTTTTATGAGGAAATGGGACAGAAATAGCGCTGCCTGAGTCAAAAAGAGACGTCTATTTTTAGTCTGTCCTCTTATCCTCTGTCTAATTTTAAGTTAAGAATTACTCTTGCTGGCTGCCCAGGCCGATGTCTCATCCATCTGCACAAAGATGTTGTAAAAAAAATACAAATAATAACAACACAGGAACTACTTCTTCATCCACATTTAAACAGGATTCACACACACACACTTAGAATTGCTTAGTCGTCAAAGTCACATCATTTTGTTCATTTAGAGGTCAGTTTGAGTCACGTGAGATGAGTCATGAGAGAGGTTTGAGATATTTGGGGGCTTAATGAGCTGTTTCACCTTCGTTGCAACCCAAGTAGACGGTGCAGCATCAGCCCGGCCCACGAGACGCAGGAGAACACTTTGCCATTCAGCTTCCCGATTCACGGGCATAACATTTGGCTCTTAATTGGCCATTTGCAATTAGAGTCTCTTCTGTTCTCCTAGCCCACGGGACTGCTCCGTTGGTCAAAAAGTTAAGGTTTGGGCTTTAATTAGGAGGACTGTGTAATGCAGTTTTCAGCACGACCATGGATATGCAGCCATCCATCAATTCTATATCAAATCATGACAGTTTTTCTATACGTTGCTACACTCTTACTGAAAGTCATTCACTTATATGTATATATTCTGCAATAAAACAAATGTATTGCTTTTAATGTACCCGTGTGTTTCTGTGGGTGGTGTCTTCACATGATGTTGTATTGTGACTAAAAGGACTTCAGTGTTTCCCTGTATTAAAGATAAAAATGTAAAACCCCCAAAACAATGGTAAAGAAAACATACGTTCTTATTGATATGTGCTTAAAGGTATAATACGCAACAATAGAGACTAATAATCTGGCCCTGTTATGTGAAAGGGGCTGTTAAGGAAGAATTGACTCTGCAACTCTCGCCTCCTTTCGCCCATATGTTTTGTTTTTTTACGGCCCAAATATCTGCTATTTGGTTGAAACTAAGCTGCACTCTCCTGTAGGCAGTGAGAAAATGGAGAAAGTCAATGCTTTTCCTTATGGGCAAAATATAATGTATATTTATTACAAAATATTATTATAAGCATGTGGTATCTACAACTAAAACAACTAGCAGTTAATGCAACTTATTTCCCTGTAAGACAATTCAACTCGTGTGGCCTTACAGCACAACCTCTGTGTTTAAAAAAAAGAGAATACTTCATGCTTTTAAAGTTATGTACAAGCAGTCTGTTTTGTCTTTGTTTGTCAGGTGTCCAAACGAGCTATTTTTAGATAAGAGTACCACCATTCTGTCAAATTAGACTCAAACGTTAAGAGACAGCCAATTAAATCTTCTAAGCGATCCAACAACAAAGTCTCATCAGCTGAAGTGCCTCGTTAGGATTACCAAAGCAGCTGACTATATCGCACTGCGCAAACTACAAGTACGCGCACAAACAAACGTGTATAAGTGAAGTTGGAATCAGTAATCTTGTGGAGCAGCCTCACATGACAGACTTTTTTATTCTCATCTTCATCAACACCTATGAAGAGTCCAAAGTAACACAGGTTTGTTGCAGGAAGAAGCTCTTTTTTCTGGATGTTTGCTTGCAATTTAGAGACAACCTTCCACTCTTATCCAAAATTCATCAAAAATAACATCATGACAAACTAGAAGCGAGTGCAGATCTCTGCCAGATGCGTACCACCACCACTGCTGTGATGTTTGCCTGAACGAATACGATCCAGCATTGGCTAATCTCCTTTCTAGACCTAAAGTGTATCGGAAATGTCACTCACACGCCTCCCACAACACTTATGCTCTCATTTAGATCTATGCAGATGTCTGCAGCGGCTCTGTGCAGAGGTTCCTCTCAGCTCCATCTCATCGGTGTAACCACGTGTGTTTTTAGGCTTCGTCAATTGTCGCATGTAAATGTGAAGTTGATGCCCAATAAAAAAGGGATGCAATAACTGTCTCTGGCCGCAGAGCAGCGGGGAAGAAGCCAGCTGTGTGTGTGTTGTTCCATTAGCTGCCAAACACAACGTTCAAACTGTTCTCGCCCATGGACATACCGTCTATGGATTCCCCCACTGTGTGTATCAGTATAAAACAGGCAATAAAAGGTGTTTTGAGAAAGTTGAGTCACCACAAAGTCCTTGAGCATGCAGCCATAACAAGGCACCCAAAGTGTAACGCAGTTTGTTGAAGGAGAATACGAGATTAGCTGTGGACAGACACTCACTCATGGAGACACACAAATACACACACACACACATGATTGCATGCCATATATAACAATAATAATAATAATAACAGCAAAGAAAGAACCATGTTTGTTTGAGGGAACAAGGCGGAGGTCACTGAACAAAGGCAACAAAACAAACTCAGCTCTAAAGTTTAAACCACAGAGTGAATTAATGGCCACACCAATGAGTTACTTGACACTCAGGGCTCCATATTTCTATTAAGCCTGCTCAACAAAGTACTTTAATTTCCTTTTGCAGCGACGCTAACGATGGACCCTTCATCTATCCATAAGATAGAAAAGTCATTCCTGGGAGGCTGATTTATGTTCAGCAGGTCTCCACTCCATCTTTTATGAGAAGAACCTGTGCGGAGCTCATTTGTAGTGAGAATGACATTTACTAACTGAAGGCAAAGTAAGTTTTTTTTAAATGACAATATAACCTGGAGTTTGATGTAATCAGATTACGTGGTCTGTCCGACCAACAGTCAGAAAGGTATTCCACTTACATGATCATCAGTCGGCCAGAGCAGGTGGTTCGGATAAACAATGGCAAACAGAAGGTGCCTTAAAGGTTATACAGCTTGGGCCTGATGACTCAGCATCCTGGATCACAGCATATGTGGTAGTGTAAGTGTCACCTCAGCCAGAAATCAATTGTAATCTCCCTCCACACTAGTCTCCCAGGAGCTGGTTGTTCCTCCCCCCTGGAGTCCCACGCTGCCCGAGCAGCACTGAGAGGGTGGCGGCTGCTGCACCTGCACCTTGATGATGGCACACACATAATATAAACGCCACGAACGTCTAAAATCTGGTACTAAAGTGTAAAAGCATTGCATCCGTCTTGTCGTTGGTAGCTGGCGGGGCTTCTCGGTCACTGTGAAGTGATAATGTATGGGTGAGATGGAACAGCAGGTGATTTGGATCTGTCATCCAACAGATTTACACCGTGGACAAAAACAGCGCTCATATGATTTGTCGCTGCGCACGATATGCTCCGTCATGATCCAGATAAAATGAGCGTGATTGGCAGATTATCTGTTTGTGAAAAAAAAAAAAAAAAAAAAACAGGTTTCATTTCAGGCGTCATCTTAAAACATCAGATTGAGGAATAATCCAATTTAGATGATGATCCGTTATCCTGAACTTCAAAACAACTTGGAAACAAACTGAAAATGAACATCAACTGTCAGCTAAACTTTCGGCTTGTTGTGATCTCATACATTAAATTTATTAAAGTTTGTATCAAATAAATCAAATTGTTTAAATATTAACTGCATATAATTCAGGTGGATTAGGCACCTGGCCAAACGCTTTTCAGTCTGTTGATTCAAGAGTCGTCAACCAATCTAACAATTTACCAAAAAACTAAACACACTTTAAATACGTAACTCCACCACGACGTCCATCTCTCAGTGACATTCAGTCGACCCACAAGCAGTCATCTCGGTCCACAGACCAGCGGCGTTGGCCCAGCGAGGGGCCTGTCTGCTGTGTCAGGCTGCACCCAGATCTGAGCTCACCGCGAGCATTAAGTAGCAATATAAATGGAGATTAGGTCGTCTAATGTAGAGAAGATAAAGTGCGTGGAAACAATATACGTTTCCCTGATATGTAGCGATGATAAAGATGCCACAGAGATGACTGCATTATGTGCTTGTTGAGAGGACATAATCGTCAGAGGGAGTGTCTCTTTAGCTTATTTTGCAGGTAAGTCTTTATTTATGTGTCCATTGTTTAAAAAAACTGCTTTCATACTGTACTGAGTGGTACAGGTTTTTGTATGTGAGGTTGTTGCATGCTCACTTAAACACTGATGACTGAGTTTTGCTGGGTGTTGAAAGGGAAAGCTCATCTTTTGTCATTATTATTACAACGGAAGTGGTTGAAAACCTCTTGCCTGCTTCTCTAACGCCACAAAACTCCCGGTCCTACTCTATAAAGGTGATGGTTGAGTACTTTTCAACAGTAATGACCGTTTCTATCCTGAGAAGTGTCTTTGCTTTTTGTTATTCAGCTGTTTGTCATTTGTGTTGTATTTTTTTTTCTTTTTTTTTTTTTTCTACAGGAAATATCCTACCTTTGTTCCTTTAACATGCCATATAAAATAACATTTTAAAAACCATGACATAGTCACATAGTAACCTGTATCCTTCCTTTAATCACATTATTGATATATATTTAACTAGCTGATGACATATTTTGTATGTAAAAACTTCTGTAGCCGTCAAATTGTTGCGCAGCAAAAAGTATTTCTCTCTGAAATATAGATGAGACTTAAATACAGTATATGAGTATATATACTTTCTGCTACTGCATTTTTTTATACCATGGCCTGGGTGAATACTTGATTTTCATTGGCTGTGGACTGTCCATTAATTCCCCATACATAGCTGTGGTTGTTACCGTTTTAAATGAATGCACTGGCTACACTACATGAAAAACAACAAAGAATAAACTTGAATATCTTATTCACAAAAGGAGTGCATGACTTATTTTTTTTGTCTTTGGCAGGTGACCAGTGTATAAGCAGGATAACACCCTCCAAGGTGTCCATCATCAGGGATTAATGGACTTTGCAGAGACAACTGTCCTCTGCTGCTCGTCAGACGGTTCTGGCCTCCACGTCGTCCACTAATTCCTGAATAAGTACACCTCGTCAGGCACGACCCCGCACACATCTATCAGCATTGACCGACAGCGTTGGAATAAAGCATATGAATTATGATAATAACCCGTCAAGGTTGAGATTGGCCTCTCCCCCAGTGCGTGCTGGGATGCGTGTGCTCCAGCCGTCTGTGACCCTACACAGGATGAAGCGGGTGTGGGAAACGGATGGATGGGTGTTCACTGACTCAGCGGTCAACAACTGGGACCGGCAGGTTAGAGGGGAGCCGTCCGTTTTCTCCGAGCTCTCAAACGTCACATAACAACCTCACGTCTCGGACCGCCTCAACCTGCCACATTTCATTTGATGTTGGTTTATCAGGCTGGGGTTGTGCACCCACTCCTCCTCAATCACAACACAGAATGTGCACTTTTAGGGACAGAGCTACTTTGAACAATACACAGTTTCGACAAATCTATTACGGTTCAAAACGAAAGGAATCATGCAAATGCTGCAAGGAGAATCATGCAAATCTTTCAATACAGCGAGTCTCGGGAATAGAGATGCATATAAATAAAACAAATGTGCTGATAGACGGAGAAGGATTTAGATAAGGATAAAGAAAATGGCTGAAAGTTTACACGATGCCTGACAACTCGTTTACTAAATGTAGATAAGTATGGGATATAAATAGCATGTGTGTCAGTCAAGTTCCAATAAATAATATACTATTGCAGATTCAAATACCATTCCTAACTTGGTGAAGAATCATGCAGTGGTCCTTTAAATGCATCTAAACATACTAGTCAGTGTGCTTTGCTTTTCCTTGTGCTGCGTCTCGCGCGGACAGAACTTTTTATTAGTTATTGGCCAATGAAATAATCCAATATCCCTTTTGTTTTCAAACGAAAGTCAAAAAAACTCCTGCAGACTTTCTCGCTCATGGCTTGTATTTACCATGCTGTCCGTCTGTTGGACCCACAGCAGGTTTATTATATGATGTGTAAATAAATACACCAGCAGCCAACGAGACACTGTGTGGGAGGGTTTTTTATCCTCGTTGCTCTTTTCTCCGATGAAGCTTTCACATCTTCGTCTTAACAATCCGACGCAGTGAACTACAGCCTGATTGCATTAAAACTCAGTTTGAACCACTACTTTACTGAAATATGAAACTCTACCATCAACCTGCAGCTCAATCACTGTGGTCCGCGCCCATGCTGGGCATGATTACCCTTACAAATTCACGACGAACACCACATTTAATCATTTATTTTACCGTTTCCTCAGAGCTTCTGATTGGGACCCTTTGGGACATTGTGTGGGTTGCATTCATCTCAAGAGGAAAGGAAATGTAAATGGAGTGCAGCGACACCTGCAAGGGGCTGCAAGGTCACACCTACTGGTGGTAAGTGGCCTACTTGAATTTTCATGAAGTGAACACGTCACTGATGTGAGGTTAGGAGCGTTCTCGATGGGTTTGATTGTGTGCTATCTTTTGATATTCAATGTGCCTGGGTGGTTTATTGTACAACCACTCATCAAAAACAGTTAGGGCCACCGGCTCACGGCCACGCCACCAAGTGCTTCACCGCTTCCTACCACCTGATGTAAGATGTCTATGTTTTTGTTATTTTATCCACATTTAAACCGAAATGTAACTGAAGTCACACATGCTGGCTGTAAAACCATCACAGGTCATCACAGGTCACATAATGAACCCAGTGGCATAAAGGAGACCTGCCTTTTATATAGAAAACATAAATGAACTGGTTGTGTGCGTATGTGATTCTTGCTGTTGTTGTGTGCACACAGAGGAGATGTGTTCAAAATGAAGAGAGAGGAACTGTGAACTCCCTTGGAGGCACTACAGCGGACTTGCCAGTGTTACGTAAGGCAGGGATTGCTCCTTTTAAAGACACCAGCACCTCTGTGCTTTTCTCAACCGGCTCACATTTTTCTACATATGCAAAGATTTCGATCTGTAAAGTGCTGAGATGCCCGTCGGTTGGCTCCGATTTGAAATTCTGTACAACAATGAAATGAGAGGGCTAAATCTTTTTCTCAGCATTTCTCAGTTCTTAAGGATGGATGGACATTTGCTTTTAATCTGTAAGAGGCTTAACCCCCCCTACTGTGAGAGGAAGTAATGTTTATAATCCCTAAAGACATATACGTTTATCAAAGTTGTGGACTGAGTCATGAAGCATTCTCACATCATCATCATCACAATCACTTTGACAGAAATAAAGCAACAAAGCTATTTCTTCTTTTCTTTTGCTTTCTTATGGATTCCAAACCATAATTACTCCAACCATCTAAAAATATTATCCTAATCTTAAAACTCAATGGTTATATCCAATCATATTTAATCTTATGCCATAACTAACCCTTTGGTTGGACATTCACTGTGCTTCTTCTTATGATAATAATAGCATTCATGATTATTTCCAGATGCTGCCTGTAATAAAAACGCTTTAACTGAGCTGTTAGCAGCTGTTAACCCTTGATTGTGTGGTATTCTCTCCTCCCGGGGATCCCCATCCAAAGTTAGATGCACTGTACTGACGAAGCTCATGACCATCATAATAACCAACTTGCTATTGACTCAGCCTGGCAGAGGGAGCCACTGAACGATGGGGGTACCGCTTGCCTCGGTGCGTGCTGCTGTTTTAAAAATTGGTTCAGGTGCACAAAAGCAGTTGAGTCTGAGCTCATCTTGGGACAGCCTGCTGGTTTTATATGTAGTGGTGTAATTAATTGTATTAGTTACACACCATTAATCATGCGTGTGAAACTAATACAGAATGTTTGAGAACCAAAGTATAATCCATTGTCACCAAGTTGTCATATGATAATGAGTTTTATTAAATAGCCAACAAATGCCTTATGTGTTATGCCCTGCCCTCCACAGGCCTAACACATGCACTACACTTAATGCACTGCTTTATAGGAATTCCTTGCCCCCACAACATTATTTTTATATATCAATTACTCTCCCTGTGTTACCTTGAATTCTTGATGAAAATGTTGCATTTCTTCCCAGTGAACAGGGAATAAAAAAACAGAGAAAAGTCCTCATACAGTGAAGTAAATGGAGGCCACGGCCTCATTTCTGCTTTTGGATTCTCTATTCACTGTTGAGGCATGCAAGAAAAACAAGGTTATCCAGAGTTCTAGGTAGCATGGGGTGAGAAATTGATAGAGAAATGTTCATTTTGTGGGAAAAGCATTCCTTTAAGACCCGGTTTTAAAGTACTGTACATGTGCAGTTATAATTCCCTTTCTTATTTTCCTTTTGCAACAGATATCTGCACTATTTTCTACAGCTTCGACAGACTGTTATACAACACTGTCATTTATGTAAAATAAGCAAAACAACTTCAAGCTTCACAGGTTGTTCTAAAAAGGGAGGACGTGAATATATAAAAGTTAAGCCTCATTCATCATACATCGTTTTCTCCACAATGCTGACTTTAAGCCATTAAAACAGCTGTTTTCGCTCAGTTCGGTGAATGTGATGACTCATTTTACTCGCTGAAGCTCCACGAGGACAACGGATTGAGAAACGTAGAGCGTGAGACATCCATGCAGTCTCCTAAAGCCTCCACTGCACTGCATGATGTAAAAGACCAGTGTCATGTAAAGCTCCTTCAGATCACCTGTAATTGGTCTTAGATGAATTACGTGTTTGTCAGCTGGCCAGAGACGGGGGTTCATCAGCATGTAATCCGAAGCACTCTCACGTTCTGAACGGTGGAATAAGATGTTGGCAAGACTTTGGAGGCATATAAATTAGTACCTGCAACGCTGAGTCACCTGGAGTGCAGACGAAACAATGACTAGACTCATTTGCATATCGTCGTGCTATTTTTAACTCTCACCTGAGTAGAATTAAAAGAGCCCAATGCACAAATGGCAGTGAGCTGTTCCTTTTGAAAACTCTGTCAGTGGTCCAAACGGTAAATCATGCAAGTTGAGAAGAGAAGAAATAAGAGAAAGTAAACGTGTCGTCAAAAGTTGGAGGAAACAAAACCTGTCCCTTTCTGTCTAGACTGGGACCTCGTGTGTTTCCTAACAGGAGTATTACCTTCTGTGTTTCCCTCTGCTCAGCTGTCACAACACTAGGCCCCAGAAAGTAAGACAGACAGGCGGGGAGAGAGAGAGACGCTAATAGAGAGAGCGGTTCTTTGCTGCATTGCTGGGCTCGCACCCCCATCATTCCTCCATCTCGTTTCAATTTATCAGATATAGCCTGCTGGAATCAGCCAACCTTGGCAGTGATTATGCTCACCTTGTCAGTCACTCCGTTAGGATGTGTCTGTGGAGTCACGTGAGTGGGTTGCAGCAATGCAAACAGAGGTACACTGCAAAGTCATTAGAACAGGCAAGATATTTACCGGGACATTTAACTGTTAAGACGCCATACGGGGACGTGACTGACACATGCTTACATGCATGCTCGAGTCCCCCTGTGTATTTGTCAGAACAGCAGCCAGCTGTTGTGGTTACGGGGTCAGCACAGGATTGTCTCGACTCCATATGACACTCGTCAGCTGCCAAAGAGCAGTAGAGTGGGCGACGCGACAACACACATGGGATGTGGTATGATATCAGCGGCTAATATAACACCAAGATGCCCTTGAGAAAATACGAGCTGGCCAGTTTAACACCCAATAACTATTGTGGGTGGATGAGATATTGGGCAGATCCCAGATGACAATATATATAGAAAGAGGGGCACCGATGAAACACGTATAGTTTTGAAGTTATACTCAGGTCATGGTTTGTTCTTGACTTATCCCAAATAAGTAAGCTAAAACTTTTTAGTTTTGAAGAAATCGAAATGGAAATTTGTAATAAAAACAATTTTTTCATTCCACCTGTAAAAATGGACTCCATTACCCATCAGCCAGACTCATCATACAACTCAAGTTAAATATGTTGGCTTGGATATTTATTCTAAAACCACATTATAATGGAAGTAATGAATAGAAATCTGATAAGGAGTCATAGGACACTGAGAGATGAGTTCCTAGCTGCATCACATTAAAACATGACAGACGTGTGTGATGTTGCTCCCAGAGAAAGAAATGCAGTCCTGGAGGAACCCTTGACACCGTCTCCACATCATTACTTCTGTCTCTGGACACCTGCAGCCTGATATTGACAAATGATGAGTAATGGAGTTTTGACTCTATTGGGTTTCGTTCTTAACTCTAAGAGGGGTACAGGGGACAGTCCACTGAGGTCTGAACTGAGTCAGGAATACAAGTTCTAGGATTGAGAATTTTACGGCAGGAGGTAAGGCTGGATTGTGGATTGTGACCACGTCTTTTCAGGAAACAAAACTCACACTATGACAAACCTCCTACAAACTGCAACTTTCTTGATTGGATTGAACAAAAATATTCATCTCTCTCCATCGACTAGAAGGGCGTGACTTAACCTCTCTATGAACAAACTCATCACTGGAAGCATAATCGGAGGTAGAGGAGTCTCAATTAGGAGCTTTAAAATGTCTTTCATTATGAGGTTTTACTTCACTCACTCATTCTGGAGCTGACCCGAACAAAAGCAGAAACCTTTTTTTACTAGAACAATATGAATTTGTGTTATAAGAGGGCCATCAATTAAACTTCATGTGTATTTAACCCACACAAACTACTCAGCTCACAAATCATATCACCGATCAAGGAGCCTTTAATAATCTGACAACTGAGAGAGGGAGGGGTGTGTGTGTGTGACCCCCATCTCTGGGTTTTAATGTGTGTGTGTGTGTGTGTGTGTGTGTGTGTGTGTGTGTGTGTGTGTGTGTGTGTGTGTGTGTGTGTGTGTGTGTGTAATGAGGAAATTAATGAGGCTTACCATGGGTGGACATGTACACTGTGTACTGTACGGGAAGACAAGGTGACACTGCCTGACACTCGCCAAGGTGTTAGACAGAATTTGCAATTTCTCAACCTTGTTTGTTTTACACAAATTAGAGTAAAAGCTGGGTGGTGTTTGCAACAGAGGCAGATGCAATGACACCAAGACATGCATTTAAATCAATGTAATGGATTATTTAGCATCAGAAAACATATCTGACCCTAGCTGTTGCTCCAAGAAGATATAAATACACTTAAAGAATATCATGCTAGTCATTAAATGCTATTGCTTTTCAACAGTCTCAGCATTAAAAGTGCCATCTTTGACACAAAAATACATGTAATCAGTCTTCTGGCTACTGAGCAATACAGGTTACTATTTAAGTGTGGGAACTATTTTCTTTGAAAGAAGTTTGTGCTCTGAGCCAAACTACTGTTTAATCGTCATTTGTGTCTTATCAATAACTAGAGTATAGCAGGGATGTATTCACAGAAAATCTGAGTGCAACTTAATGTTTGTGTGTCTCACAATCAAGTGTTTCACTATCGACATACTTAAAAAAAGATACTGTGCATATGAAAATTCATCACTCAAGTCACTCAATCCTAAAACTTTTTCTCTTTAAAGATAAAGTAAACATGCTAAAAACACAAGAAACAAATTCGAAAAAGTGAAATGCACACTTGTTGTGTTGTTTCTTATAAAAGATGCACAATCCAAGAGGACAAGAGTAGTCCTCGTTATGGATGTGAGTTCCTTCAAGCAGCTTTGTTTTCACGGAGGTTTTCACGCAGCAACGTTACACCTGTGTATGTGTATCCATCACCTTAAGTCCATCCAACTCTCCCATTGTTCCGTTGTGTGTTACGGGGTCACAGGAGTGTTATTGGCCGTCACCACTGACAGGCAACACTGAGAGATGATCACACCTCTGTGTCAGACTGAATACACTGCACCCGGGTCAAAACACACACCGGGCAGGCAGCCAACTCTGATGGGATTTACACAAGAGTAAAAAAAAAACCCCACTGATGTCAAATCCTTTGTGAGCCACATGTAATTATTTTTTTTTTCATGCAGGTCAGATCCGGATATGTCTGTGTCAGACATAGATATATAAATAAATATATATAAATATTACTTCTTTGCTCGGATCTAAATCCAGCTCAGACCTCAAAACACTGGCTTATATGAATGTTGACATATTAATACTCTTTGAACGAATTTGATAAAGTGACTGTAATTTTAATCCATTCTCATTTTCCGTCTCCTATAATCTCACCAACACGTATTAACTCCCCCCAACAGGCTGTCAGTTTGAATGCAGCAAACGTCCCAGAGCAAAACGTCGGTCTGCAAGACACCTGCGAGGCAGTACAGCTGGCGCTAACCGACTCAAAGGGTGGAGATCACTGGAAATAATGAGGCAGCAAACAGCAGATCTCCCTAATGCTCCATCAGTGTTACCTGCAGGGTGGACATTCTTACAGCAGAAACACATGATGGGAGCTTTAAAACAGTGGGAATGCAAATTAAAAAACCATGAGTCTTATTGGCCTATTTTCTATTATTTGGGTTCCATCCATCCAAAAATGAAGACGAGGTTACAATGGATACATAAACGATGCACTATGCAAAAGAAGTTGAGGAAAGCAGATTGCCTTTAACGTTTTTAAGTAACAGCAGTTGGGAAACTTTTTCCACGTATCCTCATGATTTCATTTCTCACTGTTGTATTAGTCAACTTTACACAAAGACAGCTCACTCGCTTAAAGGACTCGACACCCACAGAAGCGCTGCCGTATGTGGGAGTCCCTAACAGTATGTCTAATTAGCGTCTCTGTGAAACGTAGGTAGTTATCAACCTGCTGCGACAATTAACCGCCTTCAGGCTCAACACTCCGGATCCCCTCCGTCTCACTTCTCACCTCATCATATCTGCATCCCTTTATTGTGAAGGTGTCGGGTTTCTACTCAGCCGACAGATGAGAGAGGAAGGGGAGAGAGAGAGAGAGAGAGAGAGAGAGAGAGAGAGAGAGGCAGGCAGATCAGATACAGGGATGAGTAACTGTGCATCGTTAGAGATGGGGTGTGTGTGTGGGGGGGCAACACTGGACCAATCATTTGGTGCTACTGAAAATATCCAGAGTATCTCTTATAATGTATTCACCTCATAAATCATAAAATATTGCTCCCCCTTACATCATAGTACATTAACTGCTTGTAATAAGTATCAGTGTTGTGGTTCTATCATTTAATTACTCTGAATTGGAGTGAAACCAAATTTTTTTGCAACAGCACCTTTCCACCTTTTATGCACTCAATAATTTCCTCATTCTAAAAAGCTTATCTCGTTCTAGGTCACAAAGTACTGGAGCCTTTCCCAGCATTCATTAGGGGTGTAAGGCAAGAGTACAGACTATCACACATTCACAACTTGCATTCATCATCTTACTTGCCTGGTCTGTGGATTCTGGGAATAAACTAGAGCACCAGCAGGTAACCCGTGCCGACGCAGCAGGAACGTGACGTTATATACGGCCTCATCAACAACCAGGAAAAGTAGCACAAAAACAAGTGTTTTAATTGTAGTACATAGCGCTTTTTTTACTATCCATCCAGTCAAAACTGTTAGTGCTACGTAGTCTTTGGCTGTGTCCGAAATCCATCGTTCACTAATCCCTACTCACTATCCACGGAGTAATCGTACAATTAAAAAGGTGCCAGATCAATGGTGGCTGGATGACCATCCATACAAAATACCGACATTTTTTTCTTCTTCTAATAAATACATCTAAGCAAATTTGTTGTAATTTGAGTTTCCATGGTAAGCAGTGATGCCGCATATATGTTTAGGGCTTTTATTTTGAAAGATAAGAACGAAAGTAGCGGTTTCCTGTTTTCAATGTAGGGGCAATAAACATATTTTCCCAAATGAATTAAAAGTACTTTGTGACCGTCTGTGTTATAACGTGATGTTCTACTCAAGTTAAATATATTATTTTTAAGCCACAAACCTATATAGCGTATAATAATACTCACTAAACATTCGGATAGCACCACGACATGGCTAACTCTCTATATAGCGGACACAGCCTTTGTGTTTTCTGCCATGTTGGGTGGAACGGAGTTCCCCTTTGGCATCAGCTGAGGATCGCTAATGAAAATACTAATAATCTCTATCGCTGCAGTAATTGACCTTGCCACAAATAGTAAAGTGCGCAGATAAAAGGGGAGGCACTGAGGGGTCAACATCGTTTGAAGGCGCTCGCAGCTCGGCGGTCTTGTGAATGCAACCTGCTTTTATCGGCCACCAGACGACTAAACGCAGCAAACAGCAGGCAGCTGTATTTGCATTCTAAACACCAACAATCAGCGAGTAGCGATATCAAAGCCCTGCAGACCCCTTGATGTACTTCCGTATTCATCGAGAAAATCCTGCGTTTGCTGATAAATATAAATACTACGGCGTATGAATATTCCTAGTTTGGGTAATCTGGAGCAGCTCACATGACGCGCAAGTGTGTGTTTGCGTTGGAGATGAATGGGATTTCTGTGTACGTCTCTACTCATCTGAGGGAATATTTGAGAAACATGAATTATGAATCCCGTGTCGTGCACAGATAGCTGAGGTAATGAAGCCGGCAGAACAACTGGGTAGGCTACATATTTAAAGCAGCTACATCCTTTGTGGACATGTCATCTGGGCATTAAAGATTTAGATGTTGTGATAGGCCGACATTAGAGAGGACGGCGGGTCGAACGGTATGTAGATGAGGGTATTATCTGTCCAGCATTATGGGCCGATGCTTGCAAGAAACCAGAGCTCGCAGGGCAAGGCTGACAGAACGTGGAAGCTTTACTGTGAAGTCTCCATAATGCTTCTGCAAACACTTCACTATACCCTAAATATTCATATGCTAAATGTATTAAATATGTGGGATTATTGATAGCTTCTGACGTCAAAGCGTCTCCTAGGAATATCTTCAATCAAGAGGGCTGCAAAATGTTTTTTTCTCCAACACATCCAGTTTCTATGCAACATTAGACGTAGGTGATCCTCATCCTTTCTGTGTCAGAACAGGCTTCAGACGTGAATGAGGCTGTTATTTACCCGAAGGGGGGAAGGAAGCCAACACATGCTGTTTAAATTCCTCCGATACATCATGGTTAACTAAGACCGTTTGTTTAATCAAACTCCAAGTGGAGTCGGTTCACTGCAGACGTTGCTAAAGAAACAGTAAACCACTGAAAGGCGAGTGTCATTAAAGCGCTGAAAGAACCTGTCAACCCTTGGCCAGGTGAGCTTTTAGATCCACTCTCTGCTGGGTGAATACGAGCCTCGGAGCGGCTTCACGTCTTTATGTCAAGTACAGAATGTGGATAGGAACAAAAATAAGATGAAACTTGATTGTATATTGCTTTCCTGGCTCTATTTCTCACTAGAGCCAGACGGTTTTTCCAAGTCACTTGGGAGGAAAGTCACCATGATCAACTTATTGTGTTATCTATCGCAATATGTGGTAAAAAACTCTATATCATCCCATCGATATCGTTTAACCACCATCGTCATAGATGGTGGTTAAACAACATGTTCCGCTGTTCTAAAGTAATTTCCAGAACCATCTAGATGATAAATATTCTCTTCATGCTAGTGCCATTAGTCTATGGATGTCTAACAGTGGCAGTCGTACTATAAAATGTCAAAAAGTGTCATCTGTGGCCTTGGCAGGACTGTAAAAACAAAATATTATCAAACCCTGCATTTACCAAAAAGCTGCTGTATTCAGAGGCTTAAGGGGAAAGATGTTTGTCGGAGTGTAAACGGGTCCAAAACGACTGCTGCTCGAGATCATTTGCCATAATTTGTTTGCTCTATTAACTTTTTGTCATTCTCCTCCTCAGTTCTGTGTCGTGCTGGATGACTGTTAATGACTTGTCCTCCAAACAGCAGATTAGGTGTTAGCGTGATAGTTACACCGTGCGCTAAATCAAAATAAATCACATTTTTGTCTGAAGGGACACGATGGAGCATGCAGTTCTCAGGTGTTGAACCTGCAGACATAGACAAGACTTATTATTCCTCTGAATATGAGTCCGAACTACAGTACTGAGGCCTCTCTGGTAACTCTCAACGAGTACAGAACAAAACAAACACTTCCTCTAATAGCTTTGGTTGTGAAAACTGAAGGTCAGACCCGTCTCAAGCAAACAAGTGACGTCACTGCGCTCTATCGCAACGTAAAAACAAACACACAATACACAAGTGACTGCAAAATGGCAGAGGACACAAGATGGCAATTTCCATTCGATCATGAATTGAGGTGCAGAATTGTGTTGACAGTCTTTGACCCGTTGTTTGTAGAAGAAAAGCCAGTTACAAACTGAGCAGTGTGCCTGCGGAGCACTGTAAGAAATGTGTGATTGTACTTATATTGGGCACTACTTTGGAGATGTGAAGTGCTTTGTACTCTCTGCTGTGTGCTCTACTGTGTGGCACTGTAGTAGCCAGTAACTATGGACTATTTTACATGACATCCTAAATGCAGTTCAACACGACTTAAACCAACTGTGATGTCAGGAGATTTACATTTTCATCAGCAAATCTGTCTGTTGGATTTTTTTTGGTCCTGTTAAAAATGGGCACATCACATGTATATATGAAATATAATATAATATATTTCATCCAAATGATTTGGATTATTGATCCAGTTTTGAAGGCGGACATGTAATGTAATTAATTACACTGTCATTCATCAGAGTCAATAATTGTGTCATGGATACAAAGTGTATTGCAAGCAAAAAGGCTGTACAGCTCACAATATGTTTTAGCACCAGCAACGATGATGAAAACAGCCCTTTGTATTACCATAAAGTTATCATAATTATCATAAACACTCATCTGAAGAGGTAATACTCTTCATGTGTGATTCTCTCATTAAACAATTAAGCGAGGTCAGTGTTTTGATTCAAAATCAATTGACGCATACTGTAGCGGCTCTTCTTTCATCGCTGTTGAATTTATAAAAATAGTTTCAAAAGAGAGAAAAATTACAGTGAGGTTGTGTGGAGACACCGCGGAAAAGGTCATTCATTTTGCAGGTATGATATATAGTATTTTATAAACTCAAGTATTAAATATTAACCTGGTGATAATGCCGATTAAAATGGGAATGTCAAGTCTGTCTGACTTTAATTTACTGATGCCACAAATGGGAAAGTCAAGGATTCCGTAGATGACAGTAGCCATGTTTCCATCCAAAGTGATTCGAATTACTGGGAAATGCGCATTAAAAGAAATTCGAATCATGTGTGTTTCCATCAAAAGAACGGACTTTGGAGAAAACTACAAATTCGCGCGAGTTTTCTAAGTCACGCGAGATTTTCCGCGGGTTGGCATGGCAACCAGCCTGTAAACATTCCGTCGTCTTCCTGCCGGTGACACCAGCTGGACCGGCCGGTGCTTGGGTGAGGTGCATGGGCTTTTCACACAGCCTTGTGGGCACAAGTGGCCCGAGTTCGGCCGTGTTCAGCTGTCTGTCTCCCGGCTGGTTTGCGTGCTGCGCGTCTTGGCGTTTCGCGTTCGACGGAGAGTCCGCCTGTGTGGACTCGCGTGGGGCTGGGCGGGCCGGTGTTTGACCGATGTCCGAGGGCTTTTCAGCAAGCTCTGACGGTGAGAGTCCCGACAGTTCGGCGTGGTTGAGGTCTCTATTTAAATGTCAAACACCGGAAGCAGTCGGGGTGAAAGTGCGCTACGTCACACTTGATTCGCATACAGCTGTTTCCATCCCATTCGAATCAACCAAAACCCGGCCATAGCGAGCGTATTTCATTTTGTGCGAATCAGGGGATTTTAATGCGAATCACGGCGTTTCCATCATCATTTTCCGATGCGATACATCTAGATGCGCATCTAAACAGCTGATGGAAACGCACCTAATGATACAACAGTCCTCTTTCTCTCCGGGTTGCAGTAGCTGAATAGTTAATGGAATATTAAAGTAATTCCAATTAATTCTGAGTGGAACATGAGTATGTGTACCAAATGTCATGGCAATGTCATGTAATAGTAAAAAGTTAATCTCATGATAGTGCTGGAGGAAAAGGCAGTAAACTTGGAATACTTCATCCTCTGGGGACGATGATTGTCTACAACTTCATGGGAATCCCTCATCCCTCCCCAGGTGTTGAGAGTGTGAAGTGATGGACCAACTGACTTTCCAACAGTTTTAATCCAGCAATAGTTTGTGCCAACAGATGCAAAGGTTCTCATAGAAATGACAGATACTCTCAGCCTCGGGATGCATACAGATACTCTACCTGAAGCAAATGTTTCACTGAAAATCAGAATGTTCCAACATGGACTTCTGAGTGGAGCTATGACTGAAAAGAGCAGCTCAGTGGTTCGTGGTTGTTGTGGTTCCCATTTCTCCTTCTGTGATTATGTCTTGGAAGTCACTGATTAAAGGCAACTTTTATTCCTTTAATTACAACTGCCCCACATCATTTGGCTGCACACTCCTTTGTATCTTTACTTAAAACAACCAAAAATCAATTCTGAGGATTTCTGTTAAGAGCCCGTAATGTGGCATAATATAGACATGCAACGAATGACCGATGACTCCAATTATGATTTTTTTTTTTTTCACTCAAATTCCTGCTCAGCATTGATAAAAATGCAATGGCTTTCTCCCTTTCAGCTGGTACATTTCAGAGGCAGATGAAACATTTCAATTTGACTGAAATCGTTTGTCCGTCAGAGAGCGCAGGCAGTCTGGGCCTTTGTGCGGAGAAGTAATCCCCTGATTTTAACATGAAATTACGTTTGCCTCACGTCTGTGTCAACGCAAGGAGATTGATGGCCGAGAGAGCACACAGAACCCCAAAAAATCTAAAAATAGATTAAAGGGCAGCTTGTACACATCTGTCATCTCAAATCATGAGTGTAACAACATTATTAATTGAGAAAAAAAACATGTGGGAGCGAAAATGAAAGAGTGTCTTTTGATACGCAGCATGGCCATGCGGCATGGGGTTTTTCCGGTGAATAACATACGCAGAAACACCGAGCCTAATAATCATGCTGGCTTTAATGCTGGAGGCTGGATGTTTTTTCATCTGGCGGGGCATGAAGAACATGAAAACACTGCGGATGGAAAGGTCTGCTGTTCCTCTTGTTGCACAACACATAATACTGAGTGGTTTGGGTGTCAGCTACATATTACTGTCTGTTGCTTATTGTTTTTCTAAACACCAGTAAAAGTTGAGAATACAAAATTTAAGTTTAGTGAAAGGCCTTAAGGTGTTGAAATGCGAAGTGAATTTTGCATGTGATGCTGTGGCATATAAAGTCAGTGCAAAGACGAGAATAGACGCGTATTTGCGCCAGGTAGCGCCGGAAAGATGTAAAAAAAACATACCGCTGTAGTAAACCAGCCGATGTGTGTCTTGCTATTCAAAGTGAATTCAGGTCAATGAAATTCACCGAGCACCTCTGGGTGATGTTATGAACTCAGACAGGATCGGCGTTTGATTAGCTGGTGTAGCTGGGACTTCCACATCATGCACAAAGCAGCAATAGTGGTTATTTCAGCCGTGATCGATGAAACATTGCTGCTGTCTACATCAAGGAAAGCCCCATCGCTCCTCTCCGACGCGTCCAGCACCACTGACACGCAAGGTGAAAATTCACTCGTGAGGCCTCGCTAATCAAGTACATCTAATGTGAAAGGTAAGAAAAGGGTTGAAAACGTGTGAACAAGAAGTGTGAATGGATCAGCACACATTGTTATTCAGCTTTATTAAGATAAGAATGATAAGGTATTTATAGGATACGAGCAGGCCTTGATATATAATGTAAAGGCAGAGCAAGTTGCATATGAAAATGAGAAACAGGATCATTAAAGCCCTCTATCACCACAACAACCGGCTTTTCTCTCCGCCGCGGTCAGGAGCAGCTACTGACACCTCAAGGCAAGAGCAGTAGGATGAGGACGAGTCTCTTCCCGCAGGCTATCGGTGTCCTGAACCACTGACTTCCACATCCATAACTCTCCATATCAGTTGGAGCTCATGAATATAGTGCAACATGTTATTTGTTGCATATTTTTTATATGTACGTTGATATTTTTCTGGAACTCATTCTGTTTTCATTGCTTCACAGTTGAATTCACTCCACTGAAACATACTGATGTATTGTTAAATGTTTCTTTTGTGAAATGTATTTACATAATTAGGTTATTTAAAAAAAATAGTAATTTTATCCTAAAATATTTTCTTTTACATTAAGTAAGTGTTGCTCTATTGAGCTAGGCACAATCAGCGTTCACTGTATGTTGTTCTGTAAGAAAAAAAAGACACTTTATTTAGTTGTCACTTGAATCTGCTGCTCAAAGGTGATGTCGTCCAGTTCTGGTCCCCAAACCTGCATTCTTTCTAATATCCAGCAGGGTGTGACTCCTCTGGTTGCAAACAAATTGTACTGAATGAATAGAAGTCTATGAGAAAAAAAAATTTGCACTGGATTTTTTATTTATTTATTATTTTTTTTTACCTAAGTTAACATTTTAAGATGCGTTTATGGTCCCAGTTGCTAGTTTCAAGTCTTCATTAAAACACAGTGTTTATTTGGTACATTTTGGTCTCAAAAAGAGACAAACAGACAACAAAGCTATGTCCTATGATTTAGGATGTAGCTATTTTATGACTGTTGCCACAATGGTCTGGAAGTTTCTGTTAGTGAAAGTTACTTGTAAGGTTTTGGCCGCATAAAAATGTCTTATTCAGCGTCTTATTCACGATTTGTAAAAACTTTTAAAATAATGTTTGTTTACATGTGGCTGATGTTGATGATTTTTTTTTTTAAGTACCTCCCACGGTATTTCACACCCTCGCACCAGATCATTTTTCATCTGTTCTCCAACACAATTACCTGGAAACTATAGGACTTGCATAGTTTTGGTTATATAATTGCTTCCACTAATTGGACAACTGGGAACAACAGCTAATTTGCCCTTCACATGCAGATACCACGCTCTTTCAGACATTATGTGTGCTGTACACAGTCTTTTTAATTAGGAAATTGCACAATATGTTGCCTAATAATATGGTGGAGAGAGTCAAGGAACAGAAACACATGTTTCAACATTTGAACGGTCACAGAAATTGGCCAAAAAATTAAGCCAAATTAACCATAAAAAAATATTAAGAAGTACTTTAAATGCACATATGTGTTGGAAACTACAGATGGACACTTCCCCACAAATAAAATCTGGATTAAACGGCGCGTGTTGTGAACACGCTCTGAAGTGTGAGTGAAATGTTCTTGTGTGCCTCCTTGTGGAGCACGTCAGCACTGGAGGAGGCACCGGAGGGCTGGGTCAGAGGGAGTACTTGGCAAACAGGAAAAAGGAGCGAACTATAAGAAGAGGATGAACCGCGAGGAGCGTCAAAAAAACGTTTAGACCACAGCCGAGAGAGGAGGAGGAGAGGAGAGAGGGAGACAGAGGCGAGGTGAGAGAAGGAGAGAGACGTGGAAACACGGCACTGCGTCCGGGATTGAAGACTTTAATCGCGGTGGGGTTTTTTTATTTTTTTTCCTGCTTCCTACAAAAACCCAAAAGGCTTCTACTTGTCATAATCCAGCGTCAGCGCGCTGCGAGGAAAGGTTAAAGTGAGGTCCGCCGTCGCGCTCAGGCGCGCCTCGCCGTCACCGCGCACAGAAACCCTGGAAGAGCGCAAAGTGTCCGTTTCAGCACCCGAGGAGAGGACAGCTCCGCTCCGCGTGCCCCGCGTGCTCCTCCGGACCTCCCGTCCCAAAACTCCACAGCCCCGCTTCCAGCCCGACTGCCTGCTTCACAAGTCTGGAAGAAGTCTAAAGAGCCGCTGACGGAGAGATCCGCGACTCACGGCGTGCTCAATATGTACCAGGGGCATTTACAGGTAAGACAGCCAGCCTCCTCTTCTCCTTTTTCATTTCCCATGAAAACGAACTGTTTTAGTTGTGACGGAACAAATCAAGTGATGCGATCAGGGTGCACTTCTACATGCAAGCTAATTCATGTCAAGGGCATTTTATTATTATTTTTTTTTACCACAAGGGATATGTGTTAGTCACGGTGAGTCCGAGGCAAGTAGACCGCGTATGGTGTTATTGAAAATGGGCAACAAATGCTAATTTTGACCTCTTACCTAACCAGGGGTCGTTTTCTCCGAAAACAGCGGACAGATTGCGTAAATATCCTGGAAGAGATGATCCAGGAATTACACATGCACGTACTCCACTTAAGCGCGAGCGCTACTGTAGCGCACTTACTGCACGTGCAGGCGAATGACAAATGTAAACAGGAGGTAGGCTACACCTATAACCAGGGCAGCCACGACACCGGGGGGGAACGAATCATTAGGTTTCTCTTTAACGTGCATGCTTATGCACACGTGACGTCACGCAATCTGACGTCAATTTCAAATCTACATTACTGACACTATATACTTTGTGGTGCATCATGTGTAGAGGCTGAAACTCAACTAAGGAGGTCTGCAACATCTTCAAAACATGGTGACCAGATAGCTGGAAACAGAAAAAGCTCGGCCTTGCCTGCAGAAGACGCATCACACGTTGTCATCTGACCACAATAAGCTTATAGTGCAAAACAATAATCCTTCCTCAGCTGTTATTGATAGCCCTCTTCTCCATGTTAGACGCGTGGACGGATGTTTGACAGAGAAAACTTCAGCTCCCAGACAGTTGATTATGCAATAAAAGAACGCTCCTGAGTCAGTGCTCGGGAGCATTAAAGACCAAAGTTAATATTTCATGACATATTACTCAAGCAGCGTACTCATTGAAAATGCATGGAAAGGCGGTCGGCAGCTCTCGTCTGGATTATCCACATTTGTGTTTGTTTAGGGCCGACAAAAAAGGCCTGCGATACTGAGTTCTGGGAGGTAAAAGACACGTGATCAAAGAACTGACACTTTAATCACCGTTTTCCATGTTTCATCCCACAATGTTTCAATTATCCTACATCTTATATGTTTTTCATCACATGCATGCATGTCATTACGCCGTGCCTGAACTGTAACAAGATGCTGCTCCTTCTCGAACATTATACGGGGCTAATTTGGCAGCAAATGCTTTGTCTGTCAGTAATGGATCTTTTGCCACGGCGCTCACCTGCGTAACTGGTGGATTTATCTTTATGTTGACAACACTTTCTCCTTGAAGTCAAGTGTGCATCGGAGCTACCTGAATTTGTAGCCAGAACTTTATCAGACAGACAGTAGGAAGGGGGGGACAAATTTCTAAAGATGAAACTTGTTTTTCTTTTAAGATAAACATTAATTCTTCATGATTTAAATCTGATTGCGATGTGCAACAAAAATATGCTTTCAGAAAAGGGGAGTTTTTGAATTCTCGACTATTGTCGAGTGAGCTTTGTCATATCTTGCACTCATTTGATTTAAGTCACAATATATATTGCTTTAAAACACAGTAAAACACTGCATGAATGTTGAGTACGCCCCTGAGTATCTTCTTTATGACATATTTCCCCGTGTGGATGCGACCTCTGAATGCAGGCTCCGGGCATTAATCATTGAGAGTTGGGAGCTGTAGCTTAGAATTTTAAACAAAGCTCATGATGAACACACTTCTTGATGTAACAGCGAAGCAGCGTTCTAGTCGCTTGTAATGAGAGCTATCGGATATTTATTACATGACTGTTGATCAGCGAGATTTATCAGCTCAGAGCACAGCTGCGGAGGCGTTCGGTTGTGTGGACAAGTCCTCGTTCCTGACCCGGTGTGTTGATATGTGGTAGTATAATCCACGGAGCGCGAGGTATTTTCATAAACACTCTGCATAATTGCGACGGATCTGCACACAATATTAGGCGGATCAAATACCTTGGCAAGAGTTTCACAAACAACGCCTAATCTCGTCCTCGTGGCTGGTGTAGATGGGAGTGTTGCTTGGCAGAAAAGTAACTTTCAATTCATCCAATCATGCTTTTTTGCCTCAAAAGTCCCATAAACGTGTGAATAAAGGTAGCGTTGTATCAAGTGTCGGGAAAAGATTGATGCAGTTCAAGAAGAGCAATTCAGGAGTGTGGATGTCAGCCTCGTTGCTGTTCTTGTGAAGATGCTACGAGGTGAGCTGATTCAGCACGGCCGCTAATCTCTATCAATCAATAGGGAATCAATGTACCGAATATTTCAGCTTTGATGTACTTCGTATAACAAAGTCCTTGGGATTATCTCACTCCATACTCCCTCAGATGGCACGGTACCGTAACATTTTGACATCATAGATGGCAGAGTAATTGTTGTATTGTTTCCCCTGCTTCGGTATTCATGTTTACAGTGAATCTAATTACGGGAGCCCATGTACTGTATGTATAAAAGACATCCTGGAAACAATGGAAGTGATGTTCCAAGGCCTTCCGGATATTTGCTCTGTTAAACATAACGTTATATAATTTGATTACCATATTCCCAGGTTCCCTGGGGGACAACTTGGATGGATGTCGTTGATCAGAAGTAGATAAAGTCTCATGATGAGCTCAGTCGTTCACACCATCCTTCTTATTAAGTTCCCCGATTTGTTTATACGGTTTGGTTTATGGGGCGAAGACAATTTGTTTAGAGATTGTCCTCCACAACTCTGCACAACTAAATAGGTCAGGAATACAATATAAAAATCACAGAGTTGTTCGTCATCGGTTTTCTCTGTCAGCATTTCCTGTTTTCTGTTTTGGCATTATGGATATTTGTGGAAAAACTCTTTTTTTCCCCTCCCCATTGTAAATGTCCTGATTCTTGTCACCACAGTTCCCGTTCCCCTGCTAACCTGCTTTCATACACTTGATACTCGCACATTAAAATGCAGTTAATTAACATAATCAGATGTGTTTTTTGAAATGCAAAAACAAAACAAAAAACATGCTACAAGCTCCTTATGATTTAAAATATTCTAATTAATGCTAAAAGTAGTGTTTAATGGTGGAGAACTGTAATAATAATCAACCGACAAGCAGTAAAAAACGGAGCGCGGCAGTCGAACCGGTTTACGGACGAGTCGACTGAGCGTCACGACGCCAGCGGGAGCCCACGCAAGAATAAACCCATCAGTCATAGTTGCATAGTCGATCAGGCCATCAGCCTCACTGCGGCACTAAGAGGCTTTCATCAAGACTTCTGCCACAGCCGAGGTGGTCAGATACAGCCATGACAAAGGGGTCCAAAACGCTTTTTCCCCACAGAGACCATTTCAAAGTCTGCTTGATTTAATGAACCATGGTCTTGATTAAGAATGATTTAATAGGCCTGACTATTTCAGGAGCCGGGATAATGAGTGAAATCAGGTGGTATCCGGCCGGAACGAAGGGCTCCACAGACAGCACTGCTCTCCTTGTGGGAGGGAAAGGAAACTCAAAGTCTGCAAGATTCAGTGCCGATTTGAAAGCTGATCAGTGGCTGCATTTTGGAAAAATATTTTCGTAAAAAATGAAAATGGCGACACAATCTTTAAAGAAGCTAGTTGCTTTAGAATGTCAACGATTAACCGTTAACTACTAACCTGCAGTTAATGGTTAGAACCTGCTTGTGCTTCAGGTTTACAGTTGCAGCTTCATACCACAGCGCTCCTGCATGCAAGGCACTGATCTAAAGTTCAATTGTGCATCTCTGAACCCAAAGGATTTACATTGTGCTCACCCAAGGTAGCTGGCATCTAGTGCTCAGTCTGTGATGACAGTGGAGGGCATAATGGGAATCTCTCCCTCTTCCTGGTCGGTTATTTAAAGCTCTACAGAGGCCCTAAGCAGCTCTTGGAGCTCGTAAAGTGTAAATAGAGGGTAGACTAAGAGGGATTCAAGCATACCTCAGCAGCAGTTGTCCTATAAGCTGATTGTGTTGTTCTTGCTCACATAGCACGGGAAAATGGTCATTTTGCCATTCACCGTCTCCTGTGCTCCTCTCACACCCAACAGTCCATCCTATGAACTCATTACAAGTGATGTGAAAACACCGTCTCACATGTGGGTGTGAATGATGAATGAGGATATGGGAGATGGGGATGAAGGGAGTGGAAGGAGGAGGAAAAAGGGCACGCATTATTGTCATGGTGCTGAAACAAAGTCAGTGTGTTTATTTCATGCTTATGTTTATTTTATGTTGGCTTGAATGGAGGCCCGAGATGCTGAGAAGAAATCAGCTCCTTTGTCTCATATCTCCTCTGTCATATATCGCATTACAGTTGATTGTAGTCAACGTTTGACAGCGGGTGGGTGTGTCTGTTTGAGAGTGTCGATCACTGTCGCCCGTTTGAAAATCTCATCCTGGGTTAAAATCCTGATTTCAAAAAGACAACAACAAAACCAGAGCGGTGATGGGATTGAAATGAAGACACTGGGCTTCCTGAGTATTTAAGCCCCTCACAAAACAGACACATGAACTTGTCAGGAACCATAAAGCCTCGTCTTTAGACTGATAACTTGTTTACGTCTTCAATTATGTTTTAATAGCGATTCATGATCCCACAGCATTAATTTGTGTGTGAAAACTAATATTTTTCCCCTAAAAGGTTATGTTTTGGTGACTGTCTCGTCTTTACCATTGATGTATTGAAGTAGTTTCTGCTATTTTCCTCATTATTCGGTATATTAATATAGTCTAATATGTAATTGTCTATTAATAGATCCGCACTGGTTATTGAAAATCCAAACAAATCCAAAAGTTTTTTTGTATTTTGTATTTTCCAATACAGTATTTGACAGGTAACCAACTTGGTAACAACATAAACCTTTATTTTTCATTTCATTTTCAAATGTATTACACTTTAAAATATGTCAACTGATTATAAAACTATTATTGTACCCATCAACTAGATAACCACTCTGTGTCAAGGAGGAAATGTCACAGTCACCCTCCCTGTAGAAGATGTGACGCTCTTACAGTACAAAGAGAAATCAGTTTAATTTTCCATAATGTTAAATATATAATCAGTTAGATTTTTATAATCTTCTTCCTTTGTAGTTTCATTCATATTAAATACGTTTCCAGGTAGAAAACTTTCACAAGAAACCAGAGGTGGATAAGAATGCAAGGATCATTTATTGTCATTGTGCAACACAGTGATGCACAACGACACGCAGTCGAAGCCCATTTGCTACACAAGGGCAAAAACCACCATTCTCAACTTGCAACTAGACACTCCCATACCCACGTAAACGATAGATAATGGCTCATACTGTATGTCAGGCTCTTGCTGCTTTTTTACACTGGAATAAACACGCGTTTTTGAGTTTTGACAGAAGGGGCGACAGATGACAGAGGGTAAGTGTCGTCTACACCACGGCAGAGAACCGGCTCCAAAGCCTAACACAACATCATGAGTCTGAAACTGAATGTCACGGGACCGACTTGGCCTGAAGTACACACACACACACACACACACACACAAACCAAATGTCAGCACAGTGTATCAGGCTTTTTCAAACAAGACGTATCTAAGAAGGGATATAATCAATGTGAAGCACCCAAGTTCACGGCTTCAAAGCGCTACATCATTCTCTCTGTTGGTGGATGTCCTCTGGGTATCTTCCCGAGTCAGTTAACACGGCAGCCCCACATGGAGAGTCCCTGAGCTACAGCACAAAGCCACATCCTTCCTCCCCACAAAAGTAGGACAAGCCCCAGCATCTTTGTTACCGGGGAGCAGAGGGCGGTGTGGAAGAATGGCGAGGCCATCCATCTCTCTCGCCCAGCCCATTCATTACAGTCGTTCTCCAACTGGGAATTAATTTGCTCCAGAAAGCGTACGTCTCAGCGCCGGAGTGGAGAGACGTGCTTAGTCCTTCGGGGAGATATGAGCTATCATGGATGTGAGCGGTTGATAAACAAATATCCACTTCACTGTGGCAGATGTGAGTAGGATTTTTCACTTCCCAGTGATTAGTAAGCGCCATCCCTTCTCTGTTATGATACTAAGTATGTAGAATGTGCTCTACATCAGATAGTGGTACCAATTTAACTGAAAGAGATTACTTGATTTTTTTCTTAAACTGTACAGTATGCTACTTCCACTACTCCCGAAGCATTAATAAATCATTGCTAGCGACTTATCCACATATTATCATTTCTTTGGGGTTTTTAACCGATCAAATATTAATCTATAAAATGTAGGGCGGTCCTCGACTGAAGAAATTCTTTATCGACTTTACCACTCATTTTGCTGATTATTTGGATTAATTAATGATCTGGATTTGTTTGTCCATAAATAATCACACAAAAGGCACAACGATGTGTTCATAGTGTGAAAAATTTGACTTACTCAAGATTATTAAGAAATCTTAGTCAACTAAGATCATAATGACCAATTAGTCTATTAATCGAAAAAGACGGAGCAACCATAATAAAATATCAGTAAAACAAAAAATAAAAAATCGGCTTTGAATAAAAACATTTTAAGAGTAGAAGAGAGAGGGAGGCATGACATGGTACCAATAGCTGGAAATTGAACCCTGGATGTAACCACTCAACCACTAAGGATCTCTGACTTTAAATACTTGGAAGAAGTCGAGTTTGAATCACACTCATAAAACTGTCAAATTCATGTAATTTCCTGCTGCCTAATCACTTTACAGTTCATACAGTAACAAGAAACAGATGCACTCGTGCATGTCAGGTTCGGCTCTCTCTTTGTGCTTTTTAAACACAACCGCTGCAGTCAGCTGGATAGTGAGATGTATATCTAAAGGAAGTTGCTACACAGAGAACACATGCTCTCGTCTTCATCATGGCGTAGGTTCATCCGCGTCGCACCTTGAGCGAGAGATACTCATCTTTGGATTTTCTCCCGACATCCTGCCTCTGGAATTGAACTTAACAACTCTATCCTCACCCTCCGTCCTACACAATAGCTCTTCCTCTCCTAGTCGGTGATCTTGTCAGATAATAACAGGAGGACGTTCGACAAAGACCAAGGTCTGCATGTTATCACAACAATTACATTGCGCCCACAAACACCAATTACCTCCCTCTTACGCTCGCCACTAATGACAATTTTAAACGGTTTCTGCCACTGCCCCTGTACTTACAACTGAGCACTACCCGGCAGTTTACAGCGGGGGAAAAGCAAGCTGTTTGCAGTGAAGTCAAAATAACAAAACGAAAACTGAAGCTGCTCTAATTTCCCTTAAATTAATTTGGAGAGTGTTTGGCGCGTGAACCAATAATTTGCCTCTCCGAAAGTCTCTCGTGTGAGGCTGGAGTGGAAATAGGAGTCTTTGATCTTATTTGTACTCGCTGAATGAAGGGTGGAGGATAATGATGCTGTAGCTGAAATGTGTGGCAATTTAAGATTATTTGAAAAGACTGATGAAGAAAATGTGCAAATACGGAATATCTTTGGCTGTTTTGAGGGCGGATGGATTTACAGCAGTTCTTCCTCTAAGTGAAGAAGTAAAGGAGTTGAGAAGAAGGACTTTCCTTTCGTTAAAATTCCATTTTATTCAAACCATTAGGTACATACATATAATCTGACCTTTGCATTTAACCCATCTTCTCCTTGGCTGCAACACAGTTATTCACTAAGTGGATCTCAAATCCAGTGCAGTCTATTTCCGTGTCTATGCGCCGCAACTTTCTGTAGGAGTTTGTCAGTCAGGTGAGAGGGACTCGCCTTGCATTTCTATAAATACTTACAAGAAATGCAGTAAATTAATTCTCTGGCAGCAGGTTGAGGGCTGGGCTGCAGAGATGAGCAACGGGAGGAGCTGGGTGTACAGATGGGAGGTATGCAAAGTTCAAGGGTACACCAGCTGAGAGGTCTAAACGGCAGGAAGCTTTCATTAGTAGAGCAGGATAGACTCCTCACCTAGAGCACTCCCGCAGGCCTCAATCTGACTCCGACTGCACCCGTCTGTTCATACGCTATTGCATCTTCGAGATGTTCATACAGTACCTGCGTGCTACTGTGTGCATCTGGATGCCTGAGAGCGTGCAGGCATGTTCACACAAGTGAAGGTAACGAGGCATGGACATGCGATTCATTGTTCTCCACATGACAGGGGCTGGAGCAGAGTGCCAGGGAAGAGGTTGAAGGCCACTGCCCCCCCTGACTTCCCTCCATACATGCGGGGAAGGAACAATGCTTCTTGGCTTACATGTGTTCATATAATGACACATGAAATATTGCATGGTTCATCTCCTGAGGTCAAGTTACCTCCTAAGATCACTGTTCGTTGTATATGATTGGTGTCTCTTTGTAGGATTTAGGTGTTTAGGAGTAATCCTGTCTGTCTATTAGTTGGCTATATCATAAGTAGTGAGTAATGAAACGTATCTGGCATTACATGCAAGTTACAACATCTTAAAATAAAAGATTTTACATGCAATGTTGTAAATCATCATTTGCAGAATTCTGGGCCAAACATGCAATTAGCTGCTTCGCTAATTGGCGCACGGAGGCTGCTTAGCTGTGTCACACACATGTGGAGAGCGTGAGCAAGGGAGGAAGGGGAGAGGGAGGAGGAAGAATGTTCAGTGGAACTCCAACAACACACGTTTCAATATGAGAGCAATTTGAGTTATTATGGTAAGTAATATGTTGAGGACAGGAAGACAGCGAGACAAAAAGGTAGATATCCCGATATGTCCTTGCTTACTAAAAAGTACCCATTTATTTCTCCAACATTCATCTCTCGTGGCAAGATGAACGTTGTTCCATTATATCTTCCGATTCATTGCTCTCTCAGCATCATCCATCACTGACAGAGGCAATGAGAGTGCAGGTGGTTCTGTGTGTCTGCATCCAAGGAAAGAGGCCTGCATGTCAGTTAGGAGCTTGCTGGCTGTGCCAATGTCTATTTCAAACAATATAGATACCGGAGTTTTGTTGCCATGTTGGGCTTATCAAGCTGTGAGTGTGGTATGTTCGCGTCGGCTCATCACACACAGATTAGATCGATTAAAGTCGAGCGGTCTCACGTGCTTCTTTCCTTTTTGTGACAACGTGAAGCGATTCAGAGAAACAGAATACAGTAAAATGTATCTGTTTCGTTCAGTTTCTCAGGCTGTCATCACTATTGACCTCATCTCCTCGGGGGTATTTTGTCAATTTTCTAAAGTGAGCAAGATGTCTTGAGGAAATGAAAGCGGTGGCAGTCCGTCAGTGAAAAGAAGGACACATTCATGCTGGATTTATACTTCTGTGTTTACGTAGGCTTGATTGAAAGTTCGATGTTTCCGAGGACCCTCATTCACATAATGCATTCCCTAACCCCTCACCCCAGCCTTAACCATCATCAACTAAATGACTGACCTCAATCTAATTCTAAGCTGACCAAATCTGAACCCTCAAGCAGCTGAAGAAGAAGTGAGGACGGTCCAAAATGTTGTTACTTTCCAAAAACCCTGCTGGTTAAAAACGTGTTTGAATCCTCACTATGTAGCAACAAGAACACACACTTGATACTCTAAATGGGCCGTTGTGGTACTTTGACATCTGCTTCTCCTTCTGTGAGGCGAGGGCATTTTCTTTCATTGTGAAGTGAGTGTCATTGGTGCTAACCTCTGGACTGCCTGGGAAAAGTAATGAGTGAGGCCCGAGGAAAGTTCTCCCCACCTCTAAAAACACTCATCAAGGTGAACCTGAGTGAGGCGCTTAACTCCCTTCTAGTCTAGTAGAGCACAGTGGTTTTACTGGGGGTCTTCCAGTTTGACAGTGTATACAAATAATTTGAACAAAACGTGAAAACGTTTTAGCAAAATTCTTCGGTGTGAAACAAATCTGTTGTAGGGTTTTAGGGTTTATGAATGCAGCCAGTGTTACACAGATCAAAATCCAACGGTCAAAAGTTTTCTTATACAATAGGATATCTGCTCCGGGAGATGAGCTGCCTGCTGTTACAGCTCTCATTAATGCCTTGCAGTGTCAGAAAGTGATGCGGCCCAGTCATGTAGGCCAGGAAACGAACGCACCAGTGCACACCATGAGCTCGGCTATGTAGAATCCTCTGGATGGATGAATGGAAATAAACTTCCAGCAGAGATAATGAATGACGATCCACTTCTATTTCTGGGCTGCCGAAAACTCTGACTGTGATTCTCAGCAGACGGCTATGACAATCATCAGTGTCGGCGTTAAAAAATACTGTATCACAGAGTTCTTTTTCACAATTTATTAAATGGATTTTGAAATTAATATGAAGAAGCAACGCATGATTCAATCAAGTTAATTCAGAGTTGTGACCTTACTAAATGTGATTTATCTTCAGCTTGCAAAAGATACTCGGGCTGTTGAGATAAGAGTTGCAAGTTGGCGGTACTTGAAGCAGCCGGAGGAGTATTCTCTTGGCACCGTTTTGTTTTCAGCTCAACTCCAGAGAAATATACCGTGTTCAGTCCAGTGTTAAGGTCATAGAAGAGACTCGGGCTCAATTAGGTGCAGTCAGGCAGAGAAATATAGTTCCACTAAAGATATTCAAAATGACTTTCCTAAATTGACTGTGCAACAACGCTAAAGTGGTCTTTGGCCGCGGGCGCGGCACTGCAGGAGTATTTTCAAAAATTGACACGCAACCTCATTTTAAAGTTAATCAAATGTAGGGCCATACAGAACGGTTCAAAGCTTCACGCGTAACGCTGACATTCAAAATACAAATGCTGCACGCGTCTATTCGTTCCGTTTGGTATTTCTGCACAGATGTTGTGAAAGATAGAGCTACCCCAATCAGTGTTTCCTCATATTCATAGTGTGGCAGCGCACCACAATCATTAATATCCTCTGCTTTCATGTTTCACCGAGTGTGGGGCTTAGACAAGTGAAGGTAAGATTACGCACAACGGTTACAATAACATCAAAGCATCTCCTGCTCGCCGCACCGAGGCATGCAATAATGAGGTTTATTCATTCAAGTAACTTCATTCAAATGAATAAGGTTAATTTAATCCATTTACGCACATTCTTCAAAAAAAATTTCTTTGAGAATTTTTATTTTTATCAAAGCAATGATGTCATAAAATATATCCACAGACTTCGAAAGCTTCATTCTGAAAACCTCGATTGAATGACATTCGGTACACATCAATCCTATGAAATCTGTCTGTTTCCTACATCACTGTTAAAGATCGCAAATGTCTCCTCGTGAGTTTAGATGACAAAGGCCACTCAAGAGCGTGACCTTTCTACTTTCAACATTTCTCCATAACTACTCCTCTGCCTCACCTCTCACACCTCAAGAATGCTAAGACGTCAATTAAAGCCTTTCCTCCAGCTATATTATACCCCGGGGCTAGTTAAGACAGGCTGCCACAGAAAAGGTCAGTCCCTGCTTTAACGATGGTGCAGGGAGAAATAAAGACAATGGAAGAGTGTTGTGGATGAGAATGACAGGAAGAACTGACACAAACCAACAGCGGGTCAGATTAGTACGTACGGTTTTATAAAACCAAGACTTGGTTCAATAAAATTGCATTTGCCCAACTTAAAGTTGATTCCTTAATCAACTAATTTGATTACAATAATTTGCATCATTGATGGAGGAGTGGTTGCAAATTAAAAATAGAAAATATCTGATGGTTTAAACTGATTTTCAGGCGGCTTAAATTATTTTTCGGGGTGGTGGTAAAAGTCTGGAGCTTTTTTCATACCAGCTGCTATAACAACACAAAAACAAAAATGATCTGCATCGGCTGATGTGCATCATCAGATCTGATCTGTTGCACCCCTACAGTTATTAGACCAATCAGGTATGAGCAACAACCCTGACACTACTCCTTTCATTATTACAACGTCGAGAAATAGCTCCTCTCTCACTTTGCGTGCACAGATCCTTGAACTTGCATTTGAAGACGCAGCTCAATCCTGCAGATTCATTAACTCCAACACATCCTTCTGATAACAAATTACACAAATCCATGTAAAGACGTTGCTCAAATTCAAATTAGCAATGCAGATCTCCAGAAAGACGTGCATAAAGTAAAAAAACACTCCACCGATGCCGTCAGCGCATTAATATACAGCATCATGTTCTTTGTTATTGTTAATCAGTGTGTTGTGCACAACAGAGGACGCGTTCATGCTTTGAAGAGCGAAATAATGTGTGGTATTTTTACTGCGCCGTCGGCAGCCTCTTTTATGGCCGACTTTAACTCCAATAAGAGCCTGAGACTGTAAGAGAGAAATTATATATTGGAACTATCAGAGACGGAATAGTCGCCTCTTCACAGCATGCTCATTATTACAGTTTGTTCCTCTCTGTATTCAATTGCTGCGCAAAGTTTTCAAAAAGGCAGCCAGACAGTGGAGATGGAAACTCTCCAGTCTGGCAGAGGGGAAGAGATGGTAACAAACTAAGCTGTATGACGTGATTGCGTGTGCCTCACAGACCCTTGTGTAATCAAAACCACTGCCCACATCTAATCTTGTGTGAAGAGCACCCTCCCAACCCCGACACACACACACAGACACACACAGACACACACACACACACACACACACCATCAGCTAGTTCAAGTTGACCAGTAAAGAAAATGTCGTTTGATGCTGAACTCCTCAGCTTGTTGATTTGAGCTGGCATTAATGAGGAAAGCTACAACAATAGCCGTCCCTCATCAGAAATAACCACTCGAATCTATTTCAGGAACCAAAAGGATGAAAAATGGTCATACTAAATTTGTTTTCGACATTGATGAAGGCAGCACTTGGCACTGATTGGTAGATCACGTGATGTTTCCAGTCAAAAGTCTTAAGGTTGAGGGTCCAAAACCAGAATCAAGCAGCTCTCATGGCTGGTGGTTGATGAAATAATGGCACCAACAGGAGAGCTTTCGGGGTTTTCAGTTTTAAAAATAGGAACCTAAATTGGCCCCACACCTGGAAACTGTTACGGAATCTGAGATACCCGATCGATGTTCTGGCACAAAACCTCTCTCTGCAGAGGAATCCCCGCCTCGTGTCCTCCCTGAATATCCGTTGCCATGCAAACATCTTTCCCACTCATTCATGCATAACCTAATAATTACACATTACCATGATGTGATTGTTTTGTCCAGAATTTTACTGTAATCCAGCATCGAAAGGCATCCGTCGAAGTGAGATTATAATAGATTATCCTAATTACATGTGATGCTAACGCACTGCTTTGTGCTGATTCATTGATGGTGATGATGAAACTAGGCTGACTGGCTGTTGGGGTTAAAAAAAAAAAACATGTCAGAGACAAATCTCTTGAGTGTCTAAATCTGCTTTAAAAGCTGTTGGAACAACAGCAAATGAAACCCAGTGAGCCAGTGTGCAGAGAACTAGAAATAGTTGGCAATGAAGCTACCGTCAGTATCTCACCTTGCACAGCTGCTGCGCACGATTGGCCATGGTCTCCTGAAAATCTGTTTTCGTGACGTTCGGCTTAGTGCTAGCAGTCGTATCGGGACATCAGTCTTCGTCTGATAGAGGGCTCGGGGGAACAATCCAGCCTGGTTTGAGTTTTGCCAAAAGATAGAAGACGTAACACTGGCACTGCTTTTTGATGCCTTCTTCACTTGCAATAAATGGCGCGAGGCCACAGTGACCCTTGATCAGAGTTTGATTTACTGTCGCAAATTTCAAAAAAGGGGATTACTGCAGATTTTAAGTAAAGACTCTTAAAGCGTTTACTCTGAGGAGTGAGATGCCAAGACTGAACAGCGGCACATCACCTCTATGTTCCGGCTTCAGGAGAGATGGAGATTCATGGCCGTGCATTGCGAGCGTGGCGGCCCAGCGCATCAGTCATGATGTCGTGCCATGTTGCGTTGGATGGCAGCGGGCCTCCATGGAGATCAATGGTACTGTGAGAGGACATTTATCTGGATCGTGGATTCCTTGTGATTGTGGCAAACGGGTAATGAGCTGCCTGGGGGTCTCTCTCTCTCTCTCTCTCTCTCTCTCTCTGTCTTTGTCATGGTTTCCCTTTATCACACACACACAGACAGGCACCAACACTAATAATATGAACACTATCCCAACCTCTACACACACACACACACACACACACACACACACAAGCACACAGATATACTGACAGAGAAGAAATCCCCATCCATTGTGAAGCATTCTCACAATACAGAACCATATATAACAGCTGGCAGGTCCCATTTAAGGAACACTCCTCTCTAAGGGTAATATGAGTTCAGTTTGATAGATGTGTATTATTACAATGCGATGATCACAAAAGAGTCATTAGAGGGCTGACTGCACCCTTTTTCTTAAAATGAAATGAAGGCACGCCTCGCAGGTACAGTATTATCATCCACAAATTCATTTCAGTGTCCAGATAAACAAGCTGTAGCAGACAAGCAGCTCTTCAAAAATGTTCCACTTCAAACAGGAGCATTGTACTGGCTGAGCTTGTCCAGTAAATGCTTTTAAAACATCAGCAACCACAAATGATTTGCTAAGTGCACAATGGCTGCTTAATGGTCCCTCTGGATGTACCTTTACATTACGTTTGCAAACTTAATACTTATAAACTCAGAAATTAGAAGTCCTAAAAGTTTCTCAGCTGATGGACAGCAGTGTTTTCCCTCCGACTTAGGAAGATATTTTACTGTTAAGATCTCTCATGAAACCTCAAAAGCATCTCAGTTCATGAGATGAAGTGTATTACTGTGTATGTTAAGTAAAAGGCCCCTTTTAGCATCGTTGCGCAAAGGATGCTAAAAATATAAACCTTGTCTGACAGTGGTTTTCAAAATACCTGTAACTCATCATTTTACTGATGTTAAATGAAAGGACGCTTTCTTATTTTTCCCTTTGGTGGAAATTGGTTATAAACATCAATTAGGTGTATTTCAAAAGGGACAATCTGTGTGTTTGTGTATGGGAAGAATGTGTATTACAGAGGGAAATGCAAGGATTTATCATTTTGTTGAAAAAAAAAAGAGAGTTTGAGAAGCTGGTGCTGGAAGTCTGAGGTTTAATTCTGCCTTGAAGTTTAACAAATTGCTTTTAAAAATGTTGCTTAATCACTTGGATCTGTCTGTGCGCAGGAAGTCCAAAAAGCTTCCTGGCTCAGTTCTACTGATAACAGTATCAGACCAAATAGGCGCTGGTCCAGATTGCGTTCTTAAGACAAAATGCCCGACTGGAACAAACTGTCAGATCGCTTTGCACTGCAAAGAAATGCCACAGTTTGAAATTAAAGAGTGTGCCATATTTGGTAATTTTCGAGGAATCACAAAAAATGATGAAAAGAAAATGGTGGGGAAAAAAAATCCTAAATCATCATGATTTAAACTTCATGTTTTTAACTCAACGACCATTTAATGACTTGCTTTTCTGTCATATCCATAAATAGTTGGATCTTTTATGATATGTAAATGCCTCTATCTGAAGAGCCTTCATTTCCTCTCGCAGCGTGGGTGAGCATCCTCAAACAATAAGCCATTACTGGCAGCGCATCTTGTTTGCGCAGCGGGACCTCCATCCTTTCCAGTTAAGGGCCGGTGAACGAGAGGCAGGCTGGGTGACAGCAGGGAGGTGGGGCTGGGTGTCAGGGCCTTCGGAGTGTGACACCGTACTAATCAGGGTGCAGGTGGGCAAGTGTAGCAGGGGACCTACACTTGACCCGGGATTGCTTGGTAATGCATAAGGACACTAACACAACACAACAAAACCTGACTCCTTTGTTTTTTGACATTAATCAACTCGGATTAAATTTTGGTCAGCGATGACTGGCATGTAAGGCAACATCTAAAAACAGGAGGATCGGCTTGGAAACTGGTCATGATCAGCAGGCTGGGAGGATGATGTGGTGGTGATGCTTGCACATTAATGACCCATCCCCTCCTTCTCCTCCCTAAAATTCTCGATCATGCAGTTGCTTTAATTGGGTGAAGTCACACAAGGTAACAAGGGTCTCATGGGCCTGTGTCCGGGCAACCTGGTTACTGTGTGTGTGTGTGTGTGTGTACCCACAAAGGTAGCACCGCTGGGGCTTGGAAGTCAACAAGGAGGACATGTAATTGCTTGTGGTTGTCAAATGACTTAAATAAGCCAATGCTTTGCTTTGATTAAGTTTCAAACTTGGGTCATTTGTGGTAATAGATGTGTGGGAAATATTTATTTTGTCAAGCTAGTGCTGTGGCTTTATGGCTCTCTACCACTTTGACTCAAAGTGGAATTTCTCAGCAGCTACTGGATGGATAGATTTGGTAGATTGTCATGGTGTCCAGAGGATACAGAATACCGCTGACTATGGTGATCCCCTGACACCACCATGAAGTTGACATTTGTGGTTTTTAGTGAAATGTCTTGACAAATACTGGGTGGATTGCCATGAAATTCTGTTCACTAAATAATGCTTGTTAGTTTCAAAGCTAATAACATTCCGATTGACCTCAGCTGCACTGTTTTGTGCTTTTAAACATATGTTAGTATTCTCACTAAGCTAGCTAAACGAAGATGGAAGCATGGGCAAACACACATCACACACATTCTGCCTAAGTAGAGCCTCACAGAGCTGTTAGTAGGGCTGCAGCTATCGATTCTTTTTGTAATCGATTAATTTAGCACTTTATCGATCGATTAATCGAGGAATCGGATAAAAAAAAATTGCGTTTTTAAACAACCAAAACAAATAATGCATAACGAAAATGATGTGGCTGTAAAATGATCAAGCATTTCTAAAAAAAATAAACAGAGGTATTCATTCCAACTCCAAAATTTGGCTCCAAAACTAAGCCCATTTATTAAGTGCCAGTGAGAATTTAACAACAATACAGTTAAATCAACTTGGATAAAACATGGATAACATTTAATTTACGTTTTGTTTTGCCAGCAATGGCCCTTTCCTCTCCCTACCCTAAATATGTGTGTATATAGTGTACTTCTTCTGTGCCATTTATGTATTTAGCTTTCTCTATCACTACAGTAACTGTTTGACCATTCTTTTCTCTGCTCTGAACTCCTCCGTGTCTCCCGTTTGGGCAAACACAACAACTCACAGCCAAGCGTAAATCAGGCTTTCCGATTGGCTGTAAAAGCTGCTACGGGAGCCAATACGAGCGTCCGATGCATAAACGTAACTCTATACGTCACTCGCAAGATGGCGGATGAGAAGTGATCGATATACATAAACAAAACGGAGAAATGCGCCACGGAGACGAGGAGACATCTAGTCACATATGTTACAACTTTACGCATTCGTTTTGTTGTCAGAAATAAATCGCTCACATGGGCAAGCAGGATACCGTTGTTTAGCCCCGATACTCTCTGTCGTTTACGGACATTCTGAGTCTGACTTTCCACCATCGCGCCAACTAAATTCAGAATGAATGACCGTGTATGACGCGCTGGTGTGCTTCCTGAACAACGGTCCGTGTGGAACAATCAGATCCCTGCACATAGGCGCGTCATAGGAATTTAACGAGGCTTCGAGGCAGATGTTTTGCCTCGAGGAATTTTCATAATCGAGTTAATCGAGTAACTCGATGAATCGTTGCAGCCCTAGCTGTTAGCATGACTTTAGACTCTTGGTCTTGTTTTTACTGAATGTCCACTATCCTCTCTCCCTCTTCCTCCCTCCATAAATAGCCATAGATATATTTCTGTACCACAGATACTTGAGACAGGACATACAAATGAGTGGGCATGGATTGAATTGCAGGCATCAAAATGATAAAAGACCATTTTCAAGTTTAAGGCAAATAATTAGAAGGTCGCCCTGAGAATAGCTCTCGAGTTGCACCATATGGTCATTTTTTTTCCCCCACCGCCTTCCACATCTCAGCTCTAATTCCCAGAAGCATACTGAACCGCAACATCTTCGTCAAGTAATTGAAAGGCAGCTGGACCTGCAGTCCCTTATTGTAGGCGGATAATTAAATCAGAATGCGTCCTGATGGAGCTGGAATTGTAGCGCATAAAGAAGACAGAAAAGGCGCGTTTTTGCAATCAAAGCACTCGGAGGCAGACAGCTGCCTCGTAGCCGCTGGTATGACAGCTCCTTTCAAAGCACGACGATATGAACTCCTCCACAGACAGAGAGACAGTTCAGTCAGCTGGATCTAGGGCAGTCAGCGGTTCAAAGTGAGAGACGGGTCTGCAGTGAGAATGTAATGCCATTTTCCAGGCAGCCACTAGTAATCAGGTTACTATGCGCTCCTGTTCAGTGCACGGAGGGGATCCTCCTCCTTTTACTGCCATCCCTCATCATTACCAGCTGCAGGCCAAGCTGCAAGTAGCGACACACACAGCTCCGGTGTAAGTAATGACTTGGGCTGACTCGGCAAGAGGGGCTCAGTGTCCTCATACTCCACAGTTTTGTCTTAATGGGCAGGTAATGGGGAAAGAGGAAATTGGCCACTGGGGCCTGATGATGGCTCTTGTTCTGCTAGGATATGACGAGTTATTAAAGGGGGAAGAGAGTTAAAGTAGAGGCAGAGGGAGAGTTCTGCCTGAGGGTGAGTGTTACCGCCCCTGCATCTCCCCCCCCCCGCCCCCCAAGAAAAAACTTGCACTTAATTAAATGTGTCGGACTTTTGTGTTGGTTTTGTGTTGAACTATTCAGAAGTTATGGGCTGGGTCTTTAAGAGTTTGCTAGGGGCATGTCTGCAATATCCCCCCTGAGACCCAGCTCCACATAAGACATTGAGAATGGATGGATGGATGGATGGATGGATGGATGGATGGATGGATGGAGAGTCTGCTACAATATAATATATTTTGCACTTGGTGGCCCACGTTGCTGCAGTGTTTAATGGTGCCATCTGTGGTGTGATGAGGTTGATCCAACCTTGAAAACTGAAGCGATGTGGTTCCTTGACAAAAAAATAAAATAATAATAATTTTTCATTACCGCAAATTTGCACTATATTTTCTGTGTATGACTTACATTATTTTTTCACCTCGGTATATTACCGTCTGGCAACCTCAGTAGTACAGACACATCAATGGCCTGCTGGGATTGGTCCTTACCACACGTTTACTTTAATCTTTATGGCGTATTTAAATGTTATTTCTAGTTGTTAAAAATAAAATTGAAGAAAATGTAAGTAAAAGGGAGAAGGGTGAGGGGAGATGTGCAGCAGCACTTCGACAGCAGAGAAGACAAAGTACTCTTACAGCTGATGGAGGAATTACAACTCGTCAAGATAAGCACTGACAGAAACCTTGCCGGTAGGACTGAGCACCGAGGAGAGAAATGCACGAGTAAGGTTGAAGTAATGGGAGTACGAGTCCAGCAGCTATTTTTAAAATAGAGAGGTCAATTACTGAGACTGTGATTTGGTTCTGATTATAATTGATTCCTTTTGATTATATAAAAATGGGATGGGTCTAATACAGGATGAATCCATTCATATATTCATTTATTCATTTGTCCTCTCAGGTCATACCTGTCCATCAGGCTCCTTGCTATCAATCAGAGGAGTTTCTTTTGTTTGATTTCTTACCCATCATGACAGATGTAATGGAAGATCTCCATTGTAATTTACTTAAATCAGTTCGGTCCAAGCCTTTCCACAGAAACGGCACTGCTGAGGTTAGTGAGCAGGAATGCCCCAGTTTATCAGCCCACTGAACCACCCGATCCGAACTATGCATCTCTAATACAGCACTACTCTGGGTTAAGTCCTACCTCACAGGGCGATTAAACAAAGTTTCTTTTCATTGGGGAAACTACTTGGATCTGTCCCCCACCTTTCTCAATATATACACCATCTCCCTTGATACAATTGTCCACTCACACAGTTTTTCTTATCACCCCTATGCTGATGACACAACTCTGTGTCCTTCCTTCCGACTTCATTCCTTGGAGGAACATGAATGTCTGTAGAAAAATGACATGGTAATAAATCATAAAATTGTTAAAATACACAAAAACAACACACCTGTCTTTTGAGGCCTTCAGGGCAGGTGGGATTTTTTAAAATAACTGAATCCAACATTCTAATGAAAGTCTGAGCGCTGGACTGTCGCTACTGTACAAAAAAATGATTAAGGAGAGAACTGACTCAGCGTTATTTGCTGAAATAGAGCCTTACAGTTACGTCAAGCCTTGTTGCCGAGTCATTTGGGCTTCTGGGAAATGAACAATAAACTCAATATAATAACACTGTATAAGCCGGTACAACCTTGCATTAACTTTTGCCAATATGCCAGGAAATAAGCTTATTTTCTTGGGGGAATTTCGCAATTTTCTCAGAAAAAAACGTATTGATGTAGCCCTATTTGTCAGTAGGTTACACTTTGGCTCATTTCCAAAAAACATACACCAGGTGAGGATTACTCTAGCCTCTGTGTGTTCTCCCTCCAACACTTGGCGTATACTTTACAATACTGTAAATAATTCTCTTTGAATTTCATATCAAGTTTGAGTTGAATTATTTTCTATTATTCTATTTATTTTAACTTCTGACCTTTTCTCGTTGGTGTTACAAATAAAGCAATGAGGTGGTTTTTGGCCTTGACCGTAACTATGAACGTGTTGTTGACCAAATGCACACTATGTGAGGCTGCAGCAGAAGAGTGACAGAGTAAAGTCAGCTGTAAAGCATCACAATGAAGGGTCCAGATGGCAGCCGAGGATGAATGCGCTTTGTCTTGTAAAGAACAAACTGTGAACACGCATGCTACAATATCCCAAACAGCTGTTTGAGTCATGTCAGGAAGAAATGAGCATCCTTCAAGGACTGCTCTGAGGTTAATTAAAGGGCTAAATCCACTGGAAATATGGTCTTTTGTTGTTGCAAGCTGTCTGGAATTTGTTAAATTGGATAACACACATGGCATAATATTCCTCTCGTTACATGCTCCACATTGCAGCTCCATTGTTTTCTCAGGTCTGAATTAATGAACTTGTCAATCCAAATGAGCAGCAGTCCACACATGGAAGCTGTCTCTCATTTTAAATTTTTCAGCTGTTACAAATTTCTCTTGTTAGCGGGAAAAGATGAAAACTGAAAAAGGACAGCAGAGAAATCCTTGTCTGCTTTACTTTATTTAGAGATAGCTATGACCCTACGTGGTACTTATCTTATAGTTTGACACTCATTTTAGACATTTACCACCAATTCAACCCTCTATTAAGGATCATATCTTTCTATTGTGTGTTTATTTATTTGTCTTAACATTTAAGATACATACGTGGACAATATAACATAACTTGTAGCCAAATTTGACATATCCAGAAAATGTCCTTATTACATATATATGTACATACTGTACATATATTGATATACCATCATCGTAAAATATTAATCCTATGTATGTATGAGAATCTCTCATGCTTGGAGTCTCTCTCTGGATGGAGGGAAAGAGGCATGGCAAGAAGATCTGAAGGTAAATTAGTAAATAGTACATAGGCCCCAGTACCCTAAATCACAGCTGCCATGGCAACCTTTTATCACATACTTGATTAACCAGTTGTGAATTTAGTTCATGTTTAATTATAATACAATTTGATGTATTTCTCCTGCCAAACCATTTGAAAAATGTTGCATTTGCTTATTTATTTTATTATTTTCCTTTGCAAACCAAATAAAATATGTTAATAGGAATATGATTATCATATTTGTACTGAAAACCAAATGCATAAATTGCGGAAAAGGCAAAAACAAGCAGGGACTCGCTTGCTAATGTTGGGAGCTGATGGCAAGGTTACATGAGTAACACATGAAGTATGATCCAGATTCAGGAACGTAAGCGTCATATAATGATTCATAGGTAACACGAGGCTGATATATCTGTGTGTTGACAACATGGTCATGGCCACTGACATGAAAGCCTTCTCCCCGTCCTTGTGACTGACATGACCATAAAGAACCACCGTCGGGACCAGGAAGATCAGTGCTGAGAGCTGTGGATGGACTCCACTTTAGAGCTTTACAATTTAATCTCACTCCTGTGTTGACAGACATAAGGAGTCATTAGAGTCCAAAGAAAGAATCAATCTTTTCGTGTGGAAGTCAAAGCGAAGCCGAACATTTGGTGCCATTGTATCCGATGGAGACATCTCTAGAGAGCATGTTGAGAGAACAGTAAACACAGCATGGTGCATCTGAGAGGGTGCAAGAGTGTGTTCACACAAGCTGGTGAATGTGAGTAACATGATACTCATGCAATTAGGAAGATAGAAGTGACTAGAAATGCAACACAAGCTTAGCACTGAAGCCATATGGATTCCACAAATGTGGTTTATGTTTGACACGTTATCATTCTAAATTACTATAATTATGAATGAGGGAATTAGCCCCACAATACAATATTATCACATGATCTTATCTTGTATATGGAATATTGCCATATATTTGCGATTCGTTACCACTAGTCAACTGCAAATTATGCAGTTTGTCGACACCCGTTTTATCTGATAAGATACAGTTTTTACTTGCTTCATCTCACTTCAATCATTTCTGTTGCAGTAAAAAAAGTCAAGCAGACAGAATGACCAACACATCTTTGATTTAACCAAACATCCTGCCAATCCTGCTGGCTTTACACATGACCACACCAGAAACAACACCATCTAGTGGCCTGTAAAAGCAATTGTTACCAAAAGGTGTATTTGCAATATCAATGGTTTGTCTAACAAAAGATCGATACTTTGAATGTAACAATAAATATGATTAATTATATATTATAAAATGTAAATATCGTGCTACTTTACTGTAACGATTTTCCTCCCACCCCTAATATGAATGATAGCAGCCTTCCAAATGTTTGCTTATGAAACAAGACATCAAATGTGACCAAATGCACATTTACTGACAGATTAATTAGTTTTAAATCGCATTATCCTCTCCACACATGCCCTACATGTACTGTACCTCCAGTCAGACTGTTAAATCTGGAAATGTGCTCTGTAACAGTAACACAATATATATATAAATATATATATATATCAAATGTTAATATATGCAGTTATAATGAGAAATGGGAATGCATTATCAACTACTCAGAGTGCTCAACCGAGCACACTAGGAACCTCAGCATAATCCATGTTTTTCTTGCCAAATCGGATTCTCGTTAATGAAATATTCAACTGCCAAAAGACATCTCATGTGGGGGGGGGTTCCAAAGCGGTCTGTAATGAACACTACAGGCCACTTTTAACACTGACGCTGACAATTCCTGAGCCGTTCCTCCCACCAGTCCACTAGAATTCTCGTCCAAGTGGATATAGTGTCCAGCGTGCATTCACATAAATGAGTAAAACATGCATCCTCTAGTGTAGGATGCCAGTTGCCTCTGGAGTCGGGTTCGTGTATGGCCTAAGTTGAAATTGACATGCTTTTTTACATGCTCTGTGATCCCGTGTTAATGTTTCATGAGCAGCAGACTGCGTTTCATGTTTCAACATGAGCCGACAGTATATCCACGGGGATTATGCACATCACTCCCATTCAGGCTGGAGGGTTTCCTATCATGTTGTGGTCCATCAGCTGGCTTTCTTTTTCTTTTCTTTTTAGATGATTTGCACCCCTGTTTCAGTTCATGTCACCAGCTGGGAGTTTACTTTGCATAGGACAGGTGATTTTCTTCCTCCTGACCCCCTGAGCTTTTACCAACAGCAATATTTCAACCAAAGATCAAAGGTGCCTTTGACGTCTTTTTCTTTATGGTGCCACAGGGATGACTTGTTTTTGTAGGCCAACCAGGGTGTCAGCGTTGCCCTGGATCCCTGGAGGGGAAAAAGGGATTTTTCCATTGGATTTTGAATTGTTGCTAAAGTAAAGTTATGATACATACATACTCTATTATTAGCATTTTTGATACATTACAGTTTTACAAACTATTGTCATAATGAGTGATTTCAAACCTAAGCCCAAGTCTATTGTCATTCAATTTAATCAGTTTTATTACGTGAGATGCATTTTGTATTGTATTAAATATCAATATCAAAAACACAAAAATTGCAGCCAATATGATAACGATCCGGTTACACTTGAAATAGATTCATCTTAGTTAAACAGTTAGACAAATGCGAGCTCACAAATCTGCAATATTGGATTAAAATGTTGAATGCTACACATTATGTAACTGATGGAGAATAATCAATAGAGGGTGATTAATATTGAAAAGTGATTGATGGAGAGATTATTGAAGGCAGTGATGCTGTTCTTTTTTTCTATGAGGGCTAATGAGAGAGGGTCTCACGATTAGAGAGTGATACTTTGCATTCATTTGTCATTTTTAGTTCAGCGTTCAATCAGACACTCTTCGGGGTCAGAGAATGTCTGGAATCATTTATTTCCATCACGGAGCATGCCGTTGAATTTCTTGGCAGATTTAGCATGCAATTCCATCTGAACCAAAAGAGGAAAAGACAAAGTGCTACCAAATTTGATTATCGGCTTGTATTATATATGAAGGAGATTAATTGTTAAATTGTGTAATTCTCTTTTGATTACAGTAATAGAGTTGCATTCAAGTCGGTCATGCGGTGACATTTTAAGCTTGTTCAGGTATTTTTATGTTGGAGAGTAATTTATTTTTATAGAATGGGTCATAAAATCCCTCATTGTCCTTTTTTTCTTTTTCTTTTTTTGAATACTTATATATAGTTATCAAAAGTTGACAACATTCTGGCAGATTTAAGAGATGGCGATGGCAGATATCCAGGCGTGTGTGTGTGTGTGTGTGTGTGTGTGTGTGTGTGTGTGTGTGTGTGTGTGTGTGTGCACCAGACTCAAAATAAATTGTACAGCACACTGCATTGCTCTACAGGACATGATGTCAGCGCTACTGGGACTGACTCGCACTTTTTCAACATAACAGCCTTTAAAAAATTGCACTGTGTCAAATAAAACTGTGCCACTTGTACAGCTGCTGCATTTCTTTCTTTTTTTTTGTCCTCCTTAAATACCATTTTTAAAAACTACTAGTATAAAGACAAGCATCCCTTCTGTTTTGTAAGACAGTCATCAGATTTTTCAAAAACAACAACAACAAAAAAAGACAATAACAGATGTTTAACACACAAAGAAGTGATTTTCTTTTTCTTTTTTAACAATGTTGCCATACTTCCATTTTCTTTTTCTAGAGGCCTGATGTTCAAACTGGAAACCATGTAGAGTAGCATCATGCGTAAGGCTGACATACCATCTGTTTTAAGGGTAGCCTCAAGTTAGAGATGAAAACATCTGGAGGCAAGTACTGAGCTGTTTTCAGGGACATATACACTGGAAACTGCAGGGTTTTAATAACAGCACGAAGAAGTACTTTGGATATTTTTCATATACTTGATATGTATTATGGTCTCTCTTTTTAATTGATTGATTTTTATTATACTGTGTAATATTTCTCTGCCTCTGTAAAGCACTTGTGTATGAAAGGTGCTATACAAATTAACTTGCCAGGCCTTACTTCTTAAAGTGTTTGTTTCCCACCTAAGGCCAGTTGAATGGCAAACCACACCTGTTATCCTAAAGCTTAACAACCTGTTGGAATAAACAGAATACGTGTGTCGTGACCCATTTTAAACCTTTAGTTTGACGAAGATAAGAATGTGATGGAAATGTTGTCCATTTGAATACATTTGTTAAGTTAGTGTGCAAATGTTTTTCCATCTGTACTGGTTTCCAAAGATAGCGTTGTTGACCATGGTCCTTTTCCAGGTTGCCAGTGTTGAACCGGTCCAGCAGCAGACAGTGGTGTGCTAGCATTGCTACACATCCTGCCAATCAGTGCATTGGCACCTCAGCTACAGCGACCAGCTGAGGAAGGTGATTTTTAGCAGCGTGAACACAGCGGTAGGTTCGTGGGTGTTTGGGCCATAATAGTCTGCCACGCATTAGGCAGCCTTCTATTTAAGCCGTATTTGCTCAGCTGTCCTTGGGAGCAGCAGCCTGTAAACACCTCAGGGACTTTAACCATATATCCCCATTATAAGGCATTATGGTCTCATGACAGTCATACCATATCCTCTTCCTAATGAAATGCATTCAGTTGAAATTAGGTTTACAGGGAACCGGTGCAATTAATATTTCCGTGAATGTAAATCTATTAGTGTACTGTTAATGTAAATCCTGTTCGTTGATGAAAATGCAGTTAATTAACTCTTAATAAATCAGGGACTGCATAAACTCAATGATCCAATAAGTTATAAAAGGTTGTTCTGCGGTAGTTTGTTTTCTGCAGGTGCACAATACCAGCTTGTCAGTGGATTTTGGTTTTATATTTGTTCATGAGCACATTTTCACTGCGATAATTCAACTGTGAGATTGGAAGTTAAAGATTCCTTAGTGTAGTCGACGATTCAGGGTCACCCCAGTAAATGGAGCTGCAAGTCTATAGCACTTTCCTGGTCTTTTTCGGCCACTCAAGGCGCTTTACGCTACATTCAGTCTACATTTACTCATTCACACACATCCATACACTGATGGCAGAGGAGCCGCCTGCCCATCAGGATCTAATCTAACTCATTCACGTGCTGACGGCAAATCCGCAAATCTTTTTCGATCGTTTATTGAAAAAGTGCCAGAATGATTCGTTTTGAAGCCAAACATTCGCAGATGAGTAATTTGCATTTTGGGTTATTAATTTGTCACCCTCCTTTTTTTCTGCCATCATTTTGCGGTGTTAAAACTTAATCACAATTATCCATCAAATAAGTTATTCAAATGAAATAATTCAGTCATTGTTAACAAGTGAACTATTCTGAGTTTGTGGTACAATATCAACAAAATGCAAACAAAGCTCATGATGCTGTCAAACAATAACATATTGCTGTACCTCTCATTAATCATTGTGAGAATCAGTGAGCTACAGGGTGATACAATGAATATTGGGTTTAAATCAAAACAAGAATAAAGTGTCATTGTCTTAATAGAATAGTCTTTAATAGATACTGAAAATCAGAACAGAAAGGGTAAACGGCTGTGGGGTTCTGCCATTCCATTTCTGGTCGTCTCCTTCTGCCAGACCAGTCTCACCTATGTGACACATGAATAAGCTAAAGCCGACGCTTAACAAGTATTTTTCTGGGGTTGGACAGACAGCAGAAGCCCGACATACCTGCCACTAGTTAAATGTTGCAGGTGCAGAAATGCAGCCGCGGGGTGGCTTTCAGCAAATCGCCTGAAACCGCTATTGTTGACTGAGGGATTTAAAGCTTCGCCAAAGCTTAAATCCATACAGATTTGTCTTTCACAGTACTATGGGAGACATTCCTGACAGGCAAACACTTTTACACAGATCACTGGCTGAGCAGTGCTGCCCAAGCAATCTGTGGGCGAAAATCTGTGCAAATGAAATTAGCTGATTCACTTTAAAGTAACTGAAGAGTTGAAAACGACGAGGATGCAGAAATGATTGGAGGGCTTTTGGTTAAATACATTTCATGCATTTACATTGTGTTTCTAAATCTATGTATTTAAATCAAAGCAGCAAACTATAAAGTAATCACTTTTGAGCAGATTTAACAGTAATTTAATGCAATTTGAATCATTTATTTGATCCGTTTACTTTGCAGAGTTTGTGTCTGCTAATGTTTAACGTTGTTGATATGTCGAAAACAATTTATAGAACAATGTTTACAAGATATTTCAAGGAGTTTGACATTTTGATTCCTCACGTTCTTACTAGATGAGAAGGTCGATACCAGAAACTACAAATTAGTCAGGAACTCGAGTCTGTTGCTTCAGTTTAAATCAACATGTTTCACTCGCTTGCACTGCCTCTGGCACTGTGATAACACTTCTGCTGCCTCCAATGCCTACAATTAGTACTGTGGCTTGAATTGCACTTTTGTTATGGAGAAAAATAAGCTAACTAAGGGATCCCGAAACTGATTAGAGATGAGAAATAAATCCACTGTGCTGTTTTTCAGGGTTATAAGTATGATCACATTAGAATAACTGCATTTAAATAAGATCATTTAACCAAAACATGTCTGTGATCCTGAATGTGCCTTTAAACTCTTTTAGATTTGGGAGTCAGATCATGTCTAGTGCCCAGACATTCTTTATAAATCACTCAGGCTATATGAGTACTAAATGTATCCTCAGGCGTAGAGGGCACTTATTTGTACTGGAACGTAAAATTTCCCTCAGCTGCTGGCTGTTATCTTGGACATGATTTGTGTTGCCATCGTGGAGAAGAAGAAAAAAGACTTGCGTCTTTGACGTGACACTGCTGCAAAGACTACCGCTGTATTATCACAGTAAATCTTATCTCAGGACAGTTATGCGAGCAGCTGTAATTAATCAATCTTCACAAAAAATGAAATCAAGAACATATCAGGTGGCAGTATTCGGTAACGATGTGTGTGTGCCGCCACCGAACCCCATTCATTATAAGAAGCAATCCCCCATAAAGTATTTGAAAGCCAATAAACCGTGGCAGGAAATCACTGATAGAAAACCTCCTCATGAGTTGCTTCAGTTGAAATGGCAGCAATAAAACCGCAGACTCGGGGTAACATTTCCAGGTGTAAGCCTAGATTATCAGGAGTAGAAGCACCATTGAAAGTCACTTAGAGAGTTCAGGATCCTATAACACATTGACCCTCAGTAGCAGAGTGAGGGGCCCACAATGTGTGTGTTTCCACGTGCAATTTTCACATCAAGTTGTGGGTTTTTAGTAAGAGGGACTACTTTCTCCACCTCTGGCCACCAAAATTGCAAACCGTCGTTACATGTACGTTCAGTAAATCAGCAAGACAAGGTTCTGCTAGGTAGCCTGAAGTATGGGCTGTGACTAATTTACACAAGCTCCCCCCCGAGTCCCAGTTAAAATGCTTGAGTCTACACATTATTTGTGTACCAGCTCACTGTAACCAGGCATGCCCGTCCATCTGCAGAGAGGCATCCCAGCTATTGTTTGTGGCATTTCCCCGAAGCCAAGAGTGAGTCATGCGAGAGGTGAGAGGCTAAAGGTCTGCCAGGAGCGCCCAGAGATGCATCAAAGACTACACTGCATCATCACAGCCAACCAATACTGTGGCATGTGGGTCAGCCCAGTCAGCCAGCAGGTTCCAACCATTCTTTGCATTGGGGGAATTTATGTTATTCAACATTCATACATGCATATTATATTGCATGAGTGAGATTGATTACACAAATATCTATTTTCTACCAGGTGTGCCTTTTCAAGCCACTTTTTGTCCCGTTCCAACCTTTTTTTCCCGCTTCTCACTCTGAAATAGATCCTGTAGAGAAGTATCTCCCGTTATATAATGCAGGACTTAAATGTCACCAGTTTAACACCATAAAACGGATCAACAGAAAGATGCCCTGATTCTGTGCGGCTGGTATTCCATCTCGAAATCCACCTTTTACAATGATGAAGAATGGCGCTACTGTGAAGTTAAGTAGGTGATTTAAATTCCCACAAAAACCTCAATCGCCCGGAACCCCTACTTTTAGATACAACATATAGATTGTGGATAATGAATGTGGAATTTAATGGAGAGCAGAAATATTTACTGGGAACAAAAAAATTATACACCGTCTTACGATACAGGAATAAGAACTTTTCACAGCAAAGTAAGGCAAGGTCACAGAACAAAGCCTTTCCTGTGCCAACATGGGTAAAGGATGGTCCAGACGTTCAGACATTAGCGTGCGGGACAGTCATCTCACGATGAGTCAAAAGGGTCGCCTGCTTTTTTTTTTTTAAACAATCTAATCTCAACAGTAACCATTTACAGTATTTCACCTCTAAAGAAATTTCCTTGTGTAGAATCAATGACCCGTCACATTTGGTATAGATCATTTTATTGCCGTCTTGTGAACGCCACAAAAGATGGTACAATATAGCATTAAAAATTGAATTTTACTCGTCATTAGCCACCATGCATCGCTTGCATGGGATGAATCGCCCTGCTGTTTTACACCTGCTTCAGTCTCTTTTTCAATCTAATTGGTGGATAGAGAAATTAATTAAGAATAGGCATAAAACAGGCCACAGCCTGGCGTAATAGAAGCTTACACAAAAACCTGCCATTCAAGTAGCATACTCTGTGTAAATTGATTCCCAGGGATGTCACAGCTCCTTAAATTTGGTCTCAGGCTGGAAACAAGGAGCCTAATGCAGGGAGTCTATGATGGGAAGCAGATACCAGACCCTTTTTTTTCCAAACCAGGTCATGAGCAGAGTTGTGACCTGGGTCAGTGACACCGATTGTATGTCTGGATGACAAAAGGGCCATCACTTTAACAGATAGATTAAGTCAGCAATGTTTTGTATTCAATGTCTGACAAGGGCTTTACTCGACAAAATAATGTTCCGAGTTTTGAATTTCATCACCTGTACTCAAACAAATAGTGCCAATGGGGGAAATATGGTTATATTTAGAAACAGGCCAATGTCCAAAACATTATTTCGGCATTTTTAAAAACAGACCCTCATTACCTCCTTAGCTCAAGGATTCATCACTGTTATTTCTGTAGGAAGGGACTTTGAAAACAGCAACTCACACAGAAAGCAGAAAGCAATGAGTAGATGTGTTGAGTCAGTCTGAAGTCATGCTGCCTCCTTTCCCCCCAAACAAGGTTATTGCTTCAGCATGGAGGCAAAACTGAGTAATGCTCATTTCCCCTGAATACAACCGATTGCATGAGGAACCAACTCTCTCCAGGCTCACTGAACCTTATGAAATTCATAAAGCTTTTCAATCCGACCTACGGCTGCATTACCTTCCGGTAAATGTATTCGTTTGGAGTGATGAACACGCTGTGGTGGCTGGGAGATTGTAAATTGATTTTCTGAGCCTTGAGATAAACAGCAAACATTTATGTCCTCTGCCACCAACAGCACCTAATGATTTGATTAAATGGTTTGCATAATGCTGCAGTCAATCTCCTCTGCTGTGGATAATGTGTTTTTTGTTTTGTTTTTGCCTTCCAGAACAGCCCTAAAGTGACCAAATCTTTAATCAAATGCTGCTTTATTAGGGCAGAAAACGATTTGATGAGATGTTAGTTGTTTCATTCAGCCGGGACACTGAAATCAGATGTTTTTAAAACAATGAATAATTCATATCTCCATATTTGGTAGCCTGCACGCTGGGAACATGTTTCCTTATTTTCAGCACATAATTATTGTATTGTCAAGATTTTGTGAACAGCTTTTGTTAGGACAACTACGTCCTAAAAAAAAATAATAATAATAATAATAGGCTCCATAACTGTCCACTGCAGTTTGCTGCCAAATAATAAAATCTATTCCTAGAAAAATAAGCCAGTTTTGCGAAAGTTGACACAAAACAACACAGCAGGCGGGCCAGGACTGTAAACCAATACAAACTGACAGTGTGCCAAGTGGAAGATATCCTCAACACTGTTGGCTCACACCATACCTGCACATATGGCACAGGAGAAACATTCAGCCTTTTTCATTTGCCATTCAGAAAAAACAACTAAAAACAAATGTTTAGAGCTTTCCATTATCCTCCCTAGTGGTGTGAATGCTGCTCCGCTGCCGTTGTCTCTGCAATAGATGTTCTTCATTTATACTGACTGAGACCAAGCTACAGAGTGGGGTGCAGATGGCTTTTGGGAATTTATTAGCAGCATTAGAATTTCAAGGGGACTCTTCCCTCCAGGCAAGGCAAATGTCGTTTGTGACGTGATCAGCTGAGGAAATCAGTGGAAGCAATGCCTAATTCATTTTTCTGGCAAGTGGGAATGTGAAAAGGCCCTAATAAGATCCAGCTAAAAGGCTCCCGGTGCGCTCCACGTGCAGCCTGAAAAGGAAGCATCCCCGAGTCTACAAAATGCACAAACCGAGTGTGATGGAACAGCATATTTGTTTCTCTCTGGTCAGCAAATTTAATTGCAAGAGGGTGAGATGAAATGTGTGGTCTCCTGTGACAGCTATGATTCTGCTACATCTGTGCATCATAAAATGATTAATAGTGTACAATATAATCTTCTGGCTCTCGGTTAAAATGTGAAGTGAGTGAATGTCTCAGGCTGTTGCTGTCGAGATGAAAAGGATGACAATGGGCTGGCAAAATTAATTTGACCTTTCATGTAATCAATTTTTTACTATTATGTAATGTGTCCTTGGCAATTATCAGACAAAGTCTACAGACTTTTCTTCCCATGAGGGGCTGCGGGTGGCAGATGGAGGGCGGGGCAGTTTGTTGGAGGGTACGTTTTTTTGTATAGGGAAGGTCATATTTAATTCTAGATGCCTGCTTACACTGTATGCTTTCTATACTAGATACAGTATCTATGCTAGCACTGCTACTGACTAAAAACCTTCTACACTATAGCTGCAGTTGGCAATGGGTGGTAATGCAGCTGGCTTTGAACAAACAGGAACATCAGGAATATTGATGTATAAAAACAAGCTAATAAGAATAGTACTTAAAGAGATTTGTGTTATATTTATTACATTATAACAGAGTAATGTTACCCCAATATGACTTAAATTACAATAATAAACTTAAAAAGCTGCCCTGTGTTATTTTCTCATAAAAAAACAATGTCTAATGTCACTAAGTTGAATTCGTGTTTACTTGCTAGTAACTTTCTTCCCCATCTTTGCTGAAGCATTACTACACTTGCTTTGCCATCACATATAGATCAGTGGACAGGAATGTGTTTCTTGTCTTTCATCAGTATGAAGCTTCACAGATCAGCTGACAACATGAAGGCTATCTGCAGTTTATGACTCATCTCTCTCGCTCTTGTTGCGATTCCAACACGCGTATAGCTCCGACCAGCACAACCTGATTTACCTCACATCGGTCAGCTGCCCAGTAGACACGCACATCCATCTGCCATACACTGTACATAATTCATAATAATATGGTCTGTGTAAAGTACTTGATAAGTACGGCTGTGGACGACCATGCTCATCACCGTCTACAGTCAACCCTCTACATCGTGCGGTGACCCTCTTTTCATTGCCATAGTCTTGTGGAAATGTCTCCCGTCGATGTGTTGTTACCGTAGACAGCCCCACACAGTATGTCCATCATCATGAAGGTAAAGTCTTTTCTGTAAGATGCCCTGGATGGGGGCAAAACGCACTGAGTTGTCCAACTGTCCTGACACAAGTCATTGTTGATTTCACTGTTGTAGGGGAAAGACTCTAGGGCTGCAGATAAGACTGTTGCCATGGTCCTGAAGGAGATACCAAGTAAGGCGTCATCAGAAGGGAAGCCCCTCCTCACAGTGACTACCAAGGTGGGCAGAACCATTTCAGAAACCCCCTCCCTCCCCCCCTTGCCTCCAAGTGGAACGTCCTCCTGTTTGGTCATACTGAACTATAGCAAAGCTTTGAGTGTCCTATAATTGACCTCCACTGTCTACTAACTCATTACTTAAGCCTTTTGACTGCTGTGTCTATTAAAAGAACAACAAATGTTTGATTTCCAGCTGCTCTATGGGGTATAAAACCCTCCTACAACATCCCTACATTCACACAAAGAGCGATCAATGATCTTATGATTTATAGACGCAGCCTCAAATTGCTGCGATTATCCACATTACAGTTTATCTTTTCAAATTAGCCTCGAAAGATTCATGGTGCTTCTAGTTAACATTTATTGTGCATTTAGTATGTTAGGGGGGGGGGATTAACCATGCAGAGGGTCACACACATTTCCTCTCTCATTCATAATCAGGACAGGAAAAAAAAAACTCCCTCGTGAACTTTTTTACACCTCATAAGCAGCTAATCCTCAGCACAAACAGCGTGTGAATGCATTTTCCAAAAAAATGCGATGCCACGCGGCATAGCATTGAGCTATTGATTGAGCTCCCTGTGTCCAAAACACTGCAGCGAATGAATGTACCCGCTGCTGAGCTTGTCACTTCTCCTTTGCTTTTTAAATGTTGTAGCTAGATGGAGTCGGTGCTCCAGGTGCCTCTATGAGTTTTCTTGCTCTGTGCTTAATTGCTTTTTGTACAGTGTGTGCGTGTGTGTGCGTGTGTGTGTCTGTGTGTGTGCTCGCTGCTGCTGTGTGTGTCCTCTTGTATATCTGTCTGTGTTCAATGACCTGTAGCATGCTTTATACTTGTTTGATATACTAATACAATGTCTGGTTTTGATAAGCTGTCACACGACTGAGATAATGCCTCCAAATGGAGGGGATTTAATTACGCCTCTGCATTTTTTTGCTGAGAGAAGGAAGTTACCGGGTTCACGCTGAGTTCACAACAAGATTTTTTTTTATTCCTCTATATTTTTTAAAGATATATTTAGTTCATTTTGTTGAATGTGTAGGTCAAGAGTTGTCATAATTGAAGTGACTGTAGAGAAAATGACAGGAAAACAACTTCCCTTTTCACAATCGATTCCAAGATGCTGCAGCGCGACAGAAGTCAATAATCAGCTGTTTAGAGCAAATATCAATATCCTCATGATCCTTCCGAGGACCCGGTGACAGGATCAACTGAGGAAAATAAAAACACACAGACAGCACAGTAGTGATTGAACCATTATCCAGCTTGTGAAGGTTTTCAGCGAGTGGCAGCAAGGCAGCGTCCCAGGAAATATCATATGGTTCACGGGAATTACAGTAATGAGTTTTCATTATCGAACAATGGTCTGGTCGAAATAAACACACCAAGACCTGCTTGTGCGCTGATGAGCTAGCACAGCTGTGCAGACGGAGAAACAAACCAACTCTTAATACCCGAGAGAGATGACCTGCTCCCCAAAGTCAAGATCTCTGACATTTACTAGCCATAGACGACACTGAGCAATAAGATATGAGTGTGAAATAAAATTGTTGTTCACGTTATGTCATACTAACCATAATCTACTCATAATTGAGCTAGTTTCACAACAGCTAGTTTAATGACAGTCCAGTCGTACGGTCATAAAATAGGACAGACAACATGGTGAAGGAAATGCACTGGTGGATGAAAACAATCATTGATAAATCTGATCATTTATCTTGATGTGAATTTTAGGTCATACTGCCTGGCCCTAACAATGACATATGGTAAGATATTTTTAAAATACAGTAGAACAGCAAAGTCAATTGAAAATCATTGTACCTCCAATTAAATGATTTAGAAACAAAGAAAAAACACCTCTTTTATGACCGATGATGATGCATTTTTTATTAAAAAAAAAGCTATTATCACTTTGAATTATGTTTTCAGGCTTGGTCCTGATTTGCTATAGTCCGTTTCACACTGCTGGTATTGCAGCTCATAGAACACAGTCATAGTCTATTGGTAATTATCACAGATAATATTCAACCAATAAATTTCAATTCGATTTGACCAAAAACGTAATTGATCTCCACACATATGGGCCTAAATGTAATTCATGAGTATAAAGTTTAAGAGCTAGAGAATGTCCAGTAGGCGTTGAGAATGCATCGTGGGAAAATAAATATATAACTCATATATTAAAGAAGTTATTGACCTACAGTTTCAAGCTGATCATTTGATGTCACAAACCATGATTGCTGCAGTGCTCTCCGGCGGCTGAGGCTGCAGTTCGAGAGGCACCACGACCCAGCCTGATGTCACTTAGCAAGTGAGAGAGGTTAAGTGACAGGTTGTGGCTCCTCGCGCCTCATGTCATGTCAAGTCAAGTCAAGTGTATTTGTAAAGCCCAATATCACATAGGATGTCTCATTGGGCTTCACAGAGTCAGGGGTCTCAGCTCAGTCAAATCTCCCTCAGAAGATCAGGGAAACGTCAAAGGAAGAAGAATGAAACCAAACATCATACATAAACCCAACTATTTATACATAGCAACAACAACTATGACAGCTTCTCATTTCTTTATGCCACTGAAGAGGACTCCAGGTGGTAAAATAAAATAGTGTGTGAATATGTTTTCAAAGAGTAAATGTGCTGCTGACTGTGAAGTCACTCAATGTGTACATCTTATTTCTCTAAGCCCGACTTCAAAAAGCTATTAAAACATCTGAAGGAGTCACACTGTTGAAATAGGAGACATGTTCCTACAAAACAATAAACGGACACTGTCGTGTGAGTAAATACCACATCGTTCTGCTGCCATAAATACTTACAAGAGTACCAAATGTGTATTAATCTGCTGCTAAAAATAGTCCACAATCACTGCACTATTTCCTTCTGCTGTTTTAGGAAAAAAAAATAGATTTGTGACCTGTTTTTCAAGATTTGCATCTTCAGTAGGAATTAATCGGCTTGTGGCTGAGTGCCACAGACGGGGCAGGGAAATTGAAAAGTATTAAGAGACAGACTATGGCTTGGTTGGTTTTCGTCTCTTCATAGCGTTTGGAGAATAATTACACAACAGCAGAACATTCTTAGTCTTAGCTATAATTCTTCACAATCATGAAACAAATTGAATACCCAAATATCTGAACTTCAGCATGCAGGCCAGTGGCAGTACATGGAAACAACCTGCCGCAGTGAACATTTACAAAAGATACATATCAGAATCAGGAAAATAAAATGTAGCGTTTGAAACGACTGATCCTGACAAGGAAGATGTGATATCATTCCTGATCACAGCATATTTTCTAAACTACACACACCGAAAGATGTTGGGTGTTGTAATTATGTCTCAAGACAACCTTCCCAAACACAGCCCTAAGCCGCTTCACTCTAGCCTCTGCTTTGATATCTTCTATCCACCTTTCCCTTTATGTAGTGTTTTACGTCCTCTCCACCTCCTCCCGTCCTCACCTCGACCTCCCCGCCTTCAAAGCCCTGACAAGTTTAACTGCTACACGGTTCCCTCAACAGCAACATCTGAGAGATCTCTTGGAGTCTAGCCCAAGCGGCACAATTAGCTCAGGTTTTCCCATTACATAATTTCTACATTACTCCTTCACGCAAACAGTGGCAAATTAATTTGCATAGGACAGGAGCAAAAAAGTAACAGTATAACAGAAGGGGAGTAAAGGAGGGAAAAATGCAGATGGGGGAAACAGTAACCTCTCTGTAGTGAAAGCACCGGGCCAACAGCTCAGAAAGCCGCTCGCTTGAATAATTGGCGTTTGTATGCTACCTGCTGGCAAAGTGCTCGACACATCTCCCCAGATGAATGCAGTAGACCTTCTGTCCCCATTTTCTGGATGATTAGAAGAGGAAAATGCAAAGGTCTCCTCGTTTCACAACCATTATTTAAAATTGGCCCCCATAGCAATCACGGGAGGTGCTTTGAAAAAACATCCATGATTATATAATGTGCGGTTGAAGATAGTAGTGTCCTCCATCAGGAGACTGCCAATGGTGATGTTTGGCAAAATTTAATCAGACTTTTGCCATTAATAGAGTCATGACATTATGGCTCCGTGTAATACAGTAGTCAGTCCGTCCGCTACTTGGATACAGCTGCGATTTATGCTAAATGCCAATGTCATTATGCCAACATGCTCACAATGACAATGTAAACATGCCAATGTTTAACATGTATTATGTTTGCCGTGGTCACCATCTCAGTTTAACATGTTGCCATGCTGACGTTAATTAGCTGAGGCGTTCATTAGGGAATCTTTTGGATTGCCATTTTGAACATGAAGATAGTATTCCACCTAAAAGTGGGAATACATTTGATTAAAAGGCAGTACAGGAAAAGTCATGGCAGACCATGGTGACCGACCGGCATCGCCGTCCCTCGAACTGCTTTGGTGGCAAAAAAAACGTTACAATACGTGCCAAAAACGTATAATCCTATCGAGATGCATCACACAGTCTGTAAAGCAGCTGCTTCCTGTACCAGAGATCCTGTTTCTATAGTCGTCACGGAGTCAATCAAAGGCCAAGCTGGTTGCATTTCATCACAAATTATGTTCTCATTTCACAACCAAACACCATGTCGTATTTTCGCTGAATTTGCCGACGCTGCCAACTCTCAGCAGTGAACATGACTCAGCAGGGGCTCCAAGCCAGGATTGTGTCAACGTCTCTCATTATTCTCGAAAAAACTCCAGACATTTTCATGAATTAAATGTATTACTACGAGATTGGGGGTATGCTATAAACGTCCATCCCAGTTCTGTTGACAGTGCTGACCTTCAGTCAGTCAATCAGTGCAAACGTCTTTAGGGAAAAGCCTCTGCCTGCATGCAGAAAACATTTTTATTGCTCAACGAAATAGGAGTGTAGAAATGCAAGGTCATCTACCATTTGGGGAGTTTTCACACAGACTACCGGGGTTTAACAGCCCATCTCTGTTTACTGCAAACACTATATCTATACAGTTCAGCTGGCATTTATGTTGAATGGACCAGTCAGCTGAGAAGCTGTTTGAATGGAGCCATATTTCATTTGTTGAATTCTGAAAAAAACCCAGAAAAATGTCTTTATAGCACCCTAAAAACAGCACAAAACTGAATGAAATCTTTATTATCTATAGTATATAATATATCACAGTAGATTTCCATGACATTAAACATTATCGCTCTGTGTAATACAGTAGTGTAGTCATTTGCATTTGATATCATTGATATATATAAGTAGATAAGAAACCTTAATAACCTAATACTTCGTTCTTATTAAATCATAATTCTTGGACTAACCGAGGGAAAGACAGAAAATTGTCATGTTGGAGAAGTTTGGATAGTTTGCTTAATAAATGACTAACTAATAAAACTAATGATCAGAATTGTTCCGACTAATCGATTCACCGTGTCTGCTTCAATTGTCAACAAGCATCAGATCTCCCACAACAACACAAACCAGATCTGATTTATGAAATATGACATTTAAAACACTCCAAAAAATAAAATAAAAAAGAAGCCAGCAGCCTACACATAACACTGGGAGCTGGACCCCTATATCCCCCTTTCAAAAACAACAACAGAAACGCACACACACGCAGGCTAAAACGGATAAAGTGTTTTGAGGTGGTAATAACAATAGCAGGGCAGATGAATGCTGCCGTTTTTATTTTTTCTGACTGACGAGCAGAGTTTCTCTCTCCCTCCTCTCGCTGCAAGGGTCAGTTTATTCATTTCTACATGTTTTTACTTAATTTCACATTCCCGAAAGCAGACCGTAAATCTCTAAATATATTCAACCTTAAAAACCGAGTCTACCCTGGTTTACTCTCAAAACATTTGTCCAAGATTGAGGGGGAACTGCACGGCCAGCAGCCACTGAGGGTGAAATCAGGTTACTTCGCACTGTGAGACTTCCCAAAGCTTTATTCTGACACCACAACAGCACAAATTCTAATTACCTTTGCAGGGTCAGCGTTCTTGCAGCGCAGCACAAACTCTCGCTCGACAAAATAACAACCACTCTCTGGATATTATTTGTGTACTTTTTTTCAAAAAGCTTTCTGTTTGCGACAAAAGTTTTGCCTTTCCTTTGTGCAGCAAATATTGAATCTTATTCCAGTTTATCATCATCATCATCATCTTATACATTTCATTTATCTCTTTGTCAGACATCATTATTTACTGACAGGTGAAGACAAATGTCTATTGTTTAAGCAGATCCACCTCATCATGAATTGTAATTGTTGTCTCTTACTGTGGCTTAAGCCTGGTCCTCTTTAACAGCTTAAAAATGTACTCAAAATATGATGGTTATAATATGCAGTGTTTGTTTAGAGGTGTTGATTTTACTTCTTGGTCATTTTGGAGGCTGTATTATGAGAATCTATTGACTGGTGTTTGTATTATTGTGTCCACTCATCTATATCAATGAGGGTACATTCTGTAGGCTAAATAACAGAAACAACTGAGTATTCATGTGCCAAACAGAAAAGCATATGAAACATTATAATAAGGAAGAAAATTATATTTATAATAATTATATAAATTATATCATTTTTCCACAAACAGCAGTTTGGTCTGCGGGACTGAGGGCATTAAAGCCAACAAATACACACTTTCACATCGAGCATGGCAGCTTGTGTGTTGCTGATTCCATGATTTGTAATTGAACTATGAGCTCCTTCATTAAAATGCTGCTTGCGAACACGGCCTGGAGAGCTACAATAGCAAATGTCATGTTTCCCCGCTGCCAGCATTATATACACGCTTGAAACAGGCCGACATAAATGGTGGCAGCTTACCCTTTCTGAAGAGCCAACGCTGGTTTTCACCTCCAAATTATGAAGCAGTGGTTTGTAAATTGTGACCAGCTGCACCTGGAGTATCGAGGCTTCGGGGCACCAATAATGAATTGGATATAACCTTTTCTGCAGCTGAACTGGCATGCCTAGAAATTGGTGCATCACGGGCAGCTGACTAGCATTTTCATGGTTTGGAAAGTGAAAAATTAATGTTTGGGATGCATGCAGCAGGGTTCTTTCAGTTAAGCTCATTAGCAGTGGTTCCCTCAATGACTACAGGACTCATTCACCAAAGTAACCCTGGTCATTTTTCTATAGTAAGCTGATTTCTTAAATAAAGTGTAAATGAGAGACCCAGTTTCCTTAATTGTGTACCCTTTACCTGGGTTTTTAAAAGTTTTTTATAGTTTTTTATATATATATATATATATATATATATATATATCTGCATGACAGACTTAAAACAAGCAACACTAACAGCCATGCTAAAGGATACAAAATGTTTCTTCTTGTATCTAAAAAGTAGAATCTTTAATATTAAATGTTCTACACGCCTATGATCCACTCACACGGTTGTGTACTTATCGTGCCCAATTAGACCCCTTCTGAAAGTGCAGTCACAGCAGATTTCACTCCCCATTCAGTCAAGTGTCCACTTCCAGTCACTAATTAAACATTATCCCACCTGAATGCAATTGGACAGAAATTAAAACAAGCAGCAGACAACTGTGTTGTTACTTCAGTCAACACCTATAAAAATAGAAAGCCATCTAAAATGTATTATTATTAAATAGCATTTGGTTTTAGCTGCAAATTTAGGCAACATCAGCTATCTTTAAAACAAATCCCATACTCATGCAGCAGTACCACCATATTCCAGTGTTCAAAACTAGCCTCATATGTAAGCTAGGGATCAAGAGCAGCCACTGGACTCACCATGACTCAAAATACACATGTACATGATTGAAAGTGGTCTCTCTTACATGTCAAGCTTCTTCACATGAGCATTAACCCGAGTGCAAATTCTGTACGACAAGCTGCAACATCCCCAACATGTGAGTGGATCAACACACACACACATACGCACTTGAATCACTTCAGTGTATCTATGTCAAGATGCTGTGAATAAATGATGCACTTCAAAAAGGGCACAGATGTGCGATGTCTTCCTAAAAAGACAGCGTTATGACTGGAAATCTCACGGGGAAAAAAAGCAGGACAACTCAGAGAGAGCAGCACTAGGTGCAGTTAAATGGTATTTACCTGCCAAAACAGGTTCGGTACACAGGAGATCAACCAGGTAATAAGGCAAAGAAAGTCGACAAAGAGCAGCCCGAAACAAAGTCAGGAAACAACAGGAGTGCGAACAATGGAACCGATGGGAGTTAGAGATGAACTGGCACAGAGACAGGGAAACGCACTGACTAAATACACTGGGGAGGTGAAGATAATCAGGCAGAGGTGAAACCAATCGAGGGTGAAGTAGACAATCATACAGGCAAGGAAGACACAAGGGCAGGAAGTGAAGTATCTGAAACGGAGCGGAGAGGTGAGTGACACAAAATAAGACCGGAAATAATAAACGCAGAAGGAGCAGGATGAGACACGGCGCACCAACGTATTGAAACGCTTTTGTGTCAGGGATGTGTCAGTATAGGGACAGTGGTGTCATCTGTACCATGGCCAAAAGGACTGAACTTCATTAAATGTTTACATGGGGACTCTTGCATGATGGGAGGAGACTGAACCGTCTTGTCTGTTTGCCCTTACAGCTGGTGAGTGAGCAACAAGAGAGCCGCCCGCTTTTAAGTCCCTCCATCGACGATTTCCTCTGCGAGACCAAGTGTGATGGAGTTTCCCGCCCAGTGACTTCCAACACAGCCGGTACAGTACAGTAAACTTCCTGCCTGCAAAACAGTCTAACAGACGACGTGAAGACATACGCAGATGACTACCCAGTATTACAAGTGATCTGCTGTTTTGACGGTCCCTTTAAAACCAGGCCCCATATTTAAATTATAGAATACAAATGTACCATTTCCCTGCAGTACAGAGGAGGATCTCCGATACTATGCTGTGGTTGTTAACGTGTGAGGGACTTGAATGACACATTTGAAACCGCCTCCTGTCAACAAGTTGTCAACCATGGAAACAACTCTAAACAGATGAGTTTGTTTTGCAACAGATAATGCATGTCTGCCTGCACAATAATTCACCGTTTTATCTGAAGTCTTCTTCTTTTTTTGGGAAGTTTGAAAGTCACTACAGCCCAATATAGTGTAAATGAGCAGAGGTATATCGTATGAATCATAACTCGAGATCAAGATCAATGATAATAGCCTATTAAGTACTACACCACACCCACTACTATTTAAAGCAGTGGCCCAAGTTAAATGTAATGTATTGTCATTGTACAATGTGCACAACAAATGGTATCTGTAGTGCCATTTGCTACATAACAAAATACACACAAAAAACAATTATACAGTGAAGGGTGGAAGATGAATTTAGGAGTCGCTCCGATGTCTGGTGGTATGGCAAAACCAGATTTCTCTTGTAGCTTAATCTATCTGAACATTAACTATTTACATGAGGGCAGCATCAGAAGAGTGTGAAATTTATGTTCACTTAGTACATTATGTGTACTGCAAATTATATAATTATGACAACCTTTACATCCTTCCAATGATGATCTAAAATGTAGTCTAACTATGGATTATATTGTAGATGTATAAGACATTTAAAATAATTCCCTTTACATGAAATCCTCAGTGCCAAGTAGTTATGAAAACTTGAGTTTTCTGATTTCCTCCCACAGTCTAAAGACATGCAGGTGAAGAGGACTTCAGGTGTGATTGTCTGTTTTCACACTGTGATGAACTTGCACTGAACAACACTAGACAGAAATTAGCAAGCAAAGGAAATCAATAATGAACGATAATTACTAGCTCAGATATGCTAATCCACATGAGACCTACACCATGTTGTGCTCTCTCTTGCAAGTTTTTATTTTTGTCAGATTCTGGAGTTTGATAACTATTTTTGCCAGATGATGGAACTTTAAAACCCCCATCATAAATGATACATCGGTTTCATGGGTATCTGAGGTTTAGAAACACACTTGTCAAGTGAATGTCCTTTTAAATGTTTAATTTAAGTGAGAAAATTAGAGCCATCTCCAAACTTACTTCAATAACAGTGCTGTGTGCTTACTTAGAGACATCACTGCTGATTTACAGACACAGATTGAAAGTCATTCATGGAAAGAGCCTCTCATCGAAACTCCCTCACTGTATAGAATCCCCCTTTTCCTCAATCTTTGTTTTGTCAGCACTTTGCTCCAGCATGCTGGTTCAATAATCACCAGAATACTCTAAAGACATAATTGTTCTCACCTTTGAATTCACTTTACCCCGATTGATTGCTTGGGATTTCATTGATCAATCTCTTCTCTAAAAACATATCATATGCTTAATGTACAATTTTGAAATCTAAATATTGCCACCACAAGCAACTTGTTTCAGCATCCACTGAAAATATCCTATTAATGAGGAAACCCTGTGTAATTGTCTTCCAAACCTCATAACCTCAAAGTAGATTCAAGGATGCCCAAACATTTTTGTTTCTTATTGGTGTTAAACTCTTCAGGCATCCTTCCCCACGAGTGTGTCTCCTCTGACTAATTGTACTTGTCACCTAAAAAGGCACAATGCACGGAGGAAAAAGCATGCTCCCTAATTACGCGGAGATTTCCGTCAACAAATGCTCTCAGTTGGTTGTCATGAAACAGCAGCACACCAATTATGCAGTCATGTGTCTGTAGTTTTGAGCTCGCGTTGCACAGAGGACACAGTCAGGGTTCTCGGAAATAAGGGAGAAAACTTTGTAGGTTCCTCAAATAACCATTGCATAAAAAAGGCATAAAGACTGGGGTTATGGACCTCTTAACTGAATCTGTCTTCACGGCAACATTTGCCATCCCTTCTGTTTGGTTCACAGTGTTTTTCACTGACTTTTACAGAACATAAACAAGGATGCTGTCTGAAAGTTACAACACACAACCTGCCGCAGGAAATACCTATTGTTGACTATGACAAGTCAAACTGCTAACATAAAATATTAATATAATCATCATTGAGTATAAGAAATTGATTTATAATAAAATAAATCTAGTGCATACAAAAAGCCTCCTGAAGAAGAAAGTAAGAAACATCCCACTATTACAGGAGGATTTTAATTTATCACAATAATTACTGAAACCTTTTTTACTGAAACCTGGGTGACGTCTCAGAATTGTAACACTGTCAGCGTCTAGGCTCATAAAGCTGGACGATAGCGCAGACAAAGGTTTAGCCCCTTGACAGAAGGCTCTGTCCTTCTTTGCCGCTCTAACAACCTGCGATTGAATTACTTAATTGACCGACTGGAGCTCCTCACGGGGCTGCCTCATCCTTATCAGACTGTGCAGTGGCCTGTAGTATATTTAGATTCTCTGAAAAGAGCAGCAGTAAGTTTTTCAGATGTCCACCCAGGGGGGCAATGCCATGACAGCTTAAGTAACCTTGACAGCTCGACTTGCAGTGTCAGAAAATGTGTAGATCAAAACCATGCTTCATGCAGCACAATAAGTGAAACCGAAGAGAAAAGAAAAGTTCAAATTATAACACATGCTTGAAGAATCTAAACCACAGTAGTAGTAGACTGAACAACTAGAATAGCACTTTGTGATATGCCTCCATGAACCAGTAGTTTACATCTATAATTACATCCTTAATTCCTTCAAAATCGTTCCACAAACAGACAAATAAACCCTTGGCAGTATGTATTCAAAACCGCTTCCGTACTTACAGTTTGTGTCACCTGGACGCATTTTGCACACTCACAAAGGTGAACACAATAACTAGCCACAAGCGTTAGCGGCTGGTAAACTAAACTACCGTCATGTCCTTCACAGTTCTGTCTTCAACACTGGACCTGCTGGATCTCAGTGAACCTGGCGAGAGGAGAAGCAGCAAGGACAAAAGGAGTCCCCTGTCGTCCAGGGGCAACAGCCAGAAGAACAATCCTCACAGGAAAAAGACAGATGAGACGGAGCTAATCCAGGTGGAGGTTGAACAGACAGGACAAAGCATGAGGACCCCAGAGAGGACGTCAATAGACTCAGGTAGAGATGCATTGAATCTTTTAGAAGACGCTCCTAATATGCAATTTATGGGCAAAAGATGAGATTTGCACTGATCTATGCGCTGCCAATCAAAACCAGACAGTTTTCAGCTGATCGTCATATTATTCTTTACGTCAGCACAGGCAGGTACATTAGTGGGAGGAACCACAGAGGAACAGACTTAAAAAACATTTGGAACACTTATAATATTTTCCTTCATTCCCCCATGAACTGTGCTCAAAGTAATCACAATAAGAGCACAGAGCTAGACAGCTAACATAAACAAAGGTTGCATTGACCTGCATGATGCGTTCAAGCTCTACTGTGTTCACATTAAATATTTTTAAAAGTATTTTTGGGGCGAGAAACTTGAATGCAGTTGTTTGACAACCATTGCACTGCAATACAAAATATATATTAGAGAGGGAATTAAAAATCAAGATGTATCATTTTCAATGTGGTCATCAATAAAGACACTGCTCTTTCAATTATGCTCATTTGATGTGATGTATTGTACTGTACAGCAGGCACCACCGAAGGTCCGCCTCTCCATGGTGTGACAAACAGCTGAGCTCCGAAAACATGGCGATTGAAAAAAACCTAAACCTTATACACTCAAAAGCAGTTTGCAGCCACATGGTGTTGTTCAGCTGTCATCTTTCAGCCAGCTGATGTGTTAGAGCTGTCGGTACCTGCTGTGTGACATCAGTGAGTGTGAGGGACCAAGCAGTTAGGCAAGAAGAGTAATAAACAAGGGCATTTATACTGAAAAATAATCATTACAACAAAATGAAGATAAAGTGAGGTCAAACAAACAGACCGAACTTAAGCTCTGAACATAACCAACTCAAAAATACAGCTGACCTCCTATAAGACAAAGGGGACTTATATACTGGCTGATCAGACCAGGTTTGACAAACGGGGAGATTAACAATAAAACTAGTACATAAACTACAAATAACAAAAAAACAACAAAACATTTATTCCCAAAAGAAATATAATCTTACTTAACATTAACCAACTGAATAAACTTAATATAATATAAATCAGAAGTCAAATATCTTGGGAGATGGGCGATACAGATGCAGCTATTTGTAGGTGAATAAATGCTACCACTCCTGTAGCTTGCTCGTCACTTGCTGATTAAATTGAAGGGGGGGGGGGGGGGGGTTAGCCAAACTAGGAACCCGGTTCTTAAGGTGCACTGGCTTTTAAGGTGGAACAGCTATTCTCATTTTAATGAGCAGATGTCTCCAGGAATACATTTTGCCACGATGACTCACAGAGAAACGCACAAAGTGAGAACAATACCAGCGTCGCTGTCACGGCTAGTAAAACTGAAAGGCTATCGATGCACACAGTCTCCTGCTTTATCTTGCTAGCGACCGGCTCACCAAGTTCCTCAAAAGCTCTAAATCTCCCACCACCCCTCTACATACTCCCAACAACTCCGACTCCCATCATCCCCTGTGGAACAGACCATGCACACATTCAAGATAGACCAAAGAAGGATCAAGCCAATTTACTGTAATGAAAGGGATCATCTTAAAAGACATTAAGAGGAAATGGCCAATTACTTTCCTATTTGCCAGTTGAAAAGGTTAAAGTATTCAATGAGAGCTAATTATGCAGACTGGGCAAACTACAGTGCGGTGAATAATTCATGGCAGTGAGATTGATTATAAAAACAGGCGTCATTTACAAAGACTTTTTCCTGTCAGAATCCTGAGCAGATGTGTTTTTTTCTTTAGACACCCACAGCACTAATTGTCAGCCAGGTTTTAACATGCCATCCTATCAGAAAGACTCCATTAGCGGTTGTTATCTAGTGTCAAAAGGTTTGCTTTTTGACTAATGGAAAACATAACAAATTCATTTTTTTAATTAGTGGTATTGATGAATGATAACATGGAAATGTACTTTTTTTTTCTTTTTCACAAAGCTAAAAACACATTAGCATTTGTCCAATTTAACAGATGACTATTCTTTCAAACTTTTCAACTTACTATTCATCTGAACATTAAGAGCAGTGTTTCACAAGCTCTTTTTCTGGGGACCCACTTTATAAAATGACAAATTATAGGCATCCAATTCATAATAGTTTTTGTTTACAAATTGTGAGAGGTGAGTTTTAAACCAGTCATTTCGAAGAGACAAAAACATTTGATGAATCACAACCTGACTTTATGCATGTATTACTGAAAATATATACTCATGTAGCATACTTAATAAATGAGACCAAATAAATGTATTTGGGCACAAGCTCTTGTTTTTTGTCCAATACGAACAATCAGGGTCCCTCATGTGGCTCAAAGGTGTACTGCACATATACATGTTAAATGAAAGACTTTGAAATTCCTTAAATGTATTTGACCACCCAAATAAAACCTTCTGCAACTCCTTTGAGAGTTCAGTTATTCATTTGATCCAAAGCGGAGGTCTTTTTTGATGCAACAAATTAACTTATTTGCCTCTAAATTTAGTCAATTTGTGTTTTTTTTTGACTGTCACCAGTTACCATTTGTTCGCCGTTGGATAAATGGGAAGATCTGAACCCCAACCCTGAGAGGAACGGCAACAGAAAATGGAAGATGGAGAGACGGCGTTCTTCTAAAAATTCATCCAATGAGTTTCTGTGGTAGGTATATTTGGCTGCAGCGGGAAGAAAGGCTCTAAAAACAAACGTACGTTATCTGCCGAGCACAACACAACAAAACTGGTTTATAGGTGTACAAAAAATAATAATAAAATATGCCACAGTGCAAATGTGCATACATTTGACACACTGTATTTCCTAAAAGTATCATAAAATGTTTAAACCACCACTTTTTCTTTCTACTTTAGGTCTATAGACTGTAAAACCCAATTAGAGCCGACGAACAAGAACTCCTTGGAGGGAAACACCAAAGTGGAGCCAGAGACTGCTTTAGCATCTCAAGTAAGTGCTCAGTATGACAGAAGCAGATAGTCATCATCATTATTATTGAATGTGCTGTCTGCACTTGAAATCAACATCCTTTTGATGTGGAAAAATCCTCAAACATATTGTTCCGTTTGATGGCTAAAGCCTCATCACAACTTCACAAAAATTGGATTTAACTTGTTAATTAGGCAACTGCATGTCAATGCATGATAATGTAGCTTTTATATTACAGTTTGTTTCTAATGAGACACCCTGTTGAGTAATTGTTGACCCATAATTTTGTCCTAACTTACAATTCTTCCATTTCAGCTCAACAGGCAGTATATTAGTGGAAGACATGTAAGCCTCCCTATGCATCCTTTCATATGATATTGAAAGACTTATACATTTGCACCGGAAAAAAAAGCATCACCCTATCTCATAAAATTTGACTTAAAAGCCAAAAATGAGATTATTGAAACCAAAAAAAAGCAACCTTGAGGAAATCCAGATACAGAGTTGGCCTTGAGATTATTCCTTTGTGGTGCTATAAGGTCCAAATGTCAAGCGCTTTCCTCCTGAGTTGATGTCTCTCTGTAGGTCTGCATAACAGGTCTCATTTCCAGATGCCATTATTAGATTAATAGCCTATAAATTATTCAGCAGCCTTACACTGAGCCCATTAGTGTTGATCTCACCAAGCCATAGCTAAACATACATCACCTTTTTAAGCATTCTGATAAATAATAGATTTGGGATTAAAAGATAACTGTCTGAGATGGAGGGGAGTTACAAACGCACTAGATTTGTTTCGTTTGGGAGTTACACAACAGCTGACAGAGTGTTAAGTGTGGTTTTGGTTTCCTACTTTGCAGGTATTACTAGGGATGCACTGATCAATCAGCTGCTGATTGAATCCGGACAGATTCAGCTGATCGGCCATGACCGGGGATCGGCCAAACAGTCTCATATTTAACATAACATGTGTGTTAAGACATAAGTTCACAATATGTCAAAACTGTACAACAAAAACAAGGCATGAAAGGTTGAGCTGAAAACCCTTTGGAGCAACTAACCTAATTAGACAACTATTATATTATAATTCACCCCCATGAACGTTGCTCAGAGGAACTTCAGTGACAGGCTCATCTGACGAGAGCAAACGATGAAACGATGAGGTTGCATTCACTTTACATGGTGCGTACAAACTCCTTTATTAGTAAAAAAATATATTGGCCAAAGGTAAATTATAACGCTATGATGATAAATGTAATCTTGCAAATGTAGTTGGCGAGGACCTTGAATATATAAAGTTTTCAAAGCAATATAAAAAGCAATATAAAATGGAGTTATGGCCCTTTTAGATCCAAACACAAGCTCTAAGCAGCTTATAATACATCATTAAAACTAGTAATGCCAAGACTTCTTTTTTTACGAAGCAACTATTTAAGTAAAATTACAATCATTTATTTTCCATTCATTTGAAATGCTTGTTTTCTGCAATAACAAAGTAAAATGCATTTGAATTTAATGACATTTTTACACTGACTTTGAGTATTAATTAGATCGTTCTGGGACAATGTTGAACATCTGGAGCCTTGTTGTCAACTATAGTTTTTTATTTCATTCTTTTAATCAGAATTAGCTGCATATTCTCTGTTATTAAACTACAGCTGGACTTGAAATTAGTTCTCAGGATATTTACATTAAGTACAACCAGAATGACCACAAAGCAACCAAATGTCAAATGTTTTGTAAATAGTGCTTTTAGGTGGATTTTTCCTTTAACAAAGAGCATACTGCAGTTTCTGCATGCAACACCAAAAAGCAGTGTAAAGTGGAGAGTTTATTTTTCACAATGCATCCATTTTTGTTCCTATAAATAAAAACATTGTTATCTATAATAAATGGCTGAAGCAATTACTTCTTAGTCCATTAATACTGAGATTAAGTAACCTCAATTAATCTTGCATTATGGCAGAGACAGGAATTGTTACAGGTACTGGCTGGCTCTTTCTGGGGGAAGGCACTGACATGGAGCGATTAATTCCTCAGTCTCTGTAATTTGCTAGTCCTGGAATCCGTACAGTCACTGCTATTTACAGAAAATCTAGCGCCATATCACATCAGAGCATGAGTCATGTGTTATCATGTAAAATACACAGCACTCTCAAAACGCAAAACCACATGTAATTGGTCAATTTCCAATTTCACAGCAGAGCACGGCTTTACACGCAAGTTTGTAACCGAGACGGTGTCAGCGCAAATGCATGTGCGGGTCCACGGGAAAGTGGATAGGGTGGGGGGGGGGACGTGAAATTGCAAGAGGCTGGATGAGAAGCATGGCATTCAGATGAGTGGGGGGGATGCTGACAATAGTGAATCTGCTGGCCTCCCAAAGCATGTCAGAGGGTTTGTCGAGGCAGGGATATTTACCCGTCCCTGAGAAAGTAGAGACGGCTGACCCTGCACACTCTCCCTGCCTGTCGCTCCCTCTGGCTGACTGGGTATGTGTGCGATGTGGTGTGCTGATATGTGTGTGTGTGTGTGTGCGTGTGCGCGTGCGTGTGTGTGCGCGTGTCTCGCTTGTGATGTGCCGCGTGAACGCCAGTGCATATGCATAATGGGTTTTGTTTGCGCATATATGTTTATATTGTGAAACAAGTGTGTGTGTGTATGTGTGTGACAGGCTCGTCTTAGCAAGGAGCAGCGGTGGGGCAGCGCCCTCCTGTCCAGACATCAGTCCCTGGAGGAGGAGTTTGAGCGAGCGAAGGCTGCTGTTGAGGTAAGCAAAGTGCTGCTTAGCACACCTCACATCTGTCACCTGTCAAGAGAGAGGCCATCTCCAACGCTTACTTTTTGGCCAGAACTTCAGTTTGAAACTGAAATGAGCCTGCTAAACAACTAGCCCACAGCCTGCCCTGCCTCGTTATACCACTTGTACCCCAAGAGGGGATAGAGAGTCACTGTAGTGTCCAGTCTGCCCCGAGGGCTGGTCACATTGAGGGTACAGGGTCCGTATACAATTTCATAAATTGCTTATCAGATTAAATCCAAAGTGGCAGAAAGGAGAAAATGCCTGGACGCCTCGTCTCCAGGAGGAGGGCGGGTGGAGGCTCCAAGACATGGCCTTCAGTTAGTAGTGAGTGTAAAGTTGTAGCAACTAGCATTTAGGGGCTCAAACCTCTGCGGCGTGAGAAACAGCAGGCTGGCGATGGTCTAAACTGTGCAATTACAGCAATGGAAAGTTTGGGCAGCCCCCGGGGATTAGACCCCCAGCAGTGGGGTTTGCACTGACTGCTACAGCTCAGCTTAACCCTCTTCCCTGCAAAAGTAGTCATAGGCTGGTGGGGGGGGATGAACATTTTTTAGTTGTTTTCTCCTTTCTGCCACTTTGGATTTAATCCAAAAAACAAACAGGCATAGAGTCGACACAATGCCCAATACAGAGGTGAAATGCTGCAACGCATTTCTTTGGAGCATCTTACACAAGGCACCTTTAATACGTTTTCACAGGGAAGTTGATGCTCAAAGCATTGTCCTTTGATTGGGTTTTTGGAAGCATCAGGATCTACTAGGGATTCATGGATAAAGGTACTGCTTAAAACAGATGACTTGGAGATCTAAGCAGCAAGTTACTAAATCCCAAGCAACTCTCATTATAGATTGCCCTTCAGACCTAACCACTGAGCCCTCATTTATGAAGCCTTTTTCTTAAATCTAAGTATAGTGTCTGAAAACACTTCAGAACGTCACGTTTATCTGGTTGAGTCTCCCCTTTGCTGGTGTGCCAAGCTGAAATTGACCGTGGACAGGGCTGGAAGAATAGTTTACAACTTTATGAAAAGTTTTCTTAGAAATATTTAAAGATAGGCAATGATGTTGGAAATGTGATACTGGGTTTACAGAAGCTGCACTTTATTGCATATGTAGCCTCATCATCGTTCCAGCAATTTGAATATATGTACTGGAGGTCCTGTGGAGCTGATTTAGACTATTCCAGCTCCTTTTATCTCCTTGTGATCACTATTGTGTTTCATTCAATGAATTTGCCCCTGTGGTGGTAGCTGACAGTGTAATAGTCCATGCTAAATTCACATACACTCGAGTTCACGGGGTGCTTGACCCAGAGAAATATTCACAACTGTAAGCTGGTGAACAATAGGAAGGTAAATGTCATTTTACGGCCAGGCATATCAGGTACCACATGGGACGGCGAAGTTACAGTCATTTGATACGCCTTAATTCTTCTCAGGAATGTAACGACACACCCCCTGTGTTGATGAGTAGTGAAGTATGCAGGGATGTCAGGGGATGTGATGGAGTTTACCATAATGGCAGCATGGAAAATTATCTAAACTGCATAGATCAAGTTTTTATAGCTTTTCCCTCTTCAATGTCATCTACATTCAGTTGATTGACTGAGATAGACAGAAATTAATTTCCATTCACACTCCTATATTCTCTTTCAGCTGAAAGGTTACGTCACATCGGCCCAACAACAACTACCTGAGTGCCTAAAAATATAGAGTGACTCTACAGGAGTTTAAATAACCAGGAAAGTTAGTTTTTTTTATCTTGCAATAAAACCACCCTACCACTTAAAGAACATCTCCTTTCCCAGAAAATGGGGGTGAACTCTGCACCATTCAGTTACTTCAGCTGTACAGCTACAGTAGTCTGTTGCACACTGAACTATGTGTAATAGTCAATAAATAATAGAGCAGGGGCAGGATGACTGTGAGAAAGTGAGAGCAGCAGCTGCAGAGGAGTGGACCGCCCGCACGGGGACCCCCTTCCCAAACTAAGCTGTGATGTCACATCTTGTATAAGCTGTGCGAGACAAACTCAGAAATAATTGCACAGTTCGAGTACAAGCGTCAGCCTGAGGGCAGGTGGGTGATGACATCCGGAGAATCTCCTGGACAAGAATCTGAGCGTGGAGCATCGACCGGTAACAGTATCCCACAGCTTCGATCGAGCGGCCTGAGTGCTGGCCTCCACTCGAGAAAAGCTCTGATGCAATTGGCCCGGCCATTTTGGCTTCAACTGCCAATGTCTGTGCACACAATCAGATCATTTCCATTTAAGTAGCTGTGCATATGCATGCTCTTTTATACTTATAAAGATATGGGGAATGCTCAAATGGCAAAGAGAACATCAAATCAGCACACCGCCTCTCTGTCAATACATTCAATTAGACAAAAGCAGCCAAATGGGAGAAAATTAGCACCCCGAGCGGGAGAAGACAAGGAATGAGACTCCCAATTATCATCCATTTTACAAAGTTGGCACTGATAAGAAACGGTCTGCTGAAGAGTAAAATGACAGCATGCAATGAGAGGAAACTTGGCGTTTGAATCCATTTACAAAGAGGCTGATAAAGAGATATTTTCTAAGTAGGCAAGTGACTGTTCATGTCACATGAGGATACCATCAATTACTCTGAGCTGAAGACAGTACTATTATGAAACAGAGCATCGCTGGAAGGGTAACTTGAGGGGACAATGTTTTGTCTGTGAGGCGTGAGAAAACGCTTCAGCAGTGGCCGTAAAGATGAGATGAAGGTCACTGTGTGGCCTCTTGTTTGATTAAAAACAGCTTCACTGTTATCTCGCACAATACTGGGCTGAGGCAGTTCTGCTTTGGTGAGAGATTGCAGAGGTTGTTGCCTAAACGTTTGAGATTAGGGCTTGTGATGTCAGAGGTTTAGTCCAGACCTGCTGGGAAAATGTCACTGGCAGAAATAAATGAGCAATGCTTTCACCTCCTTCAACAACGTGCATCATTGTGTCCTTAAGAAGATCATGATCCTCCACATGTTTGCAGTGGTGCTGCCAATATGACAATGAGGGTCGACAAGGCATTCAACCCAGCAATGGGAAGTCAAATGTGACTTCTGAGGAAAAAATGATTTGGTCGGACGTGCATACAGGGCTGTTTTAACAAAAAGTAAAACACTGTTTGTTTGTGTCACAATTATTCTATACGTTATCACAGACATCCATATTGTGTGTAATCGCATTATCTGCCAAAATTGCATTGGTGGCAGTGGTATTGTATTCTTCTCTGAGTGACATTATCAGGACTCCAGCTTCCTATTTTTGACTCAGTGACCAAGGACTTGGCCTACGCAGCAGAGCAGTGGGTGGCTCATTAACATTAAAAGGCCTTGCTCTGGTGATGAGCAGAGCTCTTTTTTCATGGGCTGCTCAGTGTCACCGTTAAATAATGGGACTTTTTGTGCTTTGTTTCCTGCAAAGGTTGAGTATCACGTTAACACAACTCAAATTGACGTAAACAGATGAGGTTAGTGTCCATTTGAGAAATATTCACACATATATGGAGACTTAATATAAGGTCAAATATTTTAGATCTCAATATAGTATCTTTTTTTTTGCAGCAGCATTACTCCAGGAATTAAACATTCTTGGTAAATGAAAGTCCTGGCATTAGCAGTTCTAATAATTTATTATAGGCTGCTTATATTGTAAAGAGGTCGTAACTCACTCTCGACTCGAGTCCATTTCATATTGCTGTAAAGGCATCTTCAAACACAGTTTTTTATTCAAGCCTCCATAAACACTCCATTTTACAAGATTAAATTTGAACGCATCATGATAACAATTTAACTAACCTTCGTCCGATGCTCATTTTTACTGAATACAGCTTGAAAGCAACATAATGTAACTCAGTGGAACATCAGTTAACATTAGTTGTTATTTAGCCAAGCAGGTAGCAGAACTCAACACGCCCTCCTCCTCCCGATTTCAACACAGAGATAATAAATAAACCCTTAATTCATTTTTGCTTTGATGATTTTTAGCAATCGAGACACTTAAGTTTCTTGTGGAATCATTTCGGCCCTAACTAGACACTAATTGAATACTAGAGGCAACATATTAATATACATTTTCTTAAAGAGGGAGACCTTTGCCATGTTTATCCATGTTGTCAATAATGTACTCATTAAGTTACTAATGAATCCCCCACCTGCCCTCGGTTAATTTCCAAACACTGCTGACACATTTGGCAGATTTAATCCATTTCACGTAACTATTCAGAGCTGCTGAAATTAAGAGCCGCAGCTTTGGGTTCGCTCCGGTGGTACACAGGATATAAATTACTTCTCTGCATCTTTGTCTTGTTGCACATAATTAAACTGCCAATGCCGGTGTAAAAAAAACACCCTCGCGGCATTATTAAAATATGACTTGATTTCTTGTAAATGAAAACCGTGTATGTATATTTAATACATTTTAATACTGCGAGCAATTCCGTGTCATCCGTGGTGCAATTAGAGGGCGAGCAAGTTACATAACAGATGCTATTTCACACAAATCAACCGTCTATGAGATGCAAATAACAAGACGATGGTCTAAGGCACAGTGCAAATACAGGCCCGCAAAACAACAAGGAATAATGAAAACAAAATTGTAGCCTGCGTTATGTTGACAAGCGTAATGGCTTTAGCATAAGAACCATTAACGAGGACACGAAGCTGAAGACTCCAGAGGAGCTGGGGTGTGCAGTGATTTTGCCGCGGGGTTGACAGTTGGTCTCATAACATCTACACACATCCATTCCAAAAGAACGGTGATGGAAAGTTCAAGGCTATGTCATTTTTCCATGTACTGGAAGTAAAAGTACAAGCCTGACGCATTTGTACTTTATTTGGATGTTTCCATTTTATGTTACTTTGTACTTCCACTTCACTCCATCTCAAAAGAGATATATTGTAATATTGTACTCGACAGCTTTTCTAGTCATTTGGCATGAGCTCACACTACTAATGCAATATATTTTTTAGAATATATATGGGTAAAACTACTTATTATGCTAGTAAATAATTTAAATATCACAAAGATTTTTACCATCAAAACCAAATAAAATTATTTTTATTATTTTTGTATTTAAATAAATGATTTTAACCTGTAATGATGTTTCAATGGAGAGCAAACCATGTTTCTTCATGTAATCTTTAAATCCAGCCTCCTGTTTCCAGCCCCAACTCTGAAAGAGCACTTCCTGGCAGAGCCGACAGCACAGACTCACCTTCAGGCAATTTGTCTGAGAGTCAGCAGCCTGCAATTACCTGCCATCGTTCACCATCAGGGGCCACACAATGGCCCCTATGTCAATCACAAGCCTCTAAGATTGTGGAGATAAAAGGACCTTTGTCACTCCAACACAGACCCACGTTCGTAAGATAGATCTTTCTGAGACTAGACTCCATTAGTCACAGGAGGCTGTTCTGCTCTGTTTGGCATTATTCTTCGCAGTTTGCTCCGACGCTGACGGGGAGACGGCCAACAATCATTGACTCAGCCAGCTGGAAGAAGTCTCACATGAAAAAATAGGCATGATGTTACATCTGCAGTGACTTTACGCGAGGAGAAAAAGCATAGCTCAGGGAGAACGGTGTGTACATTTTTTACCACAACGGGTAGAAATGAAGAGGCCAGAAAAAGAAGCTGTCTCTCAACAAAACATGTAGCTGTGTATCCAAGACTTCAAACAAAATCCCAGGACAACTCAGCAAAATATTCCACCCTGAATTATTACAGAAATGTACTTCAGTCTATGTACTTGTCAGTAGATCAGTCATACTGTTTTACTGTATACTTCTAGCAGTTTCTGGCACCATAAATAAACGCAATTGTGGGAAGAAAATAACAAAACGACCAATATATAATAAATATTTGTTTATAGAAACAAATAAGAGAATAATCTAGTGTGGAAACGTCCCCATGCGGACCATTAAAGCAGCACTAAAATGAACAGGTAATAAAATGGTGAAACAGGACACTGTGTGGTCCTGTTTCATAATTAAATCCCTTGATGCAACTTTCTGAACACGTTGAAGCCGTTTCAACTCCTGTAGTCAAAGCGAGGAGAGAAGATAAAGGCACATATAATCCTCTCTGTATCACTGAAATTCATGATGGTTCTAATTTTAGCAGTGCACCTGAGATGGAAAAACCATGGCTGAACAGGATTTTAGCATCTCTTTCCAAAACTGCAGAGGCTCATGAGACTCCTCGGTTTTTGGAAGCGTCCGTTTACTTAATAGGCCGAGGACAGGTTGAATATGGCTGAAAACACATTAAAAAGTAAATACACTGTTATCCTTGTTAAGACTATTCAAATTTGCAAAGATAAAAGTATATTAGTTTGTCTTGAGTGAGAAGTAAAGTGGGGTGTCGTCTGCAAAATGATTTAATGGATTAAAAACAACTCAACGCTGCATTTTCAAGCCACTGAATTTCAAGTTTCATACAATAGAGTTCAAATATAAGCAATCATTTTGTCTTACAAATGACGCATGAGCTTCTTCACTGATCACATATGAAAACACGAGGCTTTACTTACAAACATCGATATTAACTTACTTTTAACTGTATATTTTACTGTTAAATACAAATCCATTTACATTTTAGTTTAATTTAAATGTATTGTTACTGCAGAAACCTCTGACTCGACATGGAAATGTGATGATCAGATGTGTGGAAGTCCAGATGTTACAGTCAGTGACATTTCAAACAGTAGGACGCTGGGAAATTACAGGAGTTGCTCTTTTACTTTGCACTAATCACTTATTCCCTCCTTCTTCCCCCTCCTCTCCTTCTCCCCCCCTCCCAATCTGCCGCCTTCCTTCCTCCCACTGTGTCCTTCTCTCTCTGATGTCTGCAGTCAGATACCGAGTTCTGGGATAAGATGCAGGCGGAGTGGGAAGAGCTCGCTCGGCGAAACTGGCTCACGGAGAACGAGCAGGCACAGATTCCCTCCTCTGTCTCTCCACATGAAAAGGTCACTATCATCGCAGTGTTTCAGTCGGCACGTGCAGAAGTTGGTCTTGATGACACTGATGGCAAGATATACAGTACCGACAGCCTCTGTAGACTAAACAATGCATGTCTGGATTTATAAGTCCAGAAATTAGTTAGCCAGCATTTGGGGGAAAAAAGGGAAATAATGGGGTTTTAATAGAAAAGTGCAGACAATTATCAACATTTATGGAAATGCACGTATTCCCTTTCTTACAGAGATAGATGAGAAGATCAATACCACTCTCATGTCTGCATGTTAGGTAGAAAGCTTGAACCAGAAAGTGATTGGCTTAATTTAGCTTGCACGTTGGACAGTTTTGGCCTTCACGTCTTCCATTTATAGATACCTTGTTGGGCATAACGACTGGAAGCAGCGAGAAACAACCATGTCTCTCTCCAATTTCAAATGTATGCTTATGCAAACATTGCTAGAGCTCACAAATTAACACGTTCTAGCTTATTTTTTGAATCCATACAACAAACTTGTCACCGTGAGGTTGCCTGGCAACCAGTTGAGACCCCGCTGCCACTCCTATTTACATGTATGATATGGATAATATCTGTCTTTAGTGGGACTGGTTGGGGATTTTCGTTCCAACAGTTCGGTGTAGTGGAGACTTACTGTGAAAGTGTTTGCATGCGTTGACGACAATGCACACAAGAACACAGCTGCCAACTCTCCCATACAAACTGGGAACTCCGTTGGCTGCATACAATGCAGCTGGCAATAAGTTATGGATTTAGATGTTTGCAAATCGATTATTGTTGCAGCCGAGTGGCTTCTTCGTTACTGCACCACTGCATGAAGAATTTTTTTTTTTTTAAATCAGCATCCCTAATGTACAATTTAGGCTATTTATCAGTGTTTAAGTTCAATGCTACTCCTCAAGACCATTTCCTTTGGCTTTCTTGCCACGAGGTGTTAGCGCCGAGGTTAGCAACAAATTTGGCGCAGGGTTTTTGTGGTGTGGCTGCTGAGTCAAGTGTGACACCTAGTGGTGAAATATGTTATATTCCCCCAATGTTTGGGTTAAGTGAGGAATAATTTCCGCCGCAATAAATTAATACATATAGAACATTTTGGAACAGGGTGTAATACAATACAGTAATAGAAAAAAATGCCTATATTCTGTGGTGAATTTGCGCCTATTCGTGTCTTTGTAGTAACTATTAATGCAATTGCGGTGCGCGAAAAAAATGTGTTTGCATCTGGTGTGAACACAGCATTAGAGGACAGAATGCACGGCTGAGCAGTATACATTATAAGATGACCTTCTTAGGCAATCATACGAGATCAGCCCTCTGAGCTTTCTGATCCCAGTGCAGAACTAGTTCTTAAAAGGAAAATCGGTTTCAAAGTCACAACGCTCAGAGGTGTCAACAACACACCAGGGTAATCACAGTTTGAAAATGCAAAGTGTAACATTTAAAAGAGAACAGGCAAACCTCGGAGGGGGGGGGGGCTCAAGTTTGATGTGAAGCAGAGAAGATCAATTCCTGCTGGTGGAGCTTTGTATAAATATACAACTGCACAGGACAGCTGCCCTGGTTTGTATTTGAATATGGAAGAGAGAGAAACTGACATTGCCTTTGTCCCCATTTTTTTTTTTTTTTTGCTGACAGGGTTACTACTTCCACACAGATAATCCTTATAAAGACATGCCTAACGCATTTGACGAGGGACAAAAGAAGTCTCGAGAGGGAGACTTGCAAAACGCTGTGCTCTTGCTGGAAGGAGCCGTCTTGCAGGACCCTCAAGATTCAGAGGTAAATTCACTTAGAACACATTTTTCACAAGTTAACCGTGGAGACGTTCATACTTACAACTCGGAGTTGGAGACATATTTACTGCACCAATATAGCATTTGGTTTTTCAGCACAAACTCATGGCTAAATCCAATAAGTCCACGTCCACCTTGAGAGAAGAGGAAGCATGCTTCACTGGCCACGCTGTGTGGAGGAGATTTAGCAGGCAAAGGTGTTTTTTTCCCCCCTTCTCTTGAGTTGTTTATTTTTGTGAAAATATTCAACTTCTGATGAGAATTTCTATTTGCCCAGTGAGCTGAATAATGGCTAATTCTGCAGGTTTTTCCCTCCTTTTTGTATTCTCTCCGTTTCAAAAGAAGTGACCTCTTTGCAGGCTGAAAGAGCAAAGCCTTTATACAAAGTACTTTTGGAATCCCCTAGAATATACAGAAATGTGCCAGTTATTCTGAGGAGAGGATTATCCCACGGTGTATGGAACTAATACGATTCCAAAATTCCTCCTAGGGCGCTTAGTGGCTTATTGCCCCACACTGCAAAGACCTTTGAATCATTCAGAAATAATTGTGACGATCATTTCAAAGAGCAGAATAAAATGCATCTGCAAAGATTATCCTTATAACCGGTTATTAACTGTGCCCTTACAGACACAAATACAGAGGAGAAATCTTATCTTACATTTGAACTTTCAGGTTAGTTATACCATTGTCTGCCCTCTTGTGCTGAGCAAGCGTTCTTTCCATTCGCATGTCCCTGCTGAACCCCACCACTGGCACGAAGATGAACCACAGTGCCTCTCACACGGTCACATTCAACATTTTACCCTCAAAAACTTAGTTCATCATCTGAGTTATGGTTCAAGAAAAATGAAAAAAAATTGTTCATACTTCCCCAGTGTGAGGATTTGCTGCTTCTCTCTATTTTGTACATTATTGTAAATTTAATCAGAGTTGTTCCGATACCGCCGCATGGAAGATTTAATGGGGGTTTGAATGCTAAAATGCACTGTAGCTCCATGTCGATGTGTCTGAAACACTGGCATCGCTGGCTGTGTGCTGGATTTCCACTCATTGTGCCTGACAGACGATGCCACAGTAACTGTTTCAGCCCCTGGAGAATACTGGCTATGGAGTACAGCTTTCCCTCCTGATGTTTACCCTTACCAGTATTTTGTTTCCCTGCAGGCTTGGCAAGTGTTGGGGACCACGCAGGCTGAAAATGAGAATGAGCAGGCAGCGATCGTCTCCCTCCAGAGGTAAGGAGAAACAACTGCATCAAATTCCCCATTTAAAAATAAAAAAGATTGCTGTCAGACTGTCGGCGGTTATTCCTCAAACACACCACGTTTGCACGAGTGGAAATGTTGAAAGATGAAGCAGAAATTTGTCCTGAGAGGTTTCAATTAACACCAACACATCAGTCTATTCAGTGAGATACCTCACATTTCTGATGTGTCATATGTATAGTGCCAAGGAAGAATGACATCAGCATTTTACTTTACCAACTGGCAATTGTAAGGAAGCATTCTGAGAGTTTTATTCCTAAAATAGAGACACCCCACATGGATGGTGATTACACAGAGCCAGGGCAAGAGTCCTCAATGGGAGGTGGCCCACTTTCATTCATAACACTGCAGAAGCCAGAAATTGCACCTTTCTGAGAGTGTGAACACTGACTAGTCAACTGCAAACACAGGAGACATTCAGGAAAAGCTTCCATCCGTTTGTGAAGGGCAACACAGATGTTAATAAAAATAGGAAATAAGAAGAAATAAAATAAAAAACACTTAATTGTTGCAAAAATGGGATTCCAAACGGATATGAACAATTTATTTTTAGGAGACAAGACTTTCACGAAAAAGCTTCCATCCTTTTGTGAAGAGCAATACAGATAATAAAACAGATGGAAATAAAAAAAACTACTAAGAAATACTAAAAAAAGACTAATTTGTTCTGCATAAATTGGATTACAAAGGATGTCAATAAAGTTCCTGCAAGAATCTCACTTGTTCCACAGACTGGAACAAGTGCTGAAATGCTATTCAGTTAGTTTTCATGGTGTACATTTGAGTTTGTTTATTATGTAATGGCTCCATCTGGGTCTGTCTACAAAGTGAGATTAGATGTTTAACTGGCATTAGTCTTGTTGTTGCTATACTGGCAACACTTTGCTACACAGTTGGCAAGCACCATGTTATCCTGGTCTATGCTGCTTCTCTTTTTGCAACCATCATTAAATAGAAAATTTGCTTTTTTACCAAATGTCTATTTTTACGAAAATGATTTTCTCTTACTTTGAAAACGTCAAGACAAATCCTGAAACCTTTTCTGAAGTGCTGTGGATGACTGAATACATGTGATTGGTGTGCGGTTATTTGACAGTATTTAACGGGAAGCCAGCTCTGCACACAAACAAATCTGCAGAATCTGGGATTTGGATAACACGGTTGTCTGGTCACTTGACAAATATGGATGGATGAAAGTGTCCAGTGGATTTGAGTGGGCTTCACCAAAGTTTATGTAATCTTCACCTACAGCACATTGCAGTTGGGGTTGAAATAATTTGGTTTGACTGAGATTATGAGGGTTTTAAGGAACGCTGTGCATCAGCTGTAGCAAATCTGTCTCGGAAATTATCTTGATGTAAGCTAAATCTTGTTTTGGCCTGTCCCGTATTTTTTAAACTAATCCAAGTTGTTCATCCAACACAGTGCTGCTCTCTTCTCCCCCGTTTGATTACAAAAGCCAGCATAGAATTTGGTGACAGTTGTCTAAATGAAAAACTGTAAACCTCTGCAAACCTCATCTTCTGCAGGAGAGGGCAGAGCAGGAGAGGTGCAGCTCATCCATCCTGACCCAGAAATCATTAGCCTCCGCCTGATGTTCCCTTGCTTTGGCCTGTCCCAATTAATGCCTGTCAAGTCTCGATTTCCCTTTGAAGTGCACACCTTACACCATCTCTTCTCTCCCACGCCTGGGTCCCATCTCCATCCAGGTGTTTGGAGCTCCACCCAAACAACCTCCCAGCCCTCATGGCTCTGGCAGTGAGCCTGACCAACACCGGTATGCGAAATGATGCCTGCGAGGCCCTGCTTCGCTGGCTGCGACATAATCCAAAGTACAAGCACCTGCTGAAGGGCAAGACACACCTGATAGGATCCCCAAACTCCCAACGCAGGATGTCCACTGCACCCAACGTGGGCAGACACGAAAGGTGGAGTAGTCGGGTGGCCAAGCTCCACAACTGAATTTCAACCGTATTAGTAGCTGACAAACATGACATAGCCTATATCATGTGCTGCATGTTGCATACAATCAAACACAAGATGTTGCTGGGTACATGGAGCTACGTGTTTCCATCTTGTCAAACCACAGTCTGTCCAGAGGCTGCTCAGGATTCTCCATAATTGATAACAGTTAGTTCAGTGTCCTCCTCTCCCCCACAACTTCAAAAGGTTTTGTTGTTTTTTTAGCTACTCATTTCAATAATTAATGGAAAACGAGTTTTAAAAATACAAAAAAAAAAAACTACAATGTTACTGTAAAACTACACTAAACTATGGATCGCAATAAATAACACATACACATACCACTGACTTCTATTATCAGGATAAATATAATCAGAACCGACTTGAAAAAGCTGTCTAGCTTGTGGTAGAGAAGTGAAAAATAGATGTTTTATATTTATTTTAATGAATAAAAAAATAAAGTAAAATACAACTGGTCCATCTTCAACTCTGCATTTCTCTTTCTCACATTTCTCTTTTCTTCTTTCCTCACTTTCTCAGTGAATAAAACTTGACACGCACCACATTGCACATCATAGCGCTCCGATCTTAAGAGCGCTCACTCAGCAGCCTTAAATCACATTATCTTTAGCTCCGTGTGTGTGTGTGTCCACAGCTCCATGCTACCCGAGGTCAGGGAGCTCTTCCTGGAAGCAGTTCAGCACAATTCTGACAGCGTCGACCCGGATTTGCAGACGGGCCTCGGGGTGCTCTACAACCTCAGCGGAGAGTTCAACAAAGCTGTGGAGGCCTTCAATACGGCCCTGTCAGTGCGGCCCGAGGTAGGACACACACACACACACACACACGGGTTGAAACATGTGGATTAGAGTGGAGTTGTAGTACTAGTCAAAGGCAGAAATACTCTCATTGGTGAATTGAGCCTCAATGGGAGGAGCTACGGAAGAAAAAGTGCTATTTACCTAAATTTCTGAACGTAAAAGGCTGAACATTTAAAATCTGCTGAAATAAAATACATGATTTAATCATAATTTGTTCCCCTTTAGTCATTACTTATGGAATAAACATACATTAGACTGACAAAAAAAATCGGAATATATGGAGATTATCATATTGCGCAATACATAATATATTGCCTTCTTTAACAATACATTAAACGCAAAAGAAAGAGTGCCATAGCGTAGGATATTGGCACTAGTGTTGCAGATTCACCAGTAAATGAAAGTAAAGCTGCTCCTCAGTAAATGATGGGGTCCCACTGGCAGAGATGTTAAAACCAGCCTGACTAGCTGACTGCAAGCTGTGGCCGGTGAACACATGGACGCACTGGTTTCCTTCCAGAGACAACATGTCTGACAGCTGGTTGACTCCAGCTGGCTCTCGATTGTGCCAATGATGTAAACTCTGTGCTTTTCATGAAACAATATTTATGAATTATTAGGGCTTCAAATATTCACAAAATTAGAAATCAGAGGGTGCTGGTTGGTTTACTGTACTAAATATAAGCTCATTTTAATAATTGCACAAAATACTTTTAATGCTTATGGGTCATTCCGTGTCATTTCATCAAATGCCTCCCACCTGACCATCTCAGAATGTCCTGAAAAAATTCAAGTACAAAGACACACTTGTTAATAGGACAAATCCAAAATATTAGGTCTCTACTGTCAACAGTTTTCTCATGAAACATCATTGAATGAAGGGTAGTTTAGACGGTTTTTGGCATCATGCTCTGAAAAGCCATTTTTAAACGGCAATATCTAGAAAACTATCTCACCTGTGGCCTTCAAAATTTCTACAGTGTATATCTGTTACTAAACGCCTCCAGACATGGAATATCAGGGGTGTAGCTCAATGATAACCTAGTATGGTAGGTACTTAAAAAGGGGCTTGTTGAAATAAAGTAGTACATTTGAAGGATGGCTGAGCTCCCATTTTTGCAGATAAAAGACTTCTATCATTTCTGCCTCTATCTCTGGTGTTAGCTTAAACATTCTACAAAATATGGTTTCTCTCAGATGATTAGTTTCACAGATATTAAGGCTCAAAAATGGAAGTAAACACATCTTTGCCCAACTTCAGAGTCATATTCCAAAAAACTGACAACACGTATCAGGTCCAAACTTACTTTTTTTTAAAGATCATATTCTTGTTAAAATCATATTAAAAAATCGGGAGGGTGTTTGGCCTCAATTTGTCGCAGTGATTTTTTAAAATCCTGATATTGGTGGGGGTTTTGTGGCTGGTTTTGGTACTGCATGTCCTAACAGCCTACTTGTAAACATCACAGGAGGGCAATTCAATTGTGCTTTTTATCATTTACCAAAGACTTACATGTGCCTAAATGCTACTGATAAATTTAGCCTCACGAAAACATTCAAATGGATCACAGTTGTAGTTACAGAGGCAATACGTCCTTGAATGTGAGTTAAACATGGTGAAAGCAGCTTTTAAGGTCTTAAACCATGAACAAACATAGCAAAATATTGAAGACTGTACATTTTGTCATACTTTAAGTACATACATTACACAACCAAATCAAATAATAATCTTAATTTGAGCATAAATATTTTACATTACAGTACAAAAGTCTCCAAAGTTTGATATTGAATAACAGTTTGTCTCTATGCTCACTATGAGGGATCACACATTTTTCATCTTTTAGATCCAATTCCTTAGTCACATTCATTAATTTGGCAGTGACTTTACAAATAGTCTAATGTACATCTCTGCTCTGTTGTGCTCATCTTTTTTGATGGCATACATGCACCCAGTTTCTGTAGAGGGAACGTCAATCCTTGCAATTCTATGCTGCAGTGGGACATTGCAAATGTCTTCTCTTCTTGGCCAGTAGAAACTCTTGGCAGGGCCATGTGGGTGCATGAACTGAACCAGTACATCTTCATCTGAAACATCTCTGATACTTCCTATCCACCATTTCTGATCATACACACAACTCACATATTGTCTCATAGTGAGCACAGAGACAAACTGTTATTCAATATCAAACTTTGGAGACTTTTCTACTGTAATGTAAAATCTTTATGCTCAAATTAAGATTATTATTTGATTTGGTTGTGTAATTTATATACTTAAAGTATGACAAAATGTACAGTCTTCAATTCATTTGTTCATGGTTTAAGACATTAAAAGCTGCTTTCAGCATGTTCAACTCACATCCAAGGACTTATTGCCTCTATAACTACAACTGTGCTACAATTTAATGTTTTCATAAGGCTAAATTTATCAGTAGTATTTAGTCACATATAAGTCTTTGGTAAATGGTAAAAAACACAATTGAAATGCCTGCTGTGATGTTTACTTGTAGGATAATAAGACATGCAGTACCAAAAACGGCCACAAAAACCCCACCAATATCAGGATTTTAAAAAATCACTGCGACAAATTGAGGCAAAACACCCTCCTGATTTTTTAATATGATTTTAACAAGAATATGATATTTCAAAAAAAGTAAGTTTGGACCTGATAAGTGTTGTCAGTTTTTTTTGAATATGACTCTGAAGTTGGGTAAAGATGTGTTAACTTCCATTTTTGAGCCTTAATATCTGTGAAACTAATCATCTGAGAGAAACCATATTTTGTAGAATGTTTAAGCTAACACCAGAGATAGAGGCAGAAGTGATAGAAGTCCTTTATCTGCAAAAATGGGAGCTCAGCCACTCTTCAAATGTACTACTTTATTTCAACAAGCCACATTTTAAGTACCTACCATACTAGGTTATCATTGAGCTACACCCCTGATATTCGACGTCTGGAGGCTATTAGTAACAGATATACACTGTAGAAATTTTGAAGGCCACAGGTGAGATAGTTTTCCAGATATTGCTGTTTAAAAATGGCTTTTCAGAGCATGATGCCAAAAACCATCTAAACTACCCTTCATTCAATGATGTTTCATGAGAAAACTATTGACAGTAGAGACTTAATATTTTGGATTTTTCCTATTAACAAGTGTATCTTTGTACTCAAATTTTTTCAGGACATTCTGAGATGGTCAGGTGGGAAGATTTTCAGAAATTTGATGAAATGACACGGAATGACCCTTATTACAATATGTGACATACAGCAAACTTGCAATTAAACATGTTTATTTCCATGGGACATTGTGAATGTTATTAACAAAATAATTTCAATATACTAGACCTCCGTTATCAAATGTGCTGTGTGTTTCCATTAAATGCAGGATTTGAGATAATCAGTTCAATTTAAAAACATGCATTGTCAGCATGCAGGCTTGAATATGTTTTCCTGGGATATTAGAAAATAACAGCCAATTACAATAATAAAAACAATGCAGGTTGTCTGTTGGACACTTAATTGATTAAACTGACTCTGAAAAACACATTCAGTACCAAAGATCTACTAAACACACACACAGACACACACTAGAAACCATGATCCGTCACACACACATGTTACCATTGCAAACACATACAGCAGACGTGAGGCCCTCAAGCTTGTACACTTGTCTTCCTTAGAGAGATGCAGCCACAAATATCAAGGGAGAGCTCATGCAAACAGATGCAATGAAGCACATCAAAACTGTCACAGCGATATGTGAAGCAAGGAGCTGCCAAATGTGGCCTCGTGAACTCTTGACTGGCGCATGAATCGCTCTCAGAGAAGAACTGAAGAAGGACTTTGATGGATATTCCATAAACAAAATGAACAAACACACACACACTATTTCAACCCCCATCTCTGCATCTCCTTCATGCAAATCAATCTCCGTCCCCCCAGCACTGTCCCAGGCCAGCAAGAATATTACTCCCTGTTAAATCCAACCTCCCCCATTTGACTTGGTAATATCTGCTCCCCTGATGGAAGAAAATACCTCTGAACATAAAGGGAGATAATTATATCCCGCTGCTAGGCTTAACCAGAGATGAAGGACCCTTATACTGTAGACCATGACCTCTGTGTGGGCCAGTCTACCTGCGGGTGGGAAACAACAGCAAGGACACCGTGTGATGTAACTCAGCTCTCCTTAAATTACCCTTGTTAGGTTAGTTCATAGAAGGGAGCCGAGTAACGTTCCGCACACGTCCTTGCCGGACAACACAAAAAACGGAATTATGTATACAAGGCTGAGTGTTGTGCTGCAGCAGCACAGATTATTGAGCTCCATTTCACTCGCACTTTTCTGTTTAAGACACTGTCAGCTGCTTGATCAGGTCTTTTATAGTAGGAAATCATACTTACAGATAACTGAAGAGATGTTGCAATTCAGACTGTGTGTTTACCAATTAAATACACCCAGAAATATTTATTTATGCAAGCCATATTAAGGCTGACAGCATCTGATAACACACATTGCACTGACCTTTACTAAAAAAACAAATCTTTCTTCTCCCACCAACACCACCACCTGCCCTCCATCCAGGACTATCTGTTGTGGAACCGCCTGGGGGCCACACTGGCGAACGGGGACCGGAGCCAGGAAGCAGTGGAGGCTTACACGCGAGCTCTAGAGCTGCAACCGGGTTTTATCAGGTCCCGCTACAACCTGGGCATCAGCTGCATTAACCTGGGGTCACACAGGTGAGTGACCTGGGGCTATTAAGACTCTTACGCTTGTTTTGATGAAGTGGTGTAGAGTTGATGAGGGCAGCGTGAGGAAAAGTAAAAACTATCGAACTTCCAGCCATCGAAGAGAAAATACAATCAAGTATGTAGAAATTTAATATATATATATATATATTCTAATTAGTGCTGTGATTATCGATTCCTTGTTGTTGTTTTTTTTTAATAATCTCATTGGCATTCCACAACAAACAACTATACATACATAAAATGGGGTTCAGGTGTAAAGCTTTATGTATGCAACATATGTTTGTCTTGAATTGCATTTTTTGAGATTTGCATAAATATATAAAGCAGAACAAAGTTAAAACTACAAACACTTATGGAGTAATCCTTTCTTCACCATATAATTGAATAATGTTTTAACTCTGGCCTATGAGGCATTACATAATTAACCCAGTTTTCCCAGCGTGACCATGATTTCTTTTTTTACTTAATGGTTCGACTACAAACAACAACAACACAGATGCTGTAAAGTGATCATATTCATTTTCTATCAACTTATTGTCACAGGTCTAATTCAAATTCACAATATCTGTGATATGTATTTAAAAACAAATCTCTTGATCAGTTAAGATGACTCATAAAAAAGTAATGTTGAGTGCAATTGCTTTGTTATGGATATTTCCCAAAGTATTAACAAGAATAACGCTTTGAGAACATTTTAATTTTGTGCTTAACATAATTGCGTCTAGACTTTCCTCACAACGTCACAGTTGGCAAAAGTTGTGTTAGTTGGCAAAAACAGACAAACAACTCAGTCTATAGCATTCACAATACGGTAACCAAATATATAAGTAGCCTATTCACAACAACGACAACGACCGTAATGAATAACATGACCGACTAGTAAATGCATTTGTCAGTCAGGCGACCTCAAAAGAGAGCAAAATAAACAAACAAAAACAGGTATAGCAAGCTAGCAGTTAGCATGTTAGCACAACAAAGAGCACATACTTATCTTGTTGGAGAGAAGCAGAGATGAATTAATCCAGTTTCACATCCTGGAGACGACAAGGACGAAAACATAATCCCGCGGGGTTGAAGGGATGGTCGAGGTTTAACCGACCAACAGTCGACTAGTGTACCCAACTGTCGGCTCCCAACCGCCGGCTAGTGTCCCCAACAGTCGGCTAGCGTTCCCAACCGTCGCCTCGGCTCTCCAACCGCCGGCCAGTGTCCCCAACGGTCGGCTAGTGTCCCCAACGGTCGCCTAGTGTCCCCAACGGTCGGCTCGTGCACCCCAAAAATCGACGTTGTCATCCACAGTCTAGTCGGAAGATCCTCGTTCCCACCAGAATGTCACGTTCAAGTGCTCTGTTGTCAGGAGGAATTTTAAGAAAATGGCAGGCGAAAGGTTTCCTGTTACCTGCATATTGGGAAAATCCTTTTTTTTATACTAATATAATAATTTTGTAGCTTGCTAGCAGACTGTTAGTCCATCTGTATGGATAGAATGATAAATACCATTGGTCTATATAAGCGTACATAGGATACAGATGAAAATGGTGTACCAAAGCAACACGCTGTTAAAATAAGTATGTTCTGTCCATTACTTAATCTGTCCTCTTCTCCACCATGTTGAAAGGTTCTGCTCATAATTACTACTTGAAGGGGCCTTCATGTGCAATTTCTGAGGCAAATCATGATTAATGAACAATAATTCCTATATCACATGAAGGCAGCATTAGTTCACCCAACTTACCAAAAGAAAAATGAAAAGTTTTCTTTCTTGCTTACCTCCAGAAAACCATGTAATCTGTCTCTGAGATGTCTGCCTTCATCCATTGATTAATAGCTAGCTGAAATATGATTTATGGTACTAACGGCATTGGGGGAACAAATTACATTTAATCAATGTAAAAGCCATGTGTCTTTCCAGAAACATACATACATTTAAAGGTTCTGCACACATCCTCCACCCATGCAGCGTAACTAAACTGACTATTATTGTTGCTTCTTCAGAGAGGCAGCCAGTAACTTCCTGACCGCCTTAAGTCTTCAGAGGAAAAGCCGGAGTCGCCAGCAGTCCCACCAGGTGATGTCTGGAAACATCTGGGCTGCCCTGAGGATAGCTCTATCCATGATGGACCAGCCCGAACTCTTCCAGGCTGCAAACATTGGTGACCTGGATCTTCTCATGCGGGCCTTCAACCTAGACATTTGAGGAATGGGAGGTAGTGACAATAGCATCGCCCCCATGACCTTCTCTTCAATATCTACCCAACAGCCAAAAGCCCAAAGTGCACACCTCAGAATGGATCAGACGTTAGAGACAACAGTGTGGCTTTTATGCACGTCAAAATTAACTACCGTCGTCAAAGTTCTCGTATTTTTTCGCCCCAAGTACCTTGGAACAGTGCGGCGGACAGGTTCCTCCAAGTGCTTGAAGTAACTGCTTTGTGATGGATTTGCGCTGCAATTTGTGATTTCCCTGAAGAGCACAAGGACAGGCAAAGATTGTACGAGCAATGCCTTAGAGAACACATCAATTAAAAACCGACTCATCCAGTGGAACAGAGCCGAGCCGGGAGAGACAGACAGGCAGGCACACCGTTTGGGAATCTCACAGAGGAACACTCACATGCTGCTTACAGAGAAAAGACGAGGGTTTTGAGAAAGAGAGAGAGAGAAAAAAAAGGTTTTGTTATCCAATTACTTTCAAAGACTCAAGACTGTCTGACCCTCCTGAAGGATGGATTAAGTGAGCAAATGATAAAGACTGCACCAGATGACCTGGAGCTCCAAATCCTGTTTTCATCCTCTTTCAACGCGGGAGATAATGATACTGCATGAAGACGCATTCTCAGAAATTGATTCTTGTTTAGAATGAATATATACTTTTAGTTGTCCCTTTACACTTCAGACAAACAGATACCTTCCTCAGCCCAAGTGGAATGTGCAAGCCAGGTTGTAAAGCCTTACTGAAAATGCATGTGAGCAACAATATTTTTATTTATACTATTTTTATGCACAAACGCACTAAGCCATGTTCGGACTGGTTTCTCTTTAAATAACTGCCGTCTTCTGAACTTGAAATCTTTCTGAGCAATTGATTTTTTTGTTTTGTTGGGTTTTTATTTTGGGGGAGGGCTTGGCTTTTAGCTTCTCTTTGTTCCCTTTATGCTGACTGGTTGTAGAAATACACATCCAAGCTGTGCAAAGTCTATTTGCAAAACCTTCATTAGTGCAGACACTATAAAAAAAAAAAAAAGTCTAAAAATATCTCTTTCATCTTGTGGGATGGCTTTACTTGTCCTCACATTTCATTTCAATACAGCGTAATAATATTACAGGTAACAACGAGAGGAAGCTCGTGGTATTTACTAATACAGTCATTTGTGCCTCCGCAGGCAGCAAAGCTCATATATTGAATTAAATCTGTCTGCCTCAGCCATCGTCTATGATTTAAATATTTATGTGAGCTCGGGCGGAATGCCGCACATGTTTGAAAAGCTACTTGTTTTACCATCCATACACTTCGATTCACATTAATTTCAAGTTTCAGATCATTCCTCTGCTCCACCACGGAATCGTTCTTCCTTTTTAGCATCACTGTTGCCAGTTTGAAAGTCATTCTGTGAGGCGAACGTCACATTCCTCACCGTGCGAGAGAGTAAATGATAGATAATCCGCTGCTCTGTACAGCTCAGCACCTCAATATGTGTGTCTACAGTCCGGGTGTGCTGTAGGAAGGGTTTTACTCTCAGATCCTATGCAAGAGGTCATGCTTTATGTTGCCATTCTGAATTGTCTGTCCCTGCCGGACCAGAAGGAAGTGGTGATTCTGTGCTTTGAAAGAACGCTATCAGGGAAAACCAGAGACAGGTACGAGAGCCATTCATCTTCCCGATGTCATGGTCTGTAGGAGAAGAGTTTGGTTTGGAAGCTGAGGGGAGAACAAAAAAACAATGTGTTCTTTTTAAAGAGAGGAACATGGTCGAATCCAAATCGTGTTTTGTAACCTCGTGGCGTAGCCATGTGACCTTTCAACCTGCCAAATCCACTGACATACATGCAGCTTCGTTATCGCACATGTGATCCGTTCGTACATTCAGCATAACGAGGAGGACGACATCATACAAGCTGAAACAGATGAATAGCTTCCACAGTCGCCTAAAAATATTTTTGTCTCCGCGGCCGACTATGATGTTTAATAGATCAAAGAGGCCGAGGAGCACAGAGAGAGACGCGGCAACTATGTGCACGCCACTAACAATCAGCATCGGAGGGAGGGGGCTGACAGTGGACTTCACAATGGCAAAGGCAATGAGGCCAACGCAGACGTGCATGCATACATTTATTCAGAGATTTATTATGATAAAAGAATTGGCAGTGTGGCTGTTTTACTGAAATAATATGGATGACGTCCAGTGGTCCACCAGTGCTATCCTGTTGAATATTTCATTATCATTCAGTTATTCTCAGCCACACTAGTATGGCTTTAGACGCTTCGGTTCAGAATGAATCATCTCCACCACCGTTGCCAGGAAATTTGGTAGAGAGACCCTTGCCCCCCCCTCAGGATAAAGTTGACCTACTTTGGTGATCTGGCATCACCATCAGGTCAAAGGTCATTTTGGACAATGATGAAGTTTATACCTGCTAAACATCAGCATGTTGGCTGTAGCCACTTAGTCTTGCTTTCAGTTACATTAACTCATTATAGCGGTCATCTGTTCCAGCCAACCTTCCACACACTTTTCTTTCCATAAACCATAAATCCGATCTACAATGTTTCCCTGAGAGATTGTTGAGAGACATGGGAGTTCATCTTTAGGCCAGTATCCCTCCATTTTTTCTATATGTCAATATCAACTCTTAATCCGTCCCTGGTCATCGTTCCTGTCAACAGTTAACTGTAGAAACATGATGTCTGCTAACTAGTGATCTTCAAATCAACTCTAGTTTTCTAGGTTGTAAGCCTAGCCTTTCTTTTTTTGCATTTCAAGATACTGTAGTCGTGTTAAAAATGAGAAACTTATTTTTTTAAAGACTCTTTAAATGTCTGGCTTAGAATCTAAACTTTTACTGCAGCGCGTTGAGATAGGATGTCCGGTGACAGTTTTTTTTTTTTTGTAGAACCTACCTACTACCTTCTCAGGTGACCTGACCTAGTTTAACGCATGCTCCTGAGGAACAGATCCACGTTGATCGCATGTTAGATCCTCTCAATTCTTTTAGTTATTTTAATTTGTGTGCATGAAAAACATGGAAGTGCGTTCTTTCGCTCCCACTGATGTAGAAAAATTGAATATACCGTGAGCATTTCCTTGCAATATTTCTCCAATGCACTTTTAAAATCTGCAACCTTGATAAAAAATGTAAATACTCAGTATATATTCTACACGAGATGCTTTTTCTTGCATAGAGGGAGCATGTGTGCGCCGCTTCGGGGCAGAAGAACGAGTGTGAGGTGTAACACACTTGATATCTTCTGAACATGCCCATACCTGAGCTTGAATACAGGTACATTACTACAACTGGCTGATCATAGTTAGATTCTGTAGAAACTTTGTTATTATGGCTTCTACAAATGATGAATGTACTGGTAACACTTTTAATAACCCCAGCCCATCTAGCTGCTGTTACCAACTGCTTAATTAATATAACATTATATACTGTAAAGCATTACAACTTCAGAGCAAAACAACATTAAAATAAATTATTATATTCATTGTTTACACAGCTTTGCTTTTGACCCAAGGTGTGAAAAATGATATTAAAAAAATAATTTAAAAAAGGCATTAAGAAATAAACATCACATTAATCCTAATCCTTAATTCATGCATAATATTTGTTTGGAGCTATAAAAGACAAGACATTTGCAAATTATTTTAATAAATTTATGAGCGACCCTGTATGCGTAAAACTAAAACTTTTATGATTCTGCATTTTTAAACAATGAGCGATTCTATTACAGGTTTACTTATATTTTATTATATTTTTATTGTGTTATATGATTGGCTGTCTGCTCGGACCTACAGCCAATCACATGACTCGCTCTGATTGACGAAAAGACATCGCTTATTGTAAAAAGAAGCAGAATGAAGCGAAACGCATTTTAATACCTATTTCACGATCACACTCCAATACGGCCTTAAATGATTCATTAAATATCACATTTTGCAGTATTTTCCAACCCTATGTAACAATGATTTCAAATGATAACATATATAAAGGTATCTGTCTATATCAGACAAGAGAAAATATTTGACTTGTAAATTACATTGAAGTCTTTTTTATACACTACATTTTTGGAAACTGAGTTCAATGCCTTTAAAGATTTGCAGACAGATATTTATGTATTCAATTTGAATCCCTATGAACTCTCCATATTTAGAAAGGTTTGTGAATGTGGTGACATAAAATAATAAAAATATATAAATGACATTAAAATATCAAGTTCTCACACTATAATATTGGCAGCATCATTGGTCGGGGTTTCCTAAAGGTTATCAGTACATTTGTGTCCTTCTTTTTTCTCTTAACTAAAAAAATATTTTGATGAATGAACTTAGAAATGATATACTTTATATACCGTATGAATTACTTATTGAAACTACTATAATGCATATTACTCTTCCTGTATAATCACAAGGAAAGCATTAGCACCTTTGCAGCGTAACTTGAAAGTAATCTTTTCAAATAAACTGTTGTTATAAACGCAATGCTCTCGTGTCTTCATTGAGCTTCTTGTTCATTCTTAAAAGAGGTCAAGTCTCAACAAAGGTGTAGTTTATTAAATTATCCAAACATCATAAGTAAACAGTGCCAGTGAGTATACCGTCATGACTCTATTCACATATACCTAAGCCACATTTGGATAAACGCATACATTACAAAAGTCAACTTAAAATAATCCCTTCAGAAGATCTATGTAATGAAAACTACAGAATTGGCACAAACTTGTTTGCAAAAAGGCAACAGAGTAAAAACAGGTGAAGAACCTTTTTTTTTTCTTTGACATTTAGTTAAATGAAAAAAAAAAATAAGAGAGAATACAACTCACAAAAGTACGCTTGTACAATCCAAATGACTAAATGTCAATATCTAGTGCACATGCTGACAGTGAATACGCCTTTTTGTGACAAATTGAACCGTTTTTTTTTTTTGAACAACGTAGAGAAAAAGAATGGAACAGCTGGAGGGAAAGCTGAAACAATGACATCAAACACAAAGACCATAATGTAATCAGGAGGACGTCGGGGACAAAAGGTGCAGAGGAAATCAATGAATGGCACAGAACATCAAGACATGTATGGCTAAACGTCCTGAAGCGAGACTGTAAGTTCACACATCCGCTGATGAGGAAGAGCAGAAACACTGATTACAGACCAGGTTTGATAACATACATTTAGTTTCCGACAAGAAGAAAAAAACAACGTATAGGAAGAACGGCAGAAACACAAGACTTGCATAGAGAGACCTTTTTTTTTTTAAATTCCCCGCTGCATAGACAATGAACACTGCAGCAGTTAATCAAGTATTTGATGAAAATGACAGGTTCTGATTTAATAACCAACATTCTGCTTATGGAAGTCTACTCGGAGTTGTTAAAGGGGAGCGCTGCTGAAATATGGATTCATTCTCTAAGGTGCTAACCCTCCAGGAAAAGACTTAAAAGCATTACCTGAGATTGTTTCAAGACTATCGTAATCCGTCGCTGTGCTCTGGATTTTGACGTTTATCAGATATGCAGTAAAATAAGTCGTGTTTCCTCAACCCTCTTAGTTTTTCGTGAAAGGATTGACCTCTCCTTGAGCAACAACTCCAAAGTTGGAAATCTTAAGAAACTTTCAGGCAGCGCTCCCCTTTTAAAATATATGCACCCAAAAAAATGCAGCATGGAGTGAAAGACTGTGGTTTCACTGCCGAGGTCACCAAACTGGAATTAGGGTGTTTGTGCCGCTGACAAAATACCAAGACTTTGTGAGATTACGCTCTCCTTTTGAGGTGCAACAGACAAAACAATTGCAAATTCACTTGTATGGGCACGGCATATTATGAACATACTGTATGAATAAATGAGGAGAGTGCAGAGTCCAGCGTGAGGTTATTTATAGTGACTTAGGGCCGGTCATACGTTCCCTGTGGCTTCAGAGTATTAAAGCTGAACAGGAGGTGTTGGTTGCAGTGAGCACCATGAAGTCATTACATTCAGCACTGCACCACATTCATTAGTACAGCCCAACAGCTTCTATCCTACAGTAGATTCAAGAGTACATTTGGTTGCATATATTGCTTTAGACTGTGAAAACAGTTCAGATGCATGAAATAATTAAAAAAAAAAAAAGTGGCAACAGGTGAAAGAAAACATTCCTTTGAACTTTTGGGGTCACAGTCTGAATCTGTCAGAGTGATAAAGGAACTAAACGGGACCGGGTGCAGCTGAGAGTTTAAGGTTTTGCCTACTGTGAAAATATCTCGCAACGTAGACAAAGAAAGAAGTTGTGACTTGAGAGCGATCTTAGAAAAAACATGGCGTTGCTTCTATTAGCCATCGATGTTCTCTTCATAGACTAATGGTTTATTCTAGGATTTACAGGTTCAGCAGCACTGAAGTTTGATTTTTAAGGTATGACATTCATTTGCTTATAGCTGGTGAATAAAAAAAAAGTTCACTTCAACTGAATCAGCTGCAAAATATGATTTGTTTGAGTCAAAAAAAGTGCTTTCAGGGAAGGAAAATACTTCTATCTCGAGCTTTCAGCCAGTTTACCTCAGAAAGCTTCTTGTTGAAAGAGACAAATAAACAGTACGGTGGTCGTTTCTTTTAGTGTCCAACCAAAAGATCTAAATTCTTAAAGGCCTTTTTCGATGTCTTTTGTATTTCAAAGAGAAAAATGCGAATCCAGCAGCAGCAGTAATTTCACATCGTTGCCGTTTCAGAGCATTTTAGGGCTGGCAGAGAAACCGTAATCGATATACATTTATAAAATGTACCACTTTGAAAATACTGGCAGAGTAGCTGAAGGCATAGAGGAGGAACAATGAGATTTGATATGTGACGTTATTTTTTGTGTACAGAAGTGGAAATTGCACGTATCCCTCTGCACCTACACGGTCAAGAAAACGCATTTTCTTCAACACAAACACTGAAATATACATTTAAAGCTTGACATAACACAAATGCACAAAAAGCACATTGCTTTCCCCTTTTTCTGATCAGGATTCCCGGTTGCTCCTGAATGACATCACGGTAAGGCGAGCAGCTGGTCTGAATGCTTATTTCCATTGTTTCCACGGTGGCTGTTATCAAAGTTGTCTGCCAGTCTTCTGGGTGAAAGACTGCAGTTCTTTAAAAGGTTGTATGGCGGAGGAGGGGGGAGGGGGGGTGACTCCAGTTTAACTGCTAGACAGTCGATGGTAAAAGTAGATGTAGCCCAAGTCTTTTGGAGGCCGTTCTGACAAAGACACTTTGTGGTCGTTGTAGATCACCCACCTACAGGGAGAAAGAACATTTGTGGGGAAAACAGCTTATTTTTGCAGTAAGAAATGCTTTCAAAATGCTTTTCAAGAGGAACTGCTACGAGGACAGAGGAAATGGGTCAATTTATTTTTTCCATTTAGTCTAAAAAAAAAAAAGTAAGATTATTTTTAATAATACATTTCAGACTTCTGATGGCAAAAAAACATAATAAGCAAACTGATTGAAAATGTATTTCCTGAAATGAAAACACATCCAAGGTTTGACCATTAAAAACAGACCGGGAACTCCCTCATAGAGATCAACGATATGCTTTTAGTTTCTGTACCGCAATTAACTGAGTGAATATGAAGAGAAACTGTGCCTAACTCACCTTCCCTCCTTTTTGATGTGGCAAACATAATGTCCAGACATCGTGGATGCTCCCATGTGACTGATGAAAGCAAAGAGCTCATAACCTGAAAAGGGGGAGCATCAAGTCAGACAACGATGTTAAAACACAACCTGTTTAAATGAACAGCTTCAGTGGAGTACATGGCATACAAGCACCAGGCATTCATCTGCACACTCATTTAAAGCCTCTACACAGGTGAAAACATCATAAAAGGCAGCAAAGCCTTCATGTTACAGATCAAACATAGTGGCCAAAAAAATGATCAAAAATATAAAAAATACAGCAATTTACAAATTAAAATTACATTACATCTGAATTTTCAGAATTTACATATAAATATATGTTATTTTGTTTTTGCCCCATGTATGTTTCAACAGCACAGGACCAGTAAACCTCTCGTGGTAAGGGAAGTTAAGAATCTGTGAATACTGAAGAGAATTAATTCAAAATGATGAAAATTCAGAAGGTCCGCATATTTAGGCTCCATATCAAGTCTTCAAAGCTCCTGAATCATGTTGTTGTGCCTGAAGTAGGTCTGGCAGAGTAGGTCAGGATCACCAGCATCACCACTTTAATTGGAGCTTTGCACGACGTTCATAACATCCAGGTGAAATTTAAAATGAGGCGGTCGAAAACGGACTCTGACCCCATTTTAATTTCATTGTGATGGAGGTCTTTGTCTCGCCAAATAATATGCTAAACGCTTCGTCGCCGATCTAATTAACCAAACCTCACCACCTTCCCACTCCACCTTTAATCCCAGCTCCACTGGTTCTACGTCGACGAAGGTTGATGAAAGTAAACGTCTCATTAACTTGATTGTATCTTTAGATGAAGATCAATGCCAAAATAATCCATTTAAATCGGTGAAGTCACTCACGTCCCGGTCCGTCTTTGACCCGCGGGCCCGACGCGTCCCTGTCGGGGGACAGCGTGGAGTCGCTGTGTGAGTTGGCGTTGGAGAAGGCGTTGTCGTTGGGCTCCGTGTCGGCCATGTCCGAGATGGCGTCGCTCTCCTCCTCCTCCGGGTGGGTGAAGATCCAGTCCAGTGCTCGTTCGAGGTTATTGTTCTGAAAAAAGAACGTATTAATACGTTTATACCAGCATAAGATGCATATGAGCACAGCATTTTCATAATCTATCCTCTCATTCAGGTAGCTCCTCAGGCGATGCTGAACATGAGAGACATTTACTGGGGAGGTTGGCAGCAGGTCTCCATCTGGGCTGCATTCCCCCCTGAGGATGTTTGTTTTTAATCCCACATAGAGGTGTGATTCCTGGAGAACGTCTGTCTGTCGGCTGGCGAATGAAGCCGCCAGCTTTTTTTTCTGTCACTGAGGTTTAAAAAAATAAAAAAGTTATTCCCCTTCCAATTTGGACTAATAATAAAACCCCTCTCTGCTTCACACCTACATCACGGTCATGAGGAACATGTGTTCATTTCTTTTTTTCACCTCTGCGACGGCGACAGCAGCGGCGACTGGGACGGCAACGGTGATGGCGAAGGTGTGGAGGTTGGTGGAATTGGGGGATGATAAACAAGGAAGCCTGGTGTCTATTTCTGTGCCTTAATAACACTCTGCTGTGCTATTTTTTGCTGAGGGGGGCAGTTTGAAACATGAAATGTGAGAATCGGGGACCATTTCATAACAGGGGAGATGCATTGCCTTTGATTCACTCACACACACACACACACACACAAATCAATACTTTTGTACCGTGCGTTTTGAAATTCCTGGGTACGATGTGATGATAAAACGGCTCGGGCTGTCTTGGAGGCAGATCCTATTCCTAAAGGCTGCATTAGTGTCCATATGCTGCTGGGACTATTTGTAAACACCGTGTAGAGGAGGCACATTTAATCACTCTGACATGTAAGACCTATTAAATTTGCAGTTTGGAAAGCAAACAAGTAGGCCAGCCAAGCCCATTTAGGAGTGACAGCCCGGTTTCCATCGTCTCGCCCTCTCTTTGCTCTCTTTTTCAAGCAGCACGACTTCCTGCTTTGTCATGAACTTTTCGTTTCCACATTTTATGACCATCACTGCGAAACTAGCCCTCCTTTTTTTCTGCTCATTCAAAACAAATCGATGTTACCACAATAAACTAATGGTGATTCATAATAAGATTAAGACTCATTTCAATTAGCTGGCAGAAACGAAGAATAATTCTAAGAAGGAAAAGCCATCTTCTTGCTGCCAGCTAATGGGGGGTAATAAAAGGTATTATTTAGTATAATTACATAACGTGTAAACAGGAAACAGAGGTGGGCTGAAGACTGACCGTGGCTTTGAGTGCCTGGATGCTGTGAGTACGTGGGAAGCCCATCGAGGTGAGGATGGCGATGCTCTCCTCGGGGGGCGAGTTGCCCAGCAGGGTGGCGCCCATGGGGCTGTCGCTGGTGGAGGGACCGAGATCCAGCATGGAGGGGAGAGTGAGAGGTTCTGCAAAGTCTGAGAAAAGAGGGGAGATAATAGAAGATGAGACATCTCCATGTATATATTTCTATCGATGAATATATTTGTGTTGGCGGTCAAAGAGCCGTCCAGAAGAAAAGCAAACAGGAGGAAGAAAGAAACACCCTCTACATCTGAAAACCTTTTAAAAACATGTAACGTACAAGTAAACTCTTTTAATGAAAGCGAAGTGACCCTCAGTCCGGGAACAAGGACACTCCTGCTGTTATCCCTCGACTCCTGGTCGTAAACAGAGTTCATTACCGTCCTCACCATGAATGAAAATGCGTGCCACTTATCTCCCACTCGTGTCTCGAGCTCAGCCTTCTTGTCACATGTCGATTACCCATAATACAGCGGGGTTTATGCGACAGGAAGACGGCCGCTTGCAGGCGGAGAGTTTTAAACACACATCTGACCGGCTTGTTTGCAAGTTCAATTATTGCTAAATGAGTTGTAGGCAACTTCTAACATGAACTTTGACAGTTTTGATCTCTATTCAGATTCAAGAGCGCTGTTCAATAACGCTCTTTTTCTCAAAAATAATGAGGATAAATACGTATAATTGAGTCATTTTGCGGTGCTTTGGAAATCTCTTATAAGAAGGTGTCATTAGTTCACCTTTGTAAATGCAGCACCTCGGTCCAAATAAATGTATCTAAAAATGATTCAGTGAAAAGTTTAGCTGTAATTAAAATAATAAGTCGAAGTGATAATGGGAAAGTAATGGAGCCACGCAAATGTAGGTGGAGGAAGGAGAAGTTGCCTTTGTTCAGCAGGCAGGGCCGCACCGTTTTACTGAGGTTATGGAGCCTGAATGCAGCCCATTCTGCAGATGCATTAGGCCCGTTTAAAAACCAACAGGCTGCTCTAATTTCTCTCCACTGTAGAAGCACTTTACAGCCAACCAGGGAAATAAAAGGGACACGAGTCAGTGCCTCGGGGGAGCTTCTTTAACGCTGAGGGGCTCTACGACAGCCACCGTCAGCCCCCGACAAAACTTTCTGGTAATGATCTCACATTCACAGTAAACAACTGCAGTCTGACACTCGCAAAATAACGAGTGTAAGGGAAGAGCCGGAGATGTGACGCGTCTCTCACTTTGAATTACCTTTGTGCTTACAAGGTCCCATGCAAATAAACCTGCCTCGGCTCTGTGTACTTGTATGCAGAAATGTGTTTTTGGCAGGTTTGCATAGTCTCGTCTCAGACTCGGCTTATTGGAGAACTGTGTCTCTTTGAGTGCAGCTGCTGTTCGGATTATTTGTCACCAGTATTTTTGGGTCACCCCTCACTTAACACCTCCCCCCCCCCTCCTTATTTCTCATCATCACTATTTTGTCTTTGGCTATTTTTGATCATTAAACCCTTACATAAATTTGGCTTTCATTAATCAATTAAATTATTGGATTTCTTGGCAGGGAGGCACCATGTTTAAGGTCTCAACTGAATACTTCTGAAAACTGGAGCTAGATATAAATATACAGAGTTGCCCATAAAGTTGGAAATCATTTGCAAATGTCTTGTCTTTTATAGCGCCAAACAAATGTTATGCATGAATTAATTTCACCTGGGTGATCGGGACACATAATGTAATCATTGCACCTGGTCAAACGTGAGTACTGATGCATTTAAATAGGAATAAACAGAGGATTGTGTGTGAAAATAAAATATTCAAACTTTATGGGCAACAGTGTAGTTACAAACGTATGTTTTTTTTATTGCCCAACGGTTTAGGGAAGCAACGCAGCAGGTTGAGGTCGGATAAAAACACATTTTTGAATCATGATCCCAATTGGCTCTGTCCATTGAAACGGATTATCTTCATCATTATCCATCTTTCTATCCGTCATCCCTACGGGAAGCTCTCCATATCTGTGCCCCATCTGAATGAAGTGATGGCTCCTTACCCGGCTCCTCCATGTGGGCTATGATCCAGTTGAAGGCCATCTCTGGGCCCATGTTGCCTGTGTAGTAGACGGCCTTCCTGCAGGCCTCCACCGGAAAGCCCATCTCTGCCAGCTGCATTACCGCCGCCTCATCTATTTCCGGAGCTGGGGACACGACACAAACCAACATCAATAACTTAAAAAAAACCCATAGCAGTTGCTGATTCAACACCACCGGTAACTTTTTCCAGTGTAAATGACCGATCTGTGCTCTCTCTCTCTCTCTTCGGGCCTCATTAAACAAAGAGACCGGAGGAGAAAATCAGCCCTGGGGACGTTTCTTCATTGAGGGATGATTTATCAAGGAGAGAAACGAGCAGAGCCACGTGGAAAAGTGCAGCGTTGGAGGCAGAGAGCAGCTGCTCACGTATACGTGGTCAGAGATTTTAGCTACGCAGCATTCATCACCGTTGCCTGGTGCTCAAAATACATTTCCCATGGCTGCAAATTATAGGAAAATATCTCATATACATTGTACTGAATAATTAAAATCGGAGAATACTCACAGTCTATGGAGCCCATGGAGTTATCTGGAGAAGGAGAAGAAACATATTTCAGGCAAAGGGTACACAACGAGATCACACTCTATCACTGGTTTTGTGTATTTTCTTGTTTGTGCACTTAATTTACACATACATTATTTGGTCTGAAATCACATGAAAGCTAAATCTAATTTTAGATTAAGATTTTTGGCTTCAAAAGATTATGAAAACAAGCCAATCGAGATGAAACGATGACCAGTAATGCTCTGGTTTTGTCTGGTTTACAAGTCTCTTAATGCTGCTCTCAAAGTGCACCAGATCGATGGGTTTCATTTTAAATGTATGCAAGTTTCCTTCTATATGCATCACGTTTCCACAGTCAATGAGTCGTTTCATTAAATCATCACAATCTCAACATTGAGTTTTTAGATTTTGCTTTTCTCTTTCATATTCTCACTGAATTAAAAAAAAAAAAAAAACAGATCATGATTCATTATAAATATCCATGTATTTGAAAAAGTTTTTCACTTTAATCTGGAAGGAGACAATCGGATTAGCAAATAAACTCAACCCACAAATCAATATATATATAAGGGCTTGAGGAGAGCTTCATTGTTTGTTTTGTGCATTAGGACAGAAAAATTGGAATCCCAGAAGAGCCGAGCTACGTTTTTTTGACTTCCATTTTCTTAATGGCCTGGAATAATTGAGTGAATGGATGATACACAGACCGATGAGAAATAATTCGGTTCAAGCAGCAAACGGGAAAAACAGATTTGCGCGCCACTGCGTAATCAATGAGAAGTACGGAGGCCTTTTTGGAGGCAGAGGGCTAACCGATGATTTATCACTGCTGATGCCAGCTGGGGGATAATGGCCCTGTGGTTAATTTGCAACCAATATAAACTTGACATAAATAAATCAGAAAAAGCATTAAAAACAGCACATCATTCCCTCTGACCTCCTCTGAATCTCTGAGGGAATTCAACATTCAAATGACTCCACCACCTCTAACTTCCTCCATCCAAACAACATTTACACATATTTCCACCTGTCAGATATGCAACGGTGCCTCAGCAAGGTAGCTTCAGTGCAAAGACAGTTTTAAATAGATTCACTGTTCCAAGCAGCCAATTTCATGTGTTTGGAGGTCTAAGAACAAGTACAACATGTAACATTCAGTCCTAAAATATTAAGGCATCCTCAGACAAACATGTCCAGACTTCAGTTTTGTCCTCTGAGTTTCCTGATTCGTAACGTTGTGCCTCACACACCTGCTAAAATATTAAGTAGGACACTGATGTGGTTGAACTCTGCAATCAGCGGAAGGAGGGAGAGGGGAACGAGAATTAGAATCTCAGAGGAGACGAAGACAAACAAGAGGCGGGAGGATGTAGAGAGGCAGACAAAAAAAAGAGGCTCAAGAGCAAGTATGACACGCTGGAAACAGCAAACAGTCTGATGCAAGAAAGTTTGTAGAAAAGTAACGATGATGCGTTGGCTTCTACCTCAAGTGCCCAGGAAAAGTGCATTACGACGAGGGGATCTCATAAAATCATTATAACTTATTAGGCTTAGCCACACTGCGAACACAAACAACTGTCCAGTAATGGATTGAGCATGCCTCGCCCATGGGATTCCCTTCAATAGGCCCCTAAGAGAAAACCAGGGTGGCTTTGAGAATAACATCATACTAGAAACAATTTCACGGATCATTTGTCTCTGTCACAAAAATCCCCTACGCCTCCTGAAAAGGATGTTAGGTAGCGGCTTTGGAACGACACACACAACAACACACTCCATTCCACCTTTTTCCCACCATCGGTCTCATATGCGGGGTTTTTTAATATTCCGTACGCCCCGTGTATTCAAATCAAGCGTACAAAATATGTTTGGCTATCTGGGTTAAAATAAGAAAAAAGAATGAGGTGCTCGGAGAAAACAATGCCCTTTAAAATTAATAAAGAGACTGTGAAATTGAACATGATGGGCCAAAAATGCCCCCAGTCGTTAGTAGCGCTGTTTTCTGGCTTTTTTTCCCCCTAGTAGGCATGCATGAATGCAAATACATCCCTGTAGGGTCCTGTAGGTGAGTCATGGCAGCTTGTGGCCAGAGGGTCATGCTCAATGAATTATGGGTTAGAAAAATGGAGCATTGTCTGATATGAACACGGCAGAAAATATCTCAAGCAGCACCAAACGTTGGCACCAGTATTCGTTTGCGAATAAGCAATAAAGCGGCAAAAACATGGAATTTATATTATCCTAGTTCTAATCTGGTTGTCCTAACTGACACACACACACACACACACACACACACACACAGATACATAAGATGCACTTGTTACGTACCTCTGGTGTCTTCGGGTAGCACGATGGGAGGCATGAGGTCAGGCAGCTCCTCTTCGTTCGCCTGGAGCCCAGCGGCTCGCAGCCGGCTCAGATCCAGAAAGTCTGGAACATCAATGGCCAAGTCTGCACAGGAATAGACACGCAGAAAAACTTAACCGTATTGACATCCATGGTGATCATCAGACGTTGCTGCAAGACTCCCGAAGCTGTGATGCTAAAAGCATCTTAGCCCAGCAGGGACCTACGATGGGGGAGTCCAAAGCAGTATCTTTTTTCTTTTTTTTTTAAATCCTTTTAAAAACGTTCCCTAAGACACAGATTTATCAAGAGTTCTTTTATCAATGGGTTGTTTGAATTTGAAATTTCTTTTAAATGTTTAAATGGCTAATTTTTTCACTGATTGCTATTTTTGTTCGATTCGTGTCTTTTATAGTTAAGCAGGTGCCGTGCACACATTTTTAAACACAATAGCAGTTTACACAACGTACCAATTTCCATATCTCATTAGTGAAAATGGAGTTTAACACTTTAAACCCTTGGTTTTGTTGGCAAAATGCAGTTTAAGATGTTCAAATGATCACTTGCACACGTCAGCATCCCTCTACAAGATATGGACAGCATGAGAGTTGGACTACTTTATGTCTGTGTCTAATGTTGCAGGTGAAGCCACTCTAGAGGTTACAAAAATGTGCTGTTTCACCAGCAACTGTACGTGCCTTGTGAATTGCTGTTGGGCGATGCCCTCTGCTGGACATTTACGGCACTACAAATACCTGACAGATAAGTTACCTAGCTTCTTCGGCACCCAGTCGACCCCAAATGTGAATTTCTTGACCTGCAAAATCAGATACTCTGGGAAGGAGGAGAAACGGGAAGTTCTGCAGAAGAAAGGAATTAAAATGTTATAAATACAGTCGGTTTTAATTTAAAGATGTGAGGTGGTGAGAGTAGTCACTCCAAGGTCGAGAGCAGGTGGCGCTTTACTCACTTGACTCCGGCTGACTTGGCCTGCAGCGCTGAGCTCCAGAAGTCGGGGACGTTCTCCGGCTCTGTGAAGGCCTGCAGGCAGGCGGTGAAGGGGATCCGCGCTCTAACCGGCTCCGGAGGAGCCCGCATGTTCTCCTCGGCATCCCTGCGCTTGGCCTCGTACGCCAGCAGCTCCTCTGATCACCATGGCAACACAGAGAGAACAAACACACACAAAGTATTAACATCAGAAGAACTCCACAACGTGATGTATTTGAAGAAATTCTGATTGGCCCCGAAATGATTTGATCCCAGAGTTGTTTTATTTTGCAGGGGGCAGTAAGTCTTCATCACCTTTTATCAGGGTCATATAGTCACTCTTAGAGACAAACATGTCCTCATCTCCCAGTCTGGCACGCCAGGATCTCCTGTGCCCTTTCAGAGGAGAACCTGCTGATTCCCCCAACGGATGATGCCACCTGAGCCGCGCATCAAGCAGCCGTATCGACCAGAGGCAACTGTGGCTTCCTGCTGCAGCAGTGTGCTGTATGTGTGTGTGTGTGTGTGTGTGTGTGTGTGTGTGTGTGTGTGTGTGTGTGTGTGTGTGTGCGTGCGTGTGTGTGTGATCTATTACCTCGATTGGTGGCCGCCTCGATCGGAGCCGGCAGCTGGATGCAGTAGTCCACCCGCTGACTGTAACGAACCCGGCGTGACTGGCAGCACTGAACTCGCTCCTCCACCAGGAAGCGGAAGACGTCGCTGGGGTTCTCGGAGCCGGCGCTGTTCCTCTGTTAGAAGATGAGAAGGTGAGTTGGTGTCTTGTGGTATGAAAAGTTGTCACAAATACTGTTTTAGCGAGGCTTGCGTGACACATGACAGCCCGAGGTTTGAAATAATAAATCTATTCTCTGCTGAGGTCTATAACAGTCTCCTGGCATGACTTCAACCCCGACTCGCTGTTTGACCCACATCTCTTAATACAGTCATCTATAATATATACCCTCCCCTTTTATCCATAACCGAACGCGTTACATCTTTCTAGAATCACGGGTGCATTAATCGCTCCGTATCTCATCGCTGCTCGTGAACCTCAGGGGTCATCGACGTTTATTTGAAGACCGCGATGAATGACGGGATCACACCGGTTCGCACTGCGGCCTTTTTTCTGCAACCCGGCCCCTTCTATTCTAAGAGGTTACAGAAATATACACAAGTTATAATTTTACTTCAGGCCAAGTATTCAGGCTCGGACACGGAAGATTGCTGATGGTGGCGGCTTTAGTCACGCTAACTCTGTCTGGATGACTAACTCTGCGTCTAGTTTACAGACAGCTGTAGAGGAAAGCAAAGAGGACGGTTATGGCTTCTTTTTTTTTTTTAAGCTTGAGAGCTGTAAGGAGATAATGGGGCAAATATGGAGAAATTGAAGCTTGGTGAATTTGGATGGTATGTTGGAGGGAAAGTGTCCGAGTCAGAATAGGAAGCATTATCTGTCCTGCCTGTGTAACAGATAGCACTGAGCTATATATATCCACGTCAGAGCGCCCCACGTATAGACACAGTGAACTGTTTAGTCAAAAACAGACCCCCTCCCCTCCCAATCGACTGCCTGTCCCGGTGCGTCAGGGTCACATGCAGCCCTGCCATCTTGTAGAAAAACTGTGTGACGTCACAGTGGAGAAACTTCAGGCTTAATATGGGTTAGTTTTATTGGGAGGCAACAAAAAACTAGGATTAAAGAGAACTTTCCTCTCTCCACGTAAACACACGTATGTGGTTTCTGCTCATTTACAATCGTTGCACACTTTGAATGTTTTCTTCACATTCACACTCACCTCCACCAGGTTGATGAGATGCAGGAGGAACTCGTGGGCGTCTTGTTGTCTGTTGGATGAAAACTCCGGGTGTCCCCTGCTGACCAGGGCCTTCAACATGCGGGGAGAGACGCCCTTCTGCTGGTGCTGGAACGACAACAGACAGGGCGTCACACACACACACACACACACACACACACACACACACACGGACTGACTCAGAGGGAAGTATCAAACAAGACGGATGTCTACATATTATGTTAATCAATAGGCAGCGATGCGTCCATGTGTTCCATCACTTTGTTGTAATGTGAGCTGGTGACGGCGTGACTCATTTTAATTACTTTATATACTGCTGGCTGATTGATTTTTGTTTTATTCTCTTATTTCTATGTCCTATTTTGTTTTGTTATTGATGTTATAATAGGTGAGGCTATTATAAGCCCCTGTGGGTTTCATGACTCTCCTTGCACGGTCTCGCTGTTTTCTGTTTTGCATTTTAAATGTGCTAAATAAATCAAATCAAATCAAATTGAATAGTATTACAAATTGAATAGTATTACAGTTCATCATGATTATTATTAGTTAGTTGATTTATGTTCATCAAAAAAGGTCAAAAACAACAATATCAAAAATGTAGAAAAGTATAGAGTAGCATAAAATATAACTACTTAAATACAAAATTGCACTAGTAGCCTACAGTAACTACTTGCTTGATACATACTGATATAATAATGTTGTAAAGTGGAAACATCTACCTTCCACACTAATTATGCCCACAATCTTTGCCAAAAAAGTCATTTTAATGAGATTATTTATGGGTAATAATAATTCCTCGGTACAGAGTGATCGCAGCCTGCCAGCCGCTTCCCCAGCTGTCAATACGCATCCAAACTTGACCCCGGCATCACATGTGTAGGAAACGCAGGATCACAGCGCTGCCCTATCAATTACTGCGGCTGGGAGGCTTAAAAGAAGCCCAGGGCTTACAGGCCGAGTCCCGGGCCCCATTATGCTTTAATGGCTTTCCTCTCCCAGTTTCCTGGCAGCCGTGTAGTATGTGGTTGAAAAGGCAATGGTTTCATATCGTGTGCATTTAACTTAGTAAAGCGAAACACACAAAGAAGCGCCAAAAATCAATTCAAACGAGGACTTGAGAGACTGCGGGAAGCACAAAGCTATCGTTAACGGCAGCTCATAGTTGTGACTGCGTTAAGCAGTAATGTAGGGGAATAAAAAAGCACAAACGCAGGATTAGAGCTGTGAGATGCACATGTGGGACTGCAGCCTCACAGCTATTTACAGACTAAAGGGAAAAAAAGGTCAGAGCACATGAACACTCTTGGAAAAGAAATCACATCTTCCTCTTGTTTCAATCAACATCTGTTCAGACGTCAAGGTGTATTAATAACACAGTTATGTTGCTTTTAGAAAAAAGGTTGTTTCATGTTTAAATTGGGAAAACGTCAAACTGAAAAGCTGCAAACGGTTTGGACATTAAAGGGGAGACTCACTTTGCAACCACTCAGTATTAACATGCTTCTGTCAGTTATGGACCCAGTTTGGGGCGCTGGACATACCCAGTTTAATACCTTGTATTCTTCTTTCATCACCTGTTCAATGAGCTCAGATTTCATGGGTGGTTTGGAGTGCTGGCCTGAGAGCAGTCCGTGTCCCAGTTTAGCCCTTCAGACAAAAAAAAACAAACGTTATGCACCTCGAGGTCTTTGCTCGTCAGAGAAAATGATTTTAAAAAAAACCTTAAGACAACAGACCTGGGGTCTGATTCAGCAAGAGTTCAGGTGTTTTTTAGTCCCACAAAGCTGGCTCCAGTTCAAACCTTTTATATCACTTTTCTATGAAATCCTTCCGATTAACAGACATGGTATGTTATCTATAATTTATTATTTAATTACATAAATATCTGCTCATTCTTCAGACAACAGAAACAGTATTAATAATTCACAATGCTACACATTCACTTTATGGTGGGAGGCTCAACCATTACAGTTCCATCTGTATCACTTAATTCAAAAGCCTATATCAAGATTCTGATAAGTCTTATGTTGATTTACACATATTAGAAGAGTGAAAGCAAGACAGCAAAATATATCAAGAAGTGCATCTGAGTTTGAGTTGATTCGCTGTAACTATATTTATTTATTATATTTACTATATGTAATTATATTGACATAATAGTTTATGTATTAGCTTATCTAAGTCATTGTAGAGTTATTTCAAGCATTTGAATGACAACGATACACGTCAGCTCCTAACCACGCAGACATCAGCCGTTGGAAAACAGCCTCCCTTTGTTTCGTGTTTTTCAACACTGCATTATGTAACGCAGAAGTCACTTACATTTGTGTGGCGAAGTCCTGGCTGGGGTCGAGGGGCGAATAGTCAAATATCCTCTGAAGATTACCCACATACCTGAAGATCAGAATACATGTCAGACGCTCGCCTCGGATTGGAGCACATGAGACGTAAACACAAGGCCAACGGAAACACAACAAAGTGGTGCTGAGAAGATACTAACACCTAGTGTTACTACTCGTACAGATGTGACTGTAGTTTCTCTTCCTAGATCGGTTTGTCGATGATGAGTAGGGGTGAGTATTGGCAAGAACCTCACGATACGATACGTATCACGATACTTTGGTCACGATACAATACGTATCATGATATCACGATATCACGATATAAGCAAAGATGAAATCACAAGTACCTGTATATGTACATCAGATGATATTGATCAGAGGACAAATTGATTAAAAATGATTTCGTTCAAAACAGCCTCTCCATTTTATCCTTTTATCCTTCCCATGAAATTCACTGGAATAAATATTGAAAATAAAATAAAAAAGGATAAAGTACTGCATTCACAACTTTTTAATTTCGATCTTTGGAGTTGAAAAACCGATATTGTATTGGGTGGCAAAGTATCGCGATATATTGCCGTATCAATATTTTTACCCACCCCTAATGATGAGTTATTTCCAACCAGTGAATCTCTAATTTGGCCTATTGAAGCCTTTTATTAGGCGTCTCGTGTTGCTAAGGAAACTCACTTATCAAAAATGCTGCAAGATCTCTTCGGTTGCTGATACATGCTGACCAACCTTAATATTTGCAATAGCATTTTGATTTTTAACAGCTTTAGAATATATATTTTGTCTCTTATTGTTACAAAACTGTGCTGTAAAGTAGAGACATGGACCTGCATCTATATGGTGCTTTTCTTTCATGTCAACATTCACCGTTACACACATTCATACACTGGCTGCCATACAAGCTGCCACCTGCTCTTCAGATACAAATCGAATCATTCACACACCGATGGCACAGCCTTCCGGAGCAATTTGGACTTCACTCCACAAGCTGAGCCACAGTCGCCTCCATGCACAGTTCACATGCATGACTTCAGGATGTTGTGTTTCCCTTCGAGCGAACGCTCGTCACTCCGTACTCACATCCTCTGGAAGTCCGGGATGCTGAAGAGGACCTGCATCACTGTGCCGAGGTAGCAGCTGTTGCCCAGGTTTTTGATGCCTGTGTAACCAGAGCCAAACACCGCTTTCAACTTCATGCCCGACTCCTGGATCACCTCCCACTCGCTGACCCGCGGCCGAGCGTTATTGTCTGTGTGGTGGCCGTTCTCTGTCTGCAGGGAGAGAGGAGAGGGAATCAAACCTTCTCTGTGGATGCCTCCCATTTTGGTTTTGCTTGTTCGCAGCTTAGACAACTCACTTTTTTCTGTAGCATCTGTAGCATGTCTATTCCAAAGTGTGACAAGTGATCTGACATGTGAGGGTCCAACACCGCTTCCTCCTCCTCGAACGAGTAGACGTCTAAAAGCAAAAGCATCAGTTCAATCACTACCATGGGCCATATTTTGAACCTGACTTCATAAAGATTAACGCGTTAACAGATTTCTGGTCCACCATCTGATGCTCCGACATCTAACTGAACTGAAAATCATTCGCTTCATGACAGAAACAAGCTTGTGTTTGTTGGATTGCATTAGATTATAGAGGTAAATCAGTGTATATCATCTTCAAATCAAACCATTTAAATAACAGTAGTGTTTCTTCCTAAATGTGTTTACTGGTGTGGGACATTATATGAAACTTTCTTTGTTTGCGTTTGTAAAACTAAAACACTTTAAAGGGATACTTCACCGGTGAAAACATGAAACTATATTGAAAGTCGGTCATATATGTAGTTGAATTTTTTAGAACTTGGTGCTTTCTTGACCGCGAAAAGGCAGACAGTGACTTTTTGGCACATGTGGATGGAAGACAACAACTGCCACAATGCACAGCTCCGCAGGCCACTCCCACAAGACATTCGAAATCTCCTTCTTTCATATCAGTTTGAGTAGGATGTTGCTTTTAGTTTCTGCAAGTGAGGTCCCACCACTGGTCTGTAATCTGTAGTCTCAGTGGGTCCCTGGTCTGTAATAGGTCTGTAGTCTCAGTGGGTCCCACCACTGGTCTGTAATAGGTCTGTAGTCTCAGTGGGTCCCACCACTGGTCTGTAATCTGTAGTCTCAGTGGGTCTCTGGTCTGTAATAGGTCTGTAGTCTCAGTGGGTCCCACCACTGGTCTGTAATAGGTCTGTAGTCTCAGTGGGTCCCACCACTGGTCTGTAATAGGTCTGTAGTCTCAGTGGGTCCCACCACTGGTCTGTAATAGGTCTGTGGTCTCAGTGGGTCCCACCACTGGTCTGTAACAGGTCTGTAGTCTCAGTGGGTCCCACCACTGGTCTGTAACAGGTCTGTAGTCTCAGTGGGTCCCAAAACTGGTCTGTCATAGGTCTGTAGTCTCAGTGGGTCCCACCACTGGTCTGTAATAGGTCTGTAGTCTCAGTGGGTCCCACCACTGGTCTGTAATAGGTCTGTAGTCTCAGTGGGTCCCACCACTGGTCTGTAATAGGTCTGTAGTCTCAGTGGGTCCCACCACTGGTCTGTAATAGGTCTGTAGTCTCAGTGGGTCCCACCACTGGTCTGTAATAGGTCTGTAGTCTCAGTGGATCCCACCACTGGTCTGTAATAGGTCTGTAGTCTCAGTGGGTCCCACCACTGGTCTGTAATAGGTCTGTAGTCTCAGTGGGTCCCACCACTGGTCTGTAATAGGTCTGTAGTCTCAGTGGGTCCCGCCCCCTATAGGTGGGTTGAGAACATGAGGAACTAGTGTTGTAGTCTCACCACCTCTAACCACAGCAGCCTCCAATGATGCACAATGACGATATTTGCGCCATCGGAGGCTCTTTTTTCAGAATAGAAACACGGAGATCTCCGTCTCTGGGAAAATGAGGGAATGATGCACAACCATTCAAAAATACTACCGGGTTTCTAACGACACAATATGTAAATGGGTGAAGTATTCCTTTAAAGACCACTGACTGACCGACTAATATAATAACTGGGGTTCTGCAGTTAAGATGATCATGTCTCAGCGTGTCTCAGACCTGCTCCGTCCGGGGTGATGGTGTCCATCTTGACAGCCAGGGGGTATTTGGTCTCTTTGTAATGATCCAACGCGTGGCCGTTGCCTCCGCTCCCGTCAAAGAACCACTTCCCACAGAGCACTGCTCCATCTGTCAGGTTCAGCCACAGGTTTTCCCTCATCTCACATTTCTGACACTTCCAGCCACTGGTAGCAAAGAAACACATGCAGGATCAGATTTTTACATGTGTAAGTAACGCAGACATGTTAATGGCTGCACAAATGCAACCAGCTGTCTGAGTGGACATTTAAAGGTTGTAGAAATGGCACAGTGGTGGATCAGTGTGGCTTTGGTGCTTTTCTTCCTACCTGGGTGGGATCCGGACCCCATTATCCAGCTGTCTGAGGCTCCTGGCATGTCTGGAGACCTGGATCTCCTCCTCCCAGGATTCAGGCTCCTGCTTCTTGTAGGCTGATGGTGCATTGAGTACTGCGTCACAGGCGATGGTCACCTGAACATCACGGGAAACGGCATGAACTTCTGGAATATATCAGCCTTTTTCTTAAAGAGAAGACTTAAGGAGTGAGAACCTGTCTCTCTCTTTAACTTTTGGTCAATAACAGTGAATAGACGGGACAATAGTGAACGTGCAAATCTATGCAAGACGTTGTGAAGCTGTGCCACATAAAGCGATCGATCCAGCAGGAAGACGGGTCTAGTGCAGAAACACATCATGCAAAAACAATAAGGGTAGGAAAAATAATGTGCATTCACAACATTAAATCATTAACATTATATAAATATTATAAATCCAATGATGTGCCAACACCAAGCCCCATTCACTACAGGAGCTCATACTATAAAAACTGGACTCCATGCAAGACACGAGACACAAATATAGAATATAAACAGTACGTGCATTCAGTGGTTCCCCAGAATTTGGCAAAAGAGCAGTCTATGAAACACTTAAAATCTTTTATTAAACCAATCCAGCAGAATGTTTCTGGGTAAGCTGACAGCTATTAGAGGTTCGGTGATGCACGGAGGAAACTCTGAGCTTCCACAGAATATATTACATTCTTGAGTGGAAAAGTTTGAAATGTGTGACCACCAGGGAAACTCTCACTTAAAGCTAAACAAATGATTCAGGCTTTTTCGTGACAAGAACGCCCGACCTGTCTGTTGGTTGCCAGGGGAACCACTCGGGCACCCGCCCCCAACAACATGCACGGAAACACACAAAGAGCTTGTGCAAGCGCCAACTCACTGACCAGAGCGGGCAACTCCTCAATATTTGGTAAGGGGATCTCGAAGTGGTCTGGAAAAATGACGAGCTTGGCCTCGTCCTCATATTCATAGTCCTCGCCGTTAAAATCGCGGTTTAGCTCTAAATCTACAGGGGAGGAAGGACACACGGGCGTTACTGTTGTTATTTTTATTTCTCTTCGGGAGTGTGATGTGTGATCTTTTTTTACGTCCTTGCTTCGTTCCTTTCGTCAACACACAAAGACTCAGGACGCCGTCAGCACAAACAGATTAAACCTTGAATCAGACGTTTGACAACAGTGACAGGATGACTTCATACGATGCTAATGACTCTTTTGCTCAGACACAATTCATGTAGAGCTATATTTAGACATTTATAACACACTCTTACCACCAGCAATGTACTGTATAGAGTTACCACTGAGGATGGATTGAATCTCTGACATTTGTCTGTGCAGCTGTGGCACCTTCATTTCCCTTATTGATTACATAACGTGACTGAATGATCAAAAGAAGGGCTGCTATTCTAACCAGTGTCTTCCTTATTGTTTCATCTGCTTGACATTTTCTTGACTCATTTTTTTGGGCTGTTCAAATGTCAGAAAACAGTGAAATAGTTCATGATAACATATTATTATATCGGACCAACCGTCCAAAACAAAGACTTTAAATTATGATGGAGCTAAAATGATTAGTCAATGATTGGATGATTGATGAATCATTTACGTCAGCTATTTATCTGCTTTATTCTTCCTTTTTATGTGTTTGGTTTTTGGTGTTTGTCACACAAAATAAAGCATTTGAAGATCCTGGGAACTTTTGATGGACATATTTTTCTCGATTATTTCTCTTTAGATCACACGATGATTCACTGATGAATCGATAATGAAAATAATACGTTTCAACCCTTAGTTTATTATCAAGTACGACAAGGAGAAGCATTAAATTGTCATGATGAAGGTATTTTTGTGTCAATCGGCTAATTGATTAACCGACCAATCATTTTGTTTCTCATCTAAATAATATCAACCTTTCTGAAGGGCAACGGAGAGAGAGAGCCTCTTCCTTTAAATCACTCCCCAAACAGAGTGGTCTGTTCTCCACTGCGGCCTAAAGTCGTGTGATGACTCATGAGAAACAGGATCAGAAGTTATCCACAGACATTGTTATTGTGCCCACTGGCCTCACGTCTGACGTTAGCAGCCGGATTAGATCACTGGACTGGTATGGAGATGACGGCGGATACATACATGCCCGTTGTCACATCAGAGATCCAAAACAGAAAGATGGAGAGGCGGATACATTTCTACCAGAGACACTGAATCAGATCTTTGGCTCGAGGGATTGACCTAATGTACAGCAATCATCAAAAGGCGATGTATAGTAATGTCTGTGGTCACTGATAAAACAGAAACATCAATTACACTGAGGGTGAGTGGAAGGAATTCCTCCCCCGCCGTGGGCCAGCAGAGAGGGGGAGGAGGGGTGACAGACACCTGGTCTTCACCGAGCAGCGTCATAGCTCCGGTGGAAGTGTGTCACAGAGGTTGACAGGTGGCGGCAGCTGAGAGGTCGACGACCCCCCCCACCACCACCACCAACCCACACCGGGGAGGAAGAGGGGGAGGAGGAGGCTTTGATTTAGAACAGTAACCAACCACACACACAAATAAATGGGCTATATTTGGAGCACAGGAGGAGAGGTCTCATCATGGGAAATATCTGACGCTTTGGGTAAAGGCCGGCTGGAGGGGCAGCTGGCGGGTCACCGCGGTGTAACAGACAATAACACCACCTTGTAATGCAGAGTAACGGAGAGAGAGGTGTTTCAGACCAAACATTCCAGGTACTTGTAAGTTACATTCTGTGGTACATTATATGTATACTCCAACATGTTTCCCAGGGGAAATATTGTACTTTTTGCTCCGCTACATGCTATACTTAGGAGTATCTGACGACTACAGTTACTATTTACTTTTCAGAATTAAGATTTTACATACAAATTTGGACTTTTATCCTATTAAATACAACGCATTGTTAAAGATTACTGAGATTAACTGATGGTAACTGATCGTTTTCGGCTGGTGAAAAAGTATGTACTTCAGGGCCCCCTGTCACATTTCGGACGTCTATGATTCGTTCGTAATTCCACCATACTCCTCCGCTCCAAGCTTGTTAGCTAACATAACAAAATGCCACAGGGTCCCTTTTGGGCCAGTGTTTGGTTTTTATTTGTTTTAGACAGGTGCAAAAAGTTTTGAAAAGTGAAGCCAATGCTGTAGTGCCTCGAACCTGCAATCTTTCAAATAGCCAGCAGGAGGCGACTCCTCTGGTTGCATAAAGGAGTCGTATTGTATGGAAGTCTATGAGATAACGACCGTACTTTACATTACAGTACATCAGTCAAAATTGTAAACATGAGTTTATGGTCTCAATCACTAATTTACTAGCTAGTAGTACTTTTCAGTGCAGCATGATATTCATTTAGTAAATTATTGTCACATTTAGAGTAAAATAGACGATAAAACAGGGGATGCTTTAGGGCGTGGCTACCTTGTCATTGACAGGTCGCTACCACAGAAATGTCCGGTCCAGGAGTTTTCCGTGTTCCCGTCTTACAACGTAAAACTTTTCATTGTGTGTTTCAGTGTTTTAAGGTCATGAAAGTTAATCGCAAACTTTTGGTCGCCTGATGTCTTATTTGGCGTTTGGTTGTGCTTAGCTCCACCCTCCCGTGTCACTTAAGATTCCAAAAAAACTTCCAAACAGCAGTTCATGAACCAATCACGGTGGCTACACACACTTCTTACATACAGTCTATAGTTGTGGGCTCCTGTAGAAACATACCAGACCCCGTGGAAGAGGACCAGCTCACTCAACAAAAACACAACAATTCTCAGTTTCAGGTGATTATACACAAATGAAAACCAAGTTCTGCCGATGAACCCCGCCTAAATCATAAACACTGGTCCGTTAAGTGAAGGATCTGAATCCTTCTTCTACCTCTGCCTCCCAACTTACCTAGAAACACTTTTCCATTTCTTCTTCGGGGGACGGCGCCTCCTGCAGCTCCCGTGGCTTTCTGGGGGAAACAGGAAGGAAGGCATTAAATTTGATCAAAGAACCCTCGTCACATTAAAGCCTCATCACATTTTAACACCTTTGATGATTCTCTTTGTAAAATGTTGGGGAAAAAAAGCTTGCATGCTCTGTTGTGACAGAAGGTCCAGATGGTTGTCATTTTGAAATAGATGCTGGATGTTCCAGTTGCCAGGTCGGGTTACGAGGCGAGGGGGGGAAACCCCCTTCCGACCGTGGCACGGTCGAAACGAAAGTCATGATAAATGAAACGGCTTCATTGTACAGTTGAATTACATGGACAGATAGGCCTGTAAAGCATGTCATCATCTACATACTTTCAGACCGCCAACAACATTTTCAGAAAAAAAAATCACTTTGTCAGTGAATCAAAACAACTCATCACTATCAGGTTCTGGTGACTGCTTCGGTCTCCAGGGAGGAGGAAGAGGAGGAGGACAAGGCAGCAGACAGGCAGACAGACAGACAGACAGACAGACAGACAGACAGACAGACAGACAGACAGACAGAAAGACAGAGAATGCTGACACACTCGAGACCAAGTGGACTCATGGGAAGAAAAAAAGCAGCAGACACGGGAGCCTGCAGAATGTGAGCAGCTGTTTCGGGCCAGACCCAGGCATGGAAATAGCAACTCTTTACAAAGCAGAGCTTATCTGAGGGCAATTAGGCAATTCAGCTTTTGTTGTTTACCATCAACTCAAAAAGATGTGTGTTTTTTTTTTAACACACCCGGGAATGGACAAAGTAACAGAGAAGCCTTACAACACATAATGTAACACCACCACAGCCTTCAGAAGTTACCAGAGTTGGCTTAGTTGCAACAAAAATGCAACAATATTTTTTTAAATTGCTATCAATTATAGGATGATTAAAATTGAAATGAAAGGCTCCATTTAAACCCAAGTAAATATGAATTTATTGTTAATTTATTATTGGAAAAGTCCATTTATTGTACGCTTGCCTGTAAACAAATTTCACATTTTTGCAGCACTAACTATGAGACTCTCTAGGTTTTCACAGGAAAATCATTTTCATTAATTAATGGAAAATCAGATTTTTTTCCACATAATTGGTATGAAACCACCAGGTTCTTTCTAGGAAACTTCATAGGATATTATGAGGATATGAGGTGAAGGGAAGCATGTGAAAGGCTATAGATGTTACACGGGCAGATAGATAGAGCTGAAAACATATCAAGTGTTGCCACGAACATCAGTTAGTCATGACATCAGCAATCAGGTCACAGTGTTCCTTTTTATCTACATGATTCACCGCTGTTAATCTAACCGGAATACACAAACCAAGTGGTATGATGTTGAGAAAATACACAAGCATTTAGTATACAATAACATGTAATAAAGGCTCCATAACACTATATGATGTAGTTTTATTAGCAGTTATAGAAGCATTTGAAGTGGTTATCAATGTCATATTGTCAATAATTATGACTTCAATGAAGATATTTTATATTTAACAAAAGCGCTTACATTAATTATATCTGTCGACAACTCTGTCAAGTATGAATTAAATCAATTTTATACACTAAAATAAATACTTTTGAGTAAATAAGATCAGTTTGAAACCGTCAAAAATCTGCATTATCAATGAAACGTGTAAAAACAACATTTACCTTTTGAGTTAATATATTTTTGGTTGTAACAACCTAATCAACCCTATTCTTGATTAATATCTATCATATTAATGTCTCTAAACCCGATTGCGTACATTTCATCGACTGCAAAGCCCCTTGGAATTTAGGGGGGGAAAAAATCTCATTCTCAAGCACTGAAGGTGTAAAACGTACCTCTTTGACGTGTCGTTTGAGGTGCATGTAAACGCTCTGTCCTGTTTTGCGATAATGTCTCTCCACATGTTCTCGTCCGAAGCCCAGGAATGTGTTCATGCACACATACAGACCTCCCTCTGACTCCTGCAGACCAAAACAAACAGGAAGAATCAACCAACCATCAGAACATTCAACACATCGAAAACAAAAGTTTAGAAAATGTATTCTACCACATTCTAGGTCACAGTATTAGTCTTTGTATTGCCTTATTTCAGACTAGCTGGGAGGCAGTTTACTACTTCTTACAGTGTATTATATAAATATATCCTCACACAAATATTCCTTCTTTTAATGCCCTCATCTAAACTGACCACACAGTGTAATTCCATGTATTTCACAGTACAGCTAGGATGATAATAATCCTTTTAATAAATGACATTTCTGACAAAATCAATTTAACATCGAAGCTAAATTCTCATTGTGATGCACTGTTCTTTGGCTATCTGGCACCAGTTACTACAATTGGACACAACACGCCAGACGGAAAGTAAGTTAAGAGAGATTTCCTTGCTCAAACAATTCTCGCCTTTTGTCCAAAAATCTGTGCTGGCTCCCTTTAATCGAGAAATCTCCTGAAAAACCTGTTTTTTTAACTGTAAATCCACAGAATCAAAGAAACCAGATGTTATTTGAGCCAAAGAATGTCTAAAAAAAATGTGATTCATCTCTGATATTTGTGTCTTACATGTGTGCATCCTGTTACACACAGCTATGTATTTTTTTTATTTTATTTCATTGACAAAGTATAAAAAATCTTTGCTTTTGTGGCAGTGAGGAACTGCAGGTTGTAGAAAACAGTAAACGTATTCCTCAAAACACTGCTGGTACTTGACTCCCTGTATCTGAAACATGTTACCGGATACAAAGGTATGATCACTTTGTCTGCATGTGACATGTGGCTCACATTTAAGGGTTTAAGGATAAAAAGAAATGTAGAACCTCCTTCAAGGTTCACATTTCAGGGAGAAACAACCTCCTGCACTTCCACATGTGGACTCTCAGTGACCAAATACACCAGAACTAACCAAAATCTGCAATCAGCGTGGGCCTTATAAACCCCCGTGATAAACCTTTAAGTGGCCCAGAGTGACATATGAGCTTCAACAGTGCAAGGATAAAAATAAACTGGTCCTCCTTGGGCCAACGCTTGAACTCCAAACAGCTGAGTCACCTTTAAAAACGGTTTCAGGCGAGAAAGTGTTTTTTTTTTAATGTTGTATTTAGAATGTGTTGAGAGCAAAATCTCAGAGTTTTTCTGTCCGTCTCAAATCTTTACGAGTACAGAGAAGAAAACTGTTGATTCTCACATTTAAAAGTGTAAAAAAGAATGATATCAATCAAAATAAGGATGTTTCGACTGCCTGTCAATATAGTCTAGATCACAAGAAGACCTGAAAATGACTAAATAAATGCCTCACAATGTGGGTCTTGATCTAGTGACAAAAAAAGTTAATGTAGGAGTATAAGAATAGTACAATGGATAGCATGATTTTCTGATGAGTCACTGTGAACTCTCTATTGAACACAGTGGTGAATGTCCAACTTGATAAGTACATATAATCACCTTATATTATTAAGCTAAACTTCCAGCTAAGCACCTATGGCACACTACAAGTGGGTTTTTTAAGACACATTATTACAAAATAAAATAAAATAAAAACCATAAAGGTGACTGTCACACACAGCCTGACTCTGGTGCTTCTCGTACAGTGAACACAGCTTCAATCAGGCGTGTTCGCTCGTGTATTTGTTGGTCGAAGCTGCACAAAGGGAAGCCCCTTCATCCACCCCGTCTCTCCTCACATGTAAACAACACTTCATTATTTCATTTCCCCTCAAGTTCACGGAGAAGGTGGCGCGCGCGCACACACACTTACACACACATTACAGCAGATTCACGTGTGTTGTTAAACCAAGCCAAATCGCCTGCGACGCACATTCACCCCCCAAAAAACCACCCCGCCTCGTGTCTCGGGTGCGTGCGCGTGTGCTGTGCGCGTGCGGACACTTACGGGAGAGTCGAAGGAGAAGGCGCACTCGCTCTTGAAAACCCTGTCTCCGGTCCTGGGCACCCTGACGGTGGGCATGTAGGGGACCAGCAGCTCTCCGAGGTCTGCAGCCATCTTCGCATTCCTGCTTCTCGCAGCACAGTGCCGCGGAGCCGCGGGAGCAGCGCTGTCAGAGGAGAGGATGCTATTTTTAAAAAGCACTCCTCGTCTCTACATTCCTCCGGCCAGGGGGGGGGACGTGACGCTGAGCAAAAAATAAAAATAAAATATAAAAATAAAAATGACAGACGGGGTGGAGGCTGGTGGCTACACGCAAAGCTAATGAATGCTAATGTTGTTCTTTTGCTCTGTTGTTTTTCTTTTCTTGCAGGAAAAAAAAAGCTTCGACCTGCGCAGATATGACACCGCTTCTGTTGACTGTGGTGACGCTTTCTGCACGGGGATGTGTGTTTTTTTTAACCAGAAGGGCCCCTCCCACCTCGGAGGATGATTCATAAAGCCACCCACACTTACTACAGCATGTTCCCCCTGCAGGATCCAGGAGCAAGGAGGCTGCTCCAGTATCCTTCAGGCCCAGCAAGACTCCATCTACAATTATGTTGTTAACATTATAAACAGTTTTTCCCATTAAAAAAAAGGCTTTTTTCCCCCCTGGTGCATTTTGCGTTTATAACAAATAACATGGAAATCACATAAGACAAAAAAAAAGGTTAATTTCATGCATCTAGGCCTTTATCCATGAGACAACAATCATCTCGTCTGCACAGCTACGCCACCACGTGGACGCTCTCGTTAATTGCATGTTGCGTGCACCTTTGTGGATGAGTAAACAAGTTGTTCATCACGAGGCAAATACACGACACTCGAGTATTAAAAAGCGCCATATCCGTTTGCAGTAGCAATACATTTTTGCACAGTACGGATAAAACAGTGTTACACAGGAATAAGAAATACAACAGGTGTAATGTATCTAGCTGAAACCTTATTCCCTGTGTGAATGGTCCCTGGTTAGGCTCTCAAATTCCAGGTAAAACACACATATATTAAAAAGGAAAAAGAAAAAGTATGTAATTCTTACCAACTTCCACCCAGCAAAACAACCTAAAGCACACATATTTAAATAATTGTACACACTCAAGGTAGAAGCGTTTTGCATCATGAAGCCAATAAAGACACCATATCTTAGTCCATATAGATACTTTATTTACGCAAGAAGGGAAAAAATGTACAAACAGTGATCTTGAACGGTATGATCTACTGATGGCAGACGCATTGGTTTAATGGTCAGGTGATGACTTAGGACTGTTGTCAATGAGCTCCTTGTTGAGGGTCTCCTTCTGGAACCAGGGGCCGTCTCCCTTCGTCCTCATGTGTCGACGCACCTCCAGCTGTGCCAGTCTGTTTACGAAAAACAATTCATTCATGAAATCAGGCTTCAGGAATGGAAGACCAGCGAGTTGTGAATGCCAGAATATTGCTCAAGAAAATAGGAAGAATTAAACTTTCCTTTTGTGTGATTAAAAAAAAAATGTAACAAACGATTTCACTTTGGCAAGATACATCACAACATTTTAACACATATTTAACACTAGAATAGTAAAATCACAACTTCCACACAAAAAAAACTTCTTTCTCAACACTAAAGTACATTTGCTGACAAACAGCAGTCCTTAAACAACATAAAATCTGTTGTGTTGGGACCAGACTTTCACACTTCTCCCTGGACGATTCAGTGCAACGAGACGCTTGTTACAATGATGTCCATTCAGAGAACAATAGGACAGATATGATCAGATTCCATTAAATTCAATCAAACATGCACATGAATCTAGCTAACACTCAACAGGAGTCAAATTAATAATTACAGTATAAATATCATAGAATTATAGGGCGATACCTTTATAGCAATGACACCATTGACTGCTAAAAGCAAACTTCTATAAGTAGTGCAACCGTTTTGGACTAAATACAGCACCAGTACATGGTTATTTTTTTTCTGCCAACTTTAATAATAAGGAATTTTAACAAGGAAATACGTTTTTTTTTTTTTTGTCATGTTGCTATAACGTAATTTCCGAGACAGCACTCATACCGCAGTTACAGCGGATAACACCGTCCTGACTGACAGTGTTGTCATGGAAGCGCAGCACCCACCCTCCAGTCCCCCATCTGGCCTTCATATGCGACAGTATTTTGGTAGCAGAAGCTACAACACAATACACAGAAAATCTCACCTCATGTCTGCCTTTTCTTTCTCTATTTGGATTGCAGCCATCATCTTTTCGTAGTCCTTCACTGGGGAATCATAGAAGTTCCGCGCAATCCACCTGGTGATGGGATGCTGCCATGACAGGGGGAAAAAGACTTATGCTTTAATGACTGCAAATGTATTTGATCCAAATAAACAATCAGTGATGTTTTCAGTTAAATTAAGTAATCGATCAGCAGAAAATTTACTTTGACTAATATATTAAATTCTATTTTTTTTACACGTCTGCTAAATATTACCACATGAATGACAGAGAGGATCCTTATAATACATTTAAACACAACTGCTTTAAAATGTTGACACTGCAGCAAAGGCTACGTGATGGCAGGGTTGATTATGGTATGCGTGTCCTGGGATGCCCATTTCCAAATTGAATGCATGCTTGAGCCCATCCCTCCCTGAACTAGAGTTCAGATCAGAGACACAAAAAACTTCTGAAAAGACGAATGAGATATGATGCTAGCTACGTACCTTGTAGTACTCCCAGTGCTCAGGTTCGTAGTCCTGAGGGGTTTCAGCTAGCTCTGCCTCACCTTCGACACACAATCACAACAATTTCAATTCAATGAAACTTATGAATTAAACCACATCTTTAAATAAACAATTATTATCAAATTATCTAACAAAAACATTAAAAACATCTCATCTCTTACCGACAAAGCCATTCACACAGGTGATGAAGACAGCCACGGGAACCCCGGTCAGCAGGATGTAATATTGCTGAGGAGAAAGTTAATAAAAATGTTAATGTTTTTTCTGCATGAAGGGTGATCAAACCTGGAGGTCTAACCAAGTCAACATGTCAGGAATAATTGTTGCTTTGAAGCAAAAGTAGTTGACATATTGATGCATAGCTTAAATTGCATTACAATGGACTTCTATATCATAGAAACTACAAACAAGGAGTTGTCAGATGGGGGGGGACATGACACACATTACATTACAGGCTTTTCGTCACCTTGTCAAAATAGTAAAAGAGTTCATTTGTCACGATCACAGGTAAATTAATGAGTGGGTGTTGCTGCACTCACCAATAAGCGCAGAAATCTCCTGTCATAGAAGTCAGTTGGTTTGACGATGAACATTTTCTTTCCATGACCCCAACGAACGGCCACTGCAACAAGACAAGGCAGGGGAGAGTGTAGACTGTGTATCTCACAATCAAAAGGTGGGTCCTTAATTGACACACAACATTGAGGTCATGAAATGAGACTAGACCGATACACAATATCCACAGTACTGATGATGTGTCTGTCTTGATATCAACGTATTAGGATACTTACAATAGTTTTAAAAGTCTGTGGTGAAATCTTAAACGTGCATCCTACTAGAGTCTAATGTTACACATTACAGGTAAACACATGTCCCTCGTATTTCAGCTCTTACAGAAATTGGTCAACATTGGCGTTTCATTCATTTAACCGAAAAAAAACACGCTATAAAACCATTACACCGGCGAATGCTCGAATAAAAACAACGTTTTATATTTAAATGGTATAAGACAAATACATCTGAGCAGGTAACGTTACCTGTAACTGTGGAAATACGAACCTACTGTGCACGTCTTGTTGACACCCGGACGAACGTTAGCAGCTAGCTAATGTTAGCAAGCTAACAAACCTCGGCGCAAGGTCATGAGGAAGAAAGGCCGCTTTTAAGGGTCAAACCTGTTTCTTTTACACGCCATGGTGTCTCTTACCTTTGTCTGTCCGTGGGATTGTTCTGGTGAGCAAGTTTGCCGCGTTATTTCCAGATTTCAGAGGACTCAGTCTGGCTGCGAAAGCAGCAGCAGACCTGAGAACGCTCATGCCCACCATCTCTACTGAGAGACGGCGGTTGAACAACACGAGCCCTGATTGGTTGATGAGAGAGGGAAGCGGAAACCGCCATCTTTAATAAGGGCAAAAGCTCGTTTTAAATTCTAGTTAAATTGTATTATTTACCACACTTACTATACAAGTTATAACATCAATATACGTATTAATAACCGAACAAAAATAAATGAAATAATAAAAAGATGTAGCGGATATAGAGAAATGCATGATGGGTAATGTGGGAGGGACTACGGCAAAGATGGCGGCGTCCTCAACAGCAGGACGCGTTTTGACTCTTTGCAAGCAGTTTCAGAATTCCTTCAGGATATCCTCATCGATAAATACTCAGCGATGTTCTGCTGCTTTGATCAAATGCCAGCCTCACCTGTACAGGTAACGTAAAGACGCGGTCGCTGTGTGTAAAACATGACATGATGTAAGTGACGTTAAGTAGTTTATCTGTCTCTCCTCCTCTCTGACGGTGTTATTTTAGAGATTACTTAATTAAAGAAGATACAATAGATAGCAGTCGCAATTATTGAAGGTGGAGATAACTGTCTTTTGTTGAGTTAATCCATTGACTGGATTCGTGTAGAAACTAATGGGTTTATATACATTTTTGACTGCATATGGCCGTTTTAGGTTTTAATAATTATGTTTTCACCTACATGGTGTTCTTTATTTAAAATAAATGTAATTTTAGAAGGTTGTATTTATTGTATTTGAAGACAGGAAGCCATGACAAGCAACTGTTCTAGCTGATGGCAACACCATCTTCAACTTCATATACAAAATTTAGATTTCTTTAGAGGTTAATCTAAAACTGTTGTGTTAGAAATTCCCAATTCTCCAGGTGTAATACCCTTTTATATTTAGAATTTGCCTTTGTAAGATAATTGTAGTATTGGGTTTGCACAGATGAGTCCATTGGTTGTTGACTGTAGTAACAGAACTATCCAGTGTTTATTTTATTTGTTGTATAGAAAGGAAATGGGGAGGATGCTAAGGAAGTAAAGGATCCATTTTTAAGGATAGCATAATGCATTTGCGGTAGAAAAGGTGCCTAATTTAAGGAGTTCTAATTTAATTTACTTTTCACCCACCAGGGAAAAGTCTCCACTCACTGCCCTGTCTTGGCACAGTCCCACCAGCTCAGTGGGTCAGTGTCGGGCCCTGCACACAACCATCAGCAGGAGAGGGCTGGAAGAGTTCTTTGACCTCCCGGAGAACTGGGGAGAGACCAATGTGAAATCAGGTAAAACACTTCTTTATCCCCCACCCTATTTATTTATTTATTTATTCTAGTATTTACAGAACTCACACCTATACGATGGCTGCTTACAGCTTAAACAATAGAAAATAATTTGTTGTAGGTGCACCATGGACTGCCAAACAACTGAGAACAAAGAGCAATGAAGATTTGCACAAACTCTGGTAGGCACTGTTGAGATTACACTGGTTTCGTCAGTGTGTGAACATTTATCAGCTGTGTGTAACATTCTCGTGCTCTCTCAGGTTTGTGCTGCTGAAAGAAAAGAACATGCTGCTCACACTCGCACAGGAAGCAAAACGGCAAAGGCTTCAGATGCCGAGTCCAGAGAGAACAAGGAAGGTTGGTATGATGCTCAAGTGTCACCTCCATCATTAATGTTGGGATAGGGAATTACATTTGATGGATCAGTTTAGGTAGGTGGGTTCCAGAGTTTTTAATTGGAGTACTTTGGTGTTTGTGTTGAAGTAGAAGCCCGAGCTATAATACATCTTGCCGTCTTGTTTCTCTCAGATTGAGCGATCGATGTTCAGACTGGAGACGGTGGTGAAGGAGAGAGAGACTGCGCTGCGACTGCTGCAGACGGGACAGGAGAAATCCAGACCGGGAGACTGGAGGAGGAACCAGTTTGGATACGTCTACTGGTGAGGACAGATTTATACATGATATCACACGTACACATGGAGAAACAAGAGCATGCCACATTCACCTTGTAAAGGTTAAAGATGAGCAGTTTTTCTATGTTTGGGTCCCCATTTTGTTAATTCGTGGATGCACATGCATGTTCCAGACTATTTCACTCATAAGTAACACGCCAAGATATGCTGCAGTGGCCAGGTAGAAGAAGACCGCCAGCTAGTTAACATGGATGTAAATAATGCTGGATATAAAATACTTTTATAAAATGCAAATGTTTTATGAGGAAGGAAATGTATTCAACACTCAAGAACACACATTAAACATTCCTATTCATTTTTAACAGAATTTCATAAGTGAAGAGAAAGCAAATGTTGTGCAGGTGGTCTGTTACCTGATTGCAGTACCTTATTAAAGGTCCTTTTAGAAAATGAAATATGGGAAGAAGCATCACTCGTTCTTTCTTCTATCCCTCAGGTATCGATTCAAAGAATATGCTATTCCTTGGTACATGAACAGAAGGTATAGGCGAAAGAGATTCTTCACACCCAAGTTCGTCCAACCACACATACGGTAAGATATAGCACGTGTCATATTGTGCAATTTTTATATAGTGAAGATTTTAAACGGGTGTTAAACATGTGTGGAGTTTAAACCTATTTTTTCACATTTTTCTGTCCTGCAGGCTGCGCATAGAGAAGCATCTTCGAGAGAAGGCCAGGAAAGCCAACTTAGAAAAGACGACTCAGTCCAAACTCAAGGAGACGTTTCCTCAACTGAAGGTTTCTGCATCATGAAGTGCACATTCTACAATGAAGTCATGTTTGACAGCTGTGAGCCTCATATGTCCAGACACAAGTCCTGCTGAATTGGCACATGTCAAATAAGTTAAGGTGGTCTAAAACTTTGTTGATTTGTTATTTGATCCTGTAAGATAAATTATGCTATGTCACCCAGAAATGTTTTGGTCACTGTTTTTTCTTTAACCTATTATTCAAACACATGTATTGAGTTCTGGTCATGTTTTATTCAAATCATAAGAGCAATATTTAAGGTTTAGAGATGTAACTTAAGAATATGTGAATGCAACTTTCCAGTGATGTGATAGTTATCAATATGAAACCCTGCTGTTCTGTCAAAAACCCACGTCAGTCTTAATAAGCAATTTATACAAGACACTTTCCAAAGAATTCAATTAACCAAGTACATGTAAAAGTGAAAAACTATTGTACCTTTATCACAGTCATTTAACAAAAACCAACTTCAAGAAACCATAAAAAAAGTGAAAATTAAATACAGATTTATTTGAGGTGAGAACTGACTGGGATTTGCCTCAGATGAGCTTACTTACTACCCACAAACAAGGCTTATGAACAGAAGACATTATGCACCCCAAAAGAGTAAGGTCATTCCTCCAATTATAACATCACCCAGATTTTACCGTGTCAGTATTCTGCAGAAACATTGCAGAGCTTTTTTTTTTTTTAAGTTGAAGTGAATCCAAGAATAAGGCAACAGACTGACTGTATTGATAAACAAAGGAACTTAAACGCTATTTCATCATAGTGGCAGTTGACTTTGTAGATGTTTGTCTGATTTTCAAACTATTTAATTTTCTTAAAACAAACCATACAAAACAAAAACGACCATCCGTAGGTGTTCCTGAGTCCGGGGTCAGAGGCGAACAACTTATGATGTGGAGCTTTTGGCAAAGCTGGTGATGGAGGGTGGGGTTGGGGGACAAATCAAGGGCACTTTCTGTCTACACACTGCTTCCCTCCCTCTTCGTACTCCTGTTTGGAGATCCACATCTGCTGGAAAGTTCCCTGGCAGACGAAGAAAAAGTTAATTCTCAGTAAATCAGGATAAAAAGTAGGAGAGGCAGGAATACACACTTCCTCTAGAAACATTTTAACTGCTAGTGTGTGTCCTTACAAGTGATGCCAGGATGGAGCCTCCTATCCAGGCACTAAACCGGCGTTCCACCGTAGTGTTGTTGGCTATCAGCTTCAGCCTCATGCTCTGCAAAAACCCAGACAAACATTTTTAACAAGTTGAGCAGTGAATCAATACTTATGTTGTGAGTTTAAATCAAATTGAGCTGCAGCTAATCAGAATGTGGGAGGAAGAGGTGGCATTAACTCACCGGAGGGGTTTTCTGGGAGAGTTCTCTGTTCAGTCGGTCTGTGAAGCCCTGAATGAGCGTGTTTCCTCCGGTCACCACCACGCTGCCATAAAGACCCTGAGACACAAAGTCAAAAAGGTTCAGCAAATAACAGTTTTTAATGTTGAGGACAAAAAACTCACCGTGTTATGTTTCATCTACATTCCTGGCAAAATGTATCAACAACAAAAAAGGCTTCAGCAACACATCTTTACCCATTCATTTAAAATTCTAATCAGCAGCCTCATTTAAACTAATATAAGTGTAACTCAAGCAAACAACAACATATTTCAGACGCCCCCAAAAAATGTGTAACCCGTGTTTAAAGCATGTTGATACCCACCGGCCGGATATCGATGTCACACATTCCCACGCTAGTCGTCACCACGTGGCCGACTCCCAACATGGTGTTTCCAGACAGGCCCTGAAGCGATCACAACAAACAACAATACATTACATTTTCACACATTTGGACACTGAGCAACTATAAATGACTTTATTCATTTAGTGCAGCATGTTTAGCTATTTTGTGCTGCCCCGTTACCTCCACATTAAAGCACGCACCTTGGCATTAGAGGGGTCAAACAGCCCCTCTGGGATCTTCAGCCTCTCAGCCCCAAAGTCACAGTTGTAGCCGTTGGGCAGCTCATAGTGCACTGTGGGCATCTGTGCAGCAACCCTGATGAAAGAGAAGGGGTTACTAACGTGAAGGGCTGGGCAATAATTCAATAAGATGCATTGTGTTCAATCACATTGTGATGAAATCATATATCAGGATACAAAAGTACGTCATTGAAATGAAACTGGAAACCTAAAAGCAAGTGCAGTTTCTATGATAAAGCTATCAAAGATTACCAACACCTGGATGATTGAGAATCTTCAGACTTTTGTTTTTGGAATGAAGCTGACATTTTAACCTTTCATAAAAGGTTTCCTTACTTAAAATACAGGATAATGTCTACGTAATCGCCTAATTCATAGTAAGTTGTCCATAATGCTTACTGTTCATCATACGGCGAGTCTGACACCTGCAGCACCGATGCCTGGAAGTCCTGGATCACACACTGAAAACATCAAGAAAAGACAGGTTGGCACACATTCAACACAACATATACCAACCAAAGCAACACTTCTGTTAAAACTGCAAGGACGACAACAAATGCAGAACAAGAAGAAGAAGAGTTGGCTGCTTACGTTACACATGTAGTTGTGCCATGAGCGCGTGACTTGAGGTAATTTCTCCTTCTTCTTCCAGCTGGCCGGTGATCCCTCCCGCACTCCATCCTGTAATAACAAACACTGTGGTTGACATTGTCTGGTATGAAGGAAGATGGCAATGAGGACACATGTTGACTGTAGGCACATAACACAGTAAAGAGTAAAGTTAAACCTCCATGGTCAAATTTGAGGATTTTCTTAACTTGGACCTGTGTGCTTCAGACTTAGGGCTCGTTCTCTTTATTAATCTGGGGTTTTTTTTGCCTCCACACTTTTTTATACGAGTCATTAAGAGTGACCTTCGCCAACATTATGGTCACCCTATATAAAAAATGTATACGCTTTAACGTTTATGTTCCCAACAGCCAGTCAATCACATTTACAGGCAACATCTGAAATCAATTCATACAATAACAGGAAAAAAATAATTTCACTACCACACTCTGAGTTTTTTATCATAACATCCAAAACACAACTAACTAATAAATACAAATGTGTTCATTTAAAAATATTTGTCAAACACCATCTTCCCGTGTTCTGAACCCCGATGCGACAAAAATATGCTATTAAAACACAAAAAAAACAGTGGGTTTCAGGTAATATTTCTACTTGATTATTTAAAACATGAAATGAGTATCTCTAAAATAATCTTACCTTTGATGCAATCATGTAAGGAGGGATTATTTCAACATTTAACTCTTGGAAAAGCTCCCTACACTGCATGCTCATGAAGTCTCCAGCCAGGGGAGATTTGACGATGCCTGTCGGAGAGAATAAACACCACATGCCTTGAAGGAACACAGTAAAACATCTAGCATGTTTACATATAACACATAAACCGCACACTCTGTTTGGACTTGCTCAGCTTGATAAATCACTTTGTCATGTCGTCACCATTTTCTCTCCTTTTTTGTCACTGCAACTATTACCTCATTAGCTTTGAATCAGAAAGCATTATGTTGCTGGTAAGAAAAATGAAATCACTGAGAATTACTTTTGCCCAAAAATAATTCATACCGACAGAGAATAATAATATTTGAGGAAAGAGCTGGCGTGATTGACAAAGCTGAACTACCACCTCCAACCAGTAGATGGCAACGTAAATCATAGAAGACAGCGTCGATGAATGATTGTACATGTTCCATTACTCCTCTTCAGTGATTAATCCCCTCTAGTTAACAAGTAAACAAAATAAAATATGCTGGTAGATCACCAACTTAAAATAATGATTTATGACAACTGCTGACCTTGCTGTAGAACATAGCCATCATGCACTGGAATTGCTGTGGTGTGTGTGGCTCCGCTGTCCAGGACCAAGCCCGTAGACCGCCCATTGGCAAAGCTTAGACACTCGGAGTAAAGGACATGTAATCCAGTTCAACAGAAACAGCGTTTGTTCAGCAGAAATGACAGAATCGATATTCTGAGACGGTTATCAACAGCAGAGGAGAAATGAAATGACTCATATTAGCTACGTGGCCTCAAATGGTAAAGGATACGCAGATAGCACAGCAGATTTGCAGAGGAAGAAGGCAGGAATGTTGTAATGTTCAAACATCAGCTCTGTTAGTTTCTCTCGTTTCGCTCGTGTGTTCCACTGCAGACACAATAAAGAAAATATGACTCTCCCAACATGATTATTGTCAGCACAACACAAAATATTACGTTTTCGCTTCAAATCCCCGCCTCATCATATTTGGATTTCAGCTACAACAAACAGCATCACAAAAAGGTCACCAGCCACTAAAAGTACTTTAATGAACAAGTTATTTTTTCTAGACAGAACAGGACTGAAAATCTGTCACTATTCACTGGTTGCTGATCATTTATAACTATGTGAATACTGGTTGGCCTTGGTACACTAGCAGGATAAGTAGGCAGTGTTGTTCAGACTCACCGATGCTTCCGACATGAGCACTGGATGCAGGCTGGGTTCAGACTTGAAGTGCATCTTGTAGGTGTGATCCAAAATGGCTTGGAAACTGTCCCAGTCCTCAACTGTAGAAGGGATAGAAGAGAAAACAAGGACAGGGTTTGTTAAATGTCAAATCCCTGTCAGATTATTGCTGATTTATTATAAATATACAGGTGAAAACAATCATCTTTCCTAAACAGTCGGCCAAAGTTCAAATTCTACATCTAGTTTTGGGAAATGATAAAAAGTATTTCATGGGCACTTAACTAAAAACTGCATTTTAAACTGATAATGACCCATATATGCTCTTAACACATATAGAGGTCCTATTAACAAAGCCACGTTCCCAAGATATGTCTTTACTATAGTGTTGGCTGCAGGCCTATAAAGAAATTGTCATAAAAAATGATTATCATCATCAGTGGGTCAGATGGTGGAGAAATGAGAGCGTCGATGAGCTTTTTTAGATGATAATTTGAGCATCAGGCACCGATGTTCCAGGTCAGCCCCCTCAGGGAGCCCGGAGTCCCAAGGTGCTGTGCTGCTGGAATTAAGATTGGTGTCACACTCGACTCTAAATAGCCTCAGAGCCAAACTCCACTGGACCAGATTCTGATGAGCATCATCAGCTAGGTCAGTGCACCAGAGTGCTTGCATCACATCCGCTGATGGCAGTGATCCCAAGGGGACAAAAATCAAACACGATTTCTTCAACTGATTAATGTATTAATCCCATATCAAAGACAAACACATTCACTGGATCCAGCTCCAACAATGTGAGGCTTTTTAAAATTGTAGAAAGTTTAAGTTGTTCATATTTAAATGGTCCTAATTTTAGATAATCGTTTTTTCAAATTGAGTAAAACATTATAGTTTGAACAGTTGTGATTAAAATGGGGACAGAGAAAAAAATAGTTGGAAATCTGAACCTCAGACCAAAGCATGGGAAAATAATCCATGATCCAACGGTGATTCTTTTACAGCTCAAGTTTATCACCAAAGACATGCGACCCTCATCTGGCTTTTTATCTCCGACACATCCACGATACAGCCAAGTACAAAAAAAATGGGGGGAAAAAAGATGATGGAGAGGGGCTTCCCTTCCAATAAGAGGACTTTAGGTGGGAGAGCTCATGATAATGAGTTGCCTTGGTCTTCAAATAATCTCATTAATATTCATAATGAACAGCAGTCATTTATACGTCAGTCAGGGTTGGGACGAGTTCATCTACAAAGTCACTGTCAGACCAAAAGAGTCCAATTATGGATATGGATCAAGCAGACTGGATTATAAATATTCATTGAGTTTACGTCACACATGGCCATGTGCTTACACACAATCCATGTATGTTCAAATGGGTTGTAAATAGTGGCATTTCACAGCGCTGCACAAACACACCACCCATTTTTTAACAACCTGGTCATTCCCGAACCCTAACCCAAGAAAATGTCAGTTAAAAACCCCAAATGTTATTTTGATTTTTAAAGATAAATATTTTTTTAAATCACTCACTCATGCCATTCTTGAGCGGAGACATGACCTCCATGCTCTCCCTGGGTACCCTCAACTGGTTGGTATCAATATAGTAGGTTGTGCCACTCTGCTTGCTCTTGTCACCATCCGTCTCCATGGGAGTGCTGCCATCCTCTCGGTCAAGGGTCACACCTATCACCGTGGGGAAGTCCGCCTGCGCCGACCAGAGACAAAAAAAAAAGAAAAAAGTTAAGACACATTCTAACACGCCTTTTACCAATATCAATCATAAGAACACAGATTCCCAAAAAATCCCATTTTTGTGAAACTGAAGGTGAGGCAATGCTCTTCTGACTTCTAAAAGACAAAAAGTACAACTGTTATGAAATGTTCAAAAGTACCCCATTTCATTCTGCAATGATTTGCTTTGTACTGACTAATCCATAAACAATGTCTGACTAAGAAAAGCAGGTGTGTGTGTGTGTGTGTGTGTGTGTGTCATAGCATCAAATGGTTCTATTCAGGTGTCCCAGTAAGCCATGACAATATGACATGGAACCAGCATGCACCGGTCCAAGACCCTGAAACTGAACCAGCTAAATGGAATTATATATGTGCTCTTCCTACTTGAACATGTCAAACTGTTCTCTGTGAAAAGGGAGTATTTCTGCAGCTCGGGTCAAGACAGAGTGGAACATTAAACATTATAATCAGAGCTGAAACAAATATTTGACGAATCATTTAGTCAAGCGACAGAAAATCTATTGGCAACCTCTATGTTAATTAATTCATCATCAGTCCTTTCCCATATCTGTGGGTTTTGGACTGTTGGTTGACAAAACAACATTTTTCTGATGTTTTAGAAACTTAATAATTAATCAATCAAGAATAGAATTGTTGGAATCACATTTTGAAAATATTCATTCGTCCCAAATCAGAACCGATAGCGTGATTACTATTGCATTTCATAGCTATTCTTCAATAAAACCACAAACTGTAACTGTAACCTCTCACATTAATGAGGTGACATTGTAAACTAAGAACAAGATATACAATTTGAAAACAGTAAAGTGTAAGGTGAGTTTAAGCTTTATATGGCACATAGCATAAAAGATAATAAGATGATTGTCAATAAAGTTGATGACCAGGGAAGATCATACTGTGGTATTTGCACACACAACCAATATTACAGAAATTCCATGAATGAATAGGAGTATGGACATCAGTGTTCATCTCTGATATTTATCTTATCAAATGCATATTTACACATTCAAGATATCTACCTAAGGCACAGATAAATCAAAAGCCAAGCAAGCACTCCATAAAAATCTGAACTCAATTCATGCCATCTGTCTCCAGGGTAACAGCCCTCATTTCTTGACATTGGTGTAGCCCCCATAGGGTGGATGAAGATGCACAGAAGGATAAAAACGACACATAATCAGGTCATTTGAGTAATCCACTTACCTTGGGACAGTCTTCTCCTGCGTAGCCAGCTCGTACAGTGTATGAGCCAATATCGAACACCAAAGCTCCCACCTCATCTGCAAAAATAAAAAGTGATAAGAATTTGATTAAAAACTCTTTATAACGATCCACCTGAGAGGAAGATTACGTCCTCACTGTACCTAACTAAACCAAATACTAAAACTAACTTCTACACAAAACGTCCCCATTCTAACAGTTCATCTGCTAATGTCAGTTTGAGCAAGCTTTCGTCCAGTGTTGTTATTAATGGTATTGCCATGCTTGTGATCTTTCCCACGATTATGGCACCTGTGCAATTAAAATACCAATTTAAAAAAAACCACAATATTTTTGCCTAAGTGATAGATCTATCTCTAACGGGCTCCTCAGCTGATACTTTATAGGGAATCCCATTTGTACAATAAGCAAATTCTTATGTTACAATAAAAAATGAACCATGTGAAATGAATATGCTAATCACAAAAGTGGCACTTATTTCAAGTTGGATAGTGTTTGTATTTGCAATTTTACTTATTTTATTTTCATTCTACTGGATTACGATATTATGATATCGTAATAAAACCACGTATAACTTGCACATGGATCCAGTTGCTGAATGCAACTTTAATTCTAGTGAATAGTTATCATCACAAGCGATAACAACATGAATATCATATAATAGCATTCAGTTATTTCAGCTCAGAAAATGTGAATGTGAACAGAGAGGCGAAATGAAGAGTACACAACGTAAGTTAGGCTCAATCACAGACACAACAACAATATAACACAAACGGAACTGGATGTGTTCGTGGGTTCATTCATTTCCTTTACCAGCTAGCTCGGCGGTACCGCGGCTACGTGCACAAACACACTAAGCTCAAGCCACAAGGCGACGCGCCTAACCGGTTCACACATGCACACGTTCAAAAAAGCGTGCCGATTCAAGACGCTAGCATGAGCTTTCAGTCTAAAAGTTAGCATAGCTAGCATAGCTAGCTAGCCGTGAGGCTGGCTAACGCTACAGAGCGGAGCAACGCGGACAGTTTCATATTAATTCCCGAGAGCTCACTCACCGCCTCCGTACACTCCGCCGCTCATCCTCTAGATTATCTAAACAGCAACTTTAAAAAAGAAAACGCAAGTTACTACGGCAAAAATCACAACCGCTAACGGTTAATCACAACAAAGGGAATTCGCTAGCATGGATCAATCTAACAAAGCGGGCGCCACACTGCGTCAAGGCGGCCGGCCAATCAGCACGCAGCACAGCAGCAGTGCTTCCGTTTCAGCCGTGTCGTAAGACGTCAAGTGACTGCCAAGTACTTCCCGTGCTCTGGAGTGGACGTGGACCTGCAGACTTTATATCAACGTGAGTGGAACAAACACAAACTGATACACAAGTGACGTAAACTTACCTTTAATCGTTAGGAAGTGATGTGCGGATGGTGTAGGAGCAGGTTTTATGACCGCACGGTGACGTCGCCGAGTGTTGGCCGCAGGACCTTGAGTCACGGTCGAGTAGACTCAACAAGATTGACGCTGATCTCGGCGACCATGTCACTTCATCGTGCAAAGTTAGCGCATGACTTACTGGCGTGTTTTACTTGAAATCCCACAAACGCAAATCTGTCATTTTTCCTTTGCTTCACATTTCAGTGTCTTTGTGGCGTTTACGGTCTTATTTTCATATCGTAAATTCAAGTTATAACAGCCTCGTGGTGTTCGGAAGTGGATTGCGCATGCGCGTATTGGATATGATTATTGAGTAACTAGTCAAAAGTCCGAGAAGAATTCTGATTATATAAATCCCATAGACTATTATGAATGAAACTTAAACGAATCCAATATTATTTGTTACAACTGGTCACAGTCAAAATACATATTTGTTTGCGTGTGGCTTATGTTTTGTTATTCTACTAAATATATAAAACTATAATTAAACTAAATGTGAGAATATCGTGTTTCTCTATTGGTCTATTTAAAAAAAAAAAAAAAAAAAACGTAAAGAGATTCTGTTTGATATTGTTGAAGATTAAGAAAACATTAACAGTTAGTTGCAAATAAATCATGTGTCGCTCAATCGTTTCAGCCTAAATATGTGTCTTACAGCACACTTTTGTGTTTGCATTCATAGAGTGTTTTAACAATACGCTCCTATTTTGATATTAGCAGTCTCAGGTCAGCACCTGTTGACTGTGCTCATTCCCTGTAGCACCTGTTCACTGTATCCTGCATTGGCTTAGATATTGCTTTGAATTGGAAAGTGAACCGCTAACCTTGGAAACAGCTGTTGACAGAACTGGAGCTGAAATCAATAGTCACGTAATTTGATTAGTTGACATTAAATGTATAATATATCGTTGATTATCGAGTAATAAAAAAAGTGTATACACATGTCATTAATGTTCTATTTTACGTTTATAAAGTAACTTTTTTACTTCTTTTACTTCCAGCACCCATGCAGCGTTGCCTCACCCTGACCTTTGCCCGTCACAGCGGGCTCCTGTTGAGAAATACGTTTCCACCTGTCCGCTGTCAGCAGTCAGCAGCCATGTCGGGCCTCCTCATCAACCAGCCCAAATACTCCTGGCTGAAAGAGCTGGGCCTGTCTGAGGACAACCCTGGCGTTTACAACGGGAGCTGGGGAGGCAGCGGGGAGGTCATCACGTCATACTGCCCCGCCAACAATGAGCCAATTGCCAGAGTAACCCAGGCCACCATGGCGGAGTATGAAGAAACTGTCCAGAAGACGAGGGAGGCCTGGAAGATCTGGGCAGATATTCCAGCTCCCAAAAGAGGGGAGATTGTGAGGCAGATTGGAGATGCACTTAGAAACAAGATTAACGTCCTCGGAAGCCTGGTGTCTCTTGAAATGGGCAAGATCTATGTGGAGGGAGTGGGAGAGGTTCAAGAATACGTCGATGTCTGCGATTATGCCGTTGGTCTGTCTAGAATGATCGGCGGACCCATGCTGCCTTCGGAGAGACCGGGCCACGCCCTGATCGAACAGTGGAATCCAGTTGGTCTTGTCGGCATCATCACAGCCTTTAACTTCCCCGTGGCTGTGTACGGCTGGAACAACGCCATCGCTCTGACCTGTGGCAATGTGTGCCTCTGGAAAGGAGCTCCAACCACACCTCTCACGAGCGTTGCAGTCTCCAAGATCGTGGCCGAGGTGCTGGAGCGGAACAACCTACCCGGTGCCATCTGCTCCATGACCTGCGGAGGTGCCGATATCGGCACGGCCATGGCGAAGGATGAGCGGGTGGGTCTGCTGTCGTTCACTGGCAGCACCCACGTTGGCAAGATGGTGGCCATGATGGTGCAGGAACGGTTCGGTCGTAACTTGCTGGAGCTCGGTGGGAACAACGCCATCATTGTGTTCGAGGATGCCGACCTGAACCTCGTGGTTCCCTCTGCCGTTTTTGCATCCGTGGGAACCGCCGGCCAGCGCTGCACCACGACCAGGAGGCTGATGCTGCACGAGAGTCTTCACGACGCAGTGGTCGAGAGGGTCGCCAAGGCTTACAAACAAGTGCGCATCGGGGACCCCTGGGATCCCGCCACCCTTTATGGGCCTCTGCACACCAAGCAGGCTGTGGATCAGTATCTGGCTGCTATTGAGCAGGCCAAGCAGCAGGGCGGCACTGTGGTCTGTGGAGGAAAGGTGATGGACCGCCCAGGAAACTACGTGGAGCCCACCATCATCACAGGGCTGGCTCACGACGCCCCCATCGTCCATACTGAAACCTTTGTCCCCATACTGTACGTCCTCAAGTTCAAGACCGAAGAGGAGGCGTTTGCGTGGAACAACGAGGTCAAGCAGGGCCTGTCCAGCAGCATCTTCACTAAAGATATGGGTCGGGTTTTCCGCTGGCTGGGGCCCAAAGGATCCGACTGCGGCATCGTGAATGTCAACATTCCTACGAGCGGAGCGGAGATCGGAGGAGCCTTTGGCGGAGAGAAACACACCGGAGGTGGACGAGAGTCTGGCAGCGACTCATGGAAGCAGTACATGAGGCGTTCAACCTGCACGATAAACTACAGCAAAGATCTTCCTCTGGCCCAGGGAATCAAGTTTGAGTGAAGCCCTCACATGGTTCAGTGAGCCCAACACTAAATATCAGAAAATCGGAAATCTGTCATTGCATTTCTGCATTCAGAAAGGTCAATTTGCATTTTAAAACAATTTGGAATAAGTTGGGGTCAGTCATTTTTTTCCCTGTATTAAATCACAATGTCAGTGGTTGTTGCTTCAGTGTTAAAGGTCAAATACGGTTTTGGTGTGCACTTTTCTACAAGCACTTAGAAAGTGAGTTTGAGTGACTTGACTTTATACTGTGTAAAAAAAAAAAAAAAACCTTTATTTTGGAAGAAAATCTCGAGTGGACTTTATTCAAATAATTTAGTGAAACATGTCATGAAGCACTTCCTTCACAGCATTAATGTATTGTACATTTCATCTATAGTAGCCTATAAGAAGAAGTGGATTAATAATAAAAGAGTAAATAAAAAAACTGGAGGTTGATCTGGATTTGGCCGGTCTATTCTTTCACTAATTTCTATGATCCTTTGTTTTGTTTTTTTCACATTTGTCACTCATGAATAAGAAGTAAAACCCACTGATTTCGGCAAAACATATAAGATACATTGAAGTTATTGATAGATTAGTAACTTTAACTTTTTTAAATGAATAGCTAAGCTGAACTATTACCCCCCTCCGCCCCACACACACACACACACTAAACATTGCAACCAGCTAAGTCACCTCTGCAGCACATTTATTGTATTCGAATCAAAGGAACTCAATTGACTTGATTGGATATTTTTTCGTATTTCCACAGCATTGTTAAATGCAGCTCAGAAAAATATTCCTCCAGCTATTGTCATGTCTTAGCCAGTCAAGTCTTTCCTTGTGTTTCCCTGCTGTCTCGTGCCCTGTGGGATCCCTCAGATTGTGGGTGTGGCTCCTCCTCCTCCTGAGCTCGGCAGCTGACACGCCCGAGTCTCATCACCAATCATCTGCAGCAGTATATCAACCCCGGCTTTCCTCCCAGTTCACATTTCTTGCCATTTCTTTAAAATGTCCTTTGACAGCTGATCCACCCTCTTTCCTTCACTTCCACGCCGTGCATGCTGGGATATGCTTCAGCTCCCCTCTACCCCAATGAATCTTCCTCAATATCAAATGACTTCTAGCAAACTGCCGATATCGGCTCTTTTCTTGGTAAAGGCATTGTTCTTTATTTGGTGAAGGAAATAAAAGGTAATTTGCTGTAATATTTTAACAGTAAAAAAGCTTCCATGTTTGTTATTATTAATACAGATCTACATATACAGACTGTCTAGCTATCCATATAGCTTTTGCATCGTGACGTATTTCCGGCAGGCGAGGCATAACATTGGGACGGATTTGATTTGATCGATCAAAAGATTACTCACAACCTTCTCCAGCTCTGTGCAGGCGAGTAGTTGCAGATTGATGGATGGATGTCACGATATAATTGGTGGAAATCGGTTGGTACTAGCTGATGTAAGCACGTCATGAATACTTTTTTGTAATAGGGTTAGGATATGAATGGAATAGAATATGTTATACATGACTCGTAAGGCAAATGGTGGGGGGGGGCAAAGGAACATTTTACATTTAGCTAAGTCTATTATGATTTAACTACCCAATAAATGCTTAGAATTATATATTCAAATTATATATATTCATTAGAAGAAAACAGATTTTTTTTCTTAAGGTGGGCCCTTCAAACAGTTTTTTACACAGAACCGTGATGTGATCCCATCTTACCTTGCACTTTACCTTACCTTGTCTATACTATACTGTAACTAAAAAAAACAGAGGATTTCTAACATATCTTGTCAAGAAATAAATGCTGTCCCTTTAATAGAAATACTACTCCATCTCCCATCCTCCATGCCCCCCATATGCTCACCTTCCCACTCAGCAGCCCCTCCTACCTCCTACTCCATCTCTCTCTCTCTCGCTCATCTCTCTCTCTCTCTCTCTCTCTCTCTCTCTCTCTCTCTCTCTCTCTCTCTCTCTCTCTCTCTCTGCATTGCCATCCTCCCAGCAGCATCTACACTCACAGCTCAAAGGAAGAACTGAAACGGCAGCTCTCTACGACTCACAATCCATGCCATTTAGGACGTATGCAGAAACGCCCACTTCCTCTGCTGCTCATCTGCACTGGAAAAAAGGTAGAAAAGCTTTAATTATTTGAAGAAGGAAAAACATGTTTTTGCTGTGAATTAGTGTGCACATTGCCCAGCGTTTCCTCTGGAATAATTTATGTGATTTGCTGCCACTGTAAAAAAAAAAAATCATATTTTAGTCAAATGTTAAGCACAAAGAATCACATTCCTGTAATTTGGAGAAATATTTCTATTCTATCAAAGCAAAAGAAGAAATATACATGAGGAGCATCATGACATGGGCGTGGAGCCCAAACTAACAGTTATGCCACCATTGTAGAACAGCAACAGAGGAAACACTGGTGACTGTGGTATTTTGGGTGTGAGCTCGTCAACCCAGTCTGCATCTCTGGCATCGAGGGTTGCACTTGCTTTTCGGGCAACTAGGAGGTAATACCTTATGTCGTGTTCTGAACCTGTGCTGCACCAGAATGTCAAAACGATGGCGGTAGCAAATAAATGATCCTCTGGTATCAGAGTGTTGTAACAGGAGGCGTCGGAGTGGAGTGGCATTAGCACAGCAGGGTTGTTCCTCACTTCCTCTAATTCTCTCTCTCTCCCCCCCCCCCCCCCCCCCCATACATGACTTGTGTGATTCACTTCTTTGGAAACTCGGCGCATGTCAGTTCATGCTTCATGTTGCTCGTTGCACCCCTGATTTACAGAAGTATTTGGGATTCCCCCAGACTGAAACATTCTCACTTCTTCTCTTTGCACATTTCCTTTGCAGCTTCTCCTTAAAACAAAAAAAGCCATACGCTTCTGGCCTTCTCATTCTGGGGTTTTGGTGTCTCTTCCATGTTCATTCTCCACCTCGCTTTTAATCAGAGTAAAATATAATATAGGTTGACATCGAAACAGGTATGATGTTGCATCTTTTAGAACATGCAGCCTTTCACATATTCAACATACTAAATTTAAATAAATTAATATAATTCATAACATGCATAATAAATACATGAAAGCAGCTTAAAACATTCAGACCTCAGGTTGAAAATCTGTTTTTGGTGCTGATTTAATTTGAATGAGATGAAGATGCTTCCGCCTCGATGGACAGTAAACTATTTTATTCTATTCTCTAACAATGACCAACAGGAATTTGAGGCGTCCTGATAGTGCGACACCAACACAACACAAGAGGCATTATCACAGTAACCATGAGGGCTCTTCACCAAGCTGCCGCTGTGACAGCTCTCATGTGCCAACAGCAGCACTGAGATTAGACAAGAAGCTGACACAGGGACAAAGTAAACTGCTGGTAGTGACGCTCCGGACTTACACATGATCTGAAGTGATCTCTTCTGGGAACGCTACACGTGAATGTCACTGTGGATCCTCGTTTGCGTGACCAACAAAGGATCTGCTGGGGATGGTATATACAGCTGATGTGCCAGATCTCTTATTAGTTTAGATGCAGTACGGTTAGTCATACATTCTGATTTAATTACAGTAGAGGAAGGTTTTGTTTTTTTTGGAGACTTCATGGCATCACTTAACAGCAAAACATCATCTGCAATGTGTTCACATCTAGACACAGCATCACACGCCCGTAGCACAGGACTTTAAGATTCACAAATGTCATTAAAATGATCTAATCTCAGGGGAAATAAACACATATGTCCATTAAAGAGATAGTTATTCAGCAGTGTTTGACTTAAAATGGACCAGTGAAACCCAAGCTGTGCCAGTCAGCAAGTAAAACCCTGAAACTGTCTACGTCTATTTTCCTCATCACATAGAGAGAGGGAGAGAGAGGGAGAGGGGGAGTGGTGGCGAGCCCAGTGAGGCACGCATATTTTAAGTCACTTTGCACTCTTCAAGAGGGCCCTTTTTTCAATAATCCATTATGCATAGCAGCTCTGGCTCTCCCTGGTATTTCTCCTACCTTCTTGACGTCAGTTGCCATTTGTGAGGGTTACCCTGGCAACGGCCAGCCTCCCCGGGAGATGTCTGGTGGATAAGACGGCCCTGATAAAGCCTTTTAAGGTTCTACTGTTGGTACACCTTTTAATTGCCTTTGATACAGTGGAAGTATTACACGGGGTCGTCGGGCCGCGTCACCACATGTGGGCAAAAGGATCGGAACGTGCAGATAAAAATAGGTATCCGAGAAGCTGCTTCGGGACTGACGTCCCATTATCTCCACTTGATTGGATCACCCCCGTATTGGGCTCATTCTTGAGCAGTTCCTTTGGAACTGAATTGGACATGATAGATCTATTTTTGGTCACGTTTTGCTCCACTCTTCTGTTAGACAAAAGGGGACACACATGTAGCACAACCCATTTTAACATTGTGACACTGCAGTGACGAGATCATATGTAAAAGACTATAAAAATCCACCGAACTCATTGTGGCGCCCTCTGAACAATATGCAGATGTAATTATGAGATAATATGAAAAGATTATTTATCATCCAAGTTGTTCCCCCTCTGACATGCCATCATGTCCATGCACATTATTGATTATTATAGTACATTTACATGTATTATTGCAGCAGAGGTCGTTATAATTTTGCATCCATGCAAAATATCAGCTAACTCCTAACAAAGAAAACTGCTGCTTACAAATGCCAACCTGTTAGATATGGGCCTATAAACAGTGATACTAAAACCCTCAAACCTCCCTCACATTCAAATGATTGTATTCAGCTGTCTGACTGTTACTGTACTTTACTGCACAACCTGTGCTGAATTTGCATTGATGCAAAAAAAAAAAGGCTCATTCATGGGCAACAGTACAGTTGAGTTACTGTGTACAATACCTGTTTCAGGCTCCAGGAGGCTATTTATAGCCTCACCAACATGTGTGTCTTTCCTTTCTTTTTCTTTTTTTTTCAGACACCACGCTATTGATGTGCTATTTTTACAGTGTCAATTTGCTCCCTCCCTCTCCTTTTGGTTGCCAGGCAATAGGCCAACGGACCTGATTGGCCAAGGATGTGCTTTTGGACACCTTAACTCTGGTTCTCAGCTTTCTAATGAATTCTGTATATTTTTTGCTCAATAGAGGCAGAGCACAGAGGAGTTGACTCCTTCATGTGTAACGGGCAAAAACCTGTTTGTGTCTTATGGTCATCATGCTTTAACTAAAACAGTAACACCGTTCAGATGGCGTGACTATAGTGAGGAGGATGTAATGCTATTTTGTATGTATCATCCATGTTGCATACATTGTATTTTAAAATATTCAGCCATATGCAGTGAATTATGGGCAGTATGGAGGAATTAATAAACAATTTCTCATTTTGAGTGTCCAGAAACACTTACTGTCCATTGCCGTGTTTAATAATGTATTGTAATAATCACCAATTTTCAGGCTGCACTAATGACAAACCAAACCGCAACATATGTTGCAGCTATCATGCTAATCCTAATCCTCATAATGTGTTTAGGGGGAAATTGGTTTGACACACCTAAACCACTGCTGTGTGAGTGAATTCAATTAGACTTAATCTGACCTCATGCTACTCCGAAAGGAAACCAAGGGCTGGGCAACTTTCATCTTCCCTCCATTGATTGTGGCTCGTGCAGAGATATGGAAAAGCCTATCCCACTGCTCCCTTTCATTGGCCCCATTAAAAATTCATCCCGTCCTAATGGAGAGGTCCTTTTCAATGAGCCCACTGCAAGGCCAACTGTGGTGAGCCGGGGTGAGACTTGGCACAGCTGTCTCCTGGCACAATCCAAACTTTACAACTCAAGTTTGGGTAGTGAAGTTGGAGTTATCTTCACTGTTCTGTATTCTAGTTATTTAATATACTGTGTAATTACATTAAGTATATTAGATGATTACACATAAAACAGAAAAGCAAGAACATATAATAGCTGGATACCTGCAATATTAACACCTTCAATTTTGTATCTATTACTATAGCATGATTTTAGTTGTTTGTACTAATGAAATTGCCACATAATTGGCAGGCTAATATATTGAATTAAAAGAATAAACCAAAAATTTACTGTCCTCACCTCCAGCTTTAATACTAATATTACTAAGTATATTCACCATTATCTTGGTTTATTCAGTGCTTTTGGTATTTGACCAAATCAAAGAGTGGAGTTTTTGACCAAAGGGTGTCTTTGCAAACCTGAGGTGAAATCCATTTGAATTAATACTACTCCTACTACTACTAATACTACTAATACTACTACTACCACTACTGACTTTATAGGTCTAAAAATTTGTTTCCTGTATCCCATTCGGTTCCTTCTTGTTGAGGGGGCTGACGGACCGTACCATTTCACCTGTAGGTTTCACAACCAATGACAGAAAATTTCCACCATCTAAAAGCAAGCTTTATCACCATTGTTTTTTTTTTTTTTTAAATACTGGCTAAAATATAAAGCAAATTAAGACGGAATCTGTATCCGATAATATGTAACATTGTTTCTGAAATGAAAGCGATGTGTTCTCTTCGCCACCCCGCACCCCTACGCGTAGGCTGTTGCCATGTTCCCACTTTCATGGGTGTGGTGATTAGCTTGCTTTGGTGAAATTTTTTTTAGTCTAATCCGACCCGAGTCGCGTTCGCTTCTGCCCCCCCTCCCCCCCTTTTTTAAACCGATAATATTGTCTTAAACAAAATTCAACACATTTGCGTTTTGCGCCCTCCCCCCTCCCCCTCCTCTCCCTCACAGCTGGGGACCATGGTTGTCGTGTGAAAAACGGATCGGTGTGACTCGGATCACGGAAGGACGGACAGAACCACAAAAACAAAACAAGAAAACAAAAAAACCCTGCTTCAGGTAAGGACGTGAAGTCTTGATATGTATATTTTTAGTGTTATTTCGTATATGTGAGGGGTAGAAAAAACGCCCCGTGAGGTTGTAACGCTGTCGGTTGCTGTGAGCAGCCATGTAGCTCTTGACATAACTGTTCCCAGGCTACTATTGCCTCAGTGCTGGGTTTTTTCCCCGCAAGGCAAAGCAGAAAATTCACTCAAACGCGGCCCTTTTTTTCTGTTTTTTAACCAGGCTGTCAAACGACACTCACGCGGAACTATAGGGGCAGAACCCCTCTCACCAGTAGCTGTTACCATTGCAGAAATCCGCTTTCACATTAGTGATTGCACGACACCCTTTTTTTTTTTTTCTTCTTCTTCTCTTTTCCATTAAATATACATGCCAGTCCGCCTTCATCCGAGCGGCAACAAGTAGCGTGACGACGGGGGCGGGGGGCGCGAGGCTGCTGCAATTTGTTGCTCGTGCCAGGAAACGTGTATATATATATATATACCGGTATATATCAACTAACGATGATTTGGTAGAAGACGGTTTATACGTGTAACGTTTCACCACCTGCTGTCTGTGTTTCCATACGATGCAGCTGATCGTTTCCTGTCATGGCCGCTGACTGTCAGCATGTAATCAATCAGTCCAGTATGAAGTTACAGATTTTTTTTAAATTTTAGATCATGTATTTTGTCATTCTGCAGTTTATTTGTGTTAGTACATAGCAACAGTTTTTTTTTGGCACATAATGGCCTATAATAAAACTCAAAGGTGGATAATATATATAATGTGAAATTTAAATAAAGAGGGTATGATGGGAAGGCACATAACCTACACTTTTGATTTAGATTAGTCAAAATACAGTTATGTCATTTTGCACCACCGTCTTTTTAAAGCCAGGTAAAAAAAACGATTCAATTCATTGTTCAAATGTTACATTTGTCACTTTGCTGACAAAACAAGCCATTTTGAAGACGTCACAGGGGTTTCAGACAAATTTCACTCGTTATATAAACTATATAAGCAGTCAATTAAATGGAAACGATCAACAATTGCTAGTTGGATCCCTACAGCCAGGAAATGACGACACTGAAAACACATTATATGGAAAATGAAAGACGATATTTCTCTGAATTATGATATCAGGACTTGTAGAGGTGGGCGATTTTCAAATTAATTTGCATTGCGATGATATGATCATATAACATGCGTAATGTCAAATTCTGTTCTCAAAACAAAACTTTATAATTGATTTACATGTATTAAGAGTGGGGGGGAAAGTGCAACACGACTCACTGCATTAGGCATTACTGGAATTTTTGATATAAGTTTGGATAGAGTTGCCACATATTGATGTTATGACACAGATTTCAACCGTACCACCCAGCCCGTACTGATTCTTTCAAACAGTACATTTACCACACGTCGGAGATACCAACCTGTGGTGACGGCAAAATAACAGCTGATCAGTTTTTTTTCTATAACTGGACCCATTATTATATCCAGGCAGGAAAATCTGTAAACATTCATGTAAAAAGGTGATGGTTAACTTCAGATGCCACTTGGGACTTGTTTGGACAAGAACATTTCAATCTAATTGGGTTGTATTTTTCTTAGGAATGATGTGTGACTAAATTGTGAGTAATTCTGTACCTGCCTGGTGTAGGTGGGGTGAAACCTGTGATCGGCGTAGGTCATACAGTCCTCACGCAATCATTCGCCGTGATCTTTGGCACTTCCATGTCATAATAAGCAAAATCAACCCTTTTTTTGGATAATTAAAAAATGATATAATATGCTGAACAGAAGGTAGAAGTGACCTCTCGTGTTGCTGGAATCTCACCAGGCATTTGCTCCATTCTCCGGATGTTTGGAATAGTGAGTGGGTTACCTGAACAAGTTTACACCTGGTGGAGCTGCCCTGCTGCATTCATTTTTCACTTTCACACACCGAGCCATAATGAGTTTCCTCACGATCCAGTGCACACCGCCATGACTCCTATAATTGTCGTCTAATGACAATAACTAAGCATATTCAATATCCTTGAGAGGTATATATATCATAAATTCAACATGCATACAATTGAACAGTAACTGTATAGAGGCTGATTTGGACCTAAGCCTTTTAGATCGTATGTTTATTACAAATTAATCACACATTTGAGAATTTTAATGACTGCATTTGATAACATTTAAATGTTACTGTAAACACTGGTATGAAGTGAATACATTTGATTAGCCCTGACGGTTCAAAATGTTAATTCCTTTAAGTTCCTAACGAGTTCATGCTGTTGGGCACCTGTGGCTCCGGCTGCGGCTGCTCCGTTCATCGGTGTTTCTTCATGATTGAGGCAGATGTGACCGACTTTCTACTGAATGTGACCCAGAAGGAACACAAGGCCTCATTGACCAATTTAAGTTAAACACAAAATAAAAAAACCCTTCTGGACTCGAAGCCCATACTGTCTTATGGCTGTGCATGTTTTTCCCGTTGGACATGAACTATCACTGAGTCAGCAGGAGACACACTGATGTGACAGTGTGTCTCCTGTAACAAAAATATTGTGACCAAGCTTCATTATGGGAACCAGTGACTTGTGACTGACAATGACCTTACTATGGAGATCTCTCTGTGTGCCTTTCTTTCTCTGGTATAAAGAGTGATACATATATTTCTACAATTAAATTATTTATTTTTATTGTAAAGTTGATGAAATGCAATTGTGAAGATTAATTATATAAAACATATTGACAGCTGGACCAGAGGTAAAAAAAACAGCGCTTCCATACAAAAACATGTATAAGCTATTCTCTCAAAACCACCAAACACACTTGAAAAGCTTGAAGCCGTGAAAATTTTGAATTTGACTCATCGATCTTTCGACTAATCACTTCAGGTTTTCTTCATGCTGCTTCGTAGAGGTCTATAATCGATTATTAATTTTAAAAAAAATTAAGTAATGTAGCACATCAACTATATCCTACAAACAGGAATTTGTTTGAAAGATTTAATAAAAAAAATCTGAATCGGATCGTGACCCTCTGAATACTGCTCATTTTTAATTAATTATTTTTATAGTTGTAGTTGTTGAAGACTTAATACAGCCTAGACATGATTTGAAATTCCATCTCTTTTTTTGCCATTCTTCTGATCGACTAATGGAGTAGACAGTGTCCATTTCTGGTTATTATTTGTATCCTTATGGATGTGATGCAAGGAAGAAAGGTGTGTTTACTGGTATGTCTGCCTTTTATGCATCTTTGTCTCGATCCTAGACATGCATTGGTCCCGGTTCGACCACAGTATTTTCCTGTTGGCTACGTGGAGCCTCCAGCGTTGATGGCTGGTCGGTTGGTGTCAGAAGGCCTGCAGCAGTTCTAGCCTCCCATGGCCAGTCTCAGAGACCCAACTGCGATGGTGCCAAGCGGCACTATCTACTGTAGCTGGCAGCCTCATACTAAACAATAGACGGCTCCGACACACACAGCTCTGCCTTTGTCGCCCGCTGATCCTGTGCCATGCTCTGGGCCGGCGTCGGCCCGGCTGCATGACTCCAGTCACACAACTGGAGAAAAGACACGGCGAGTTTTACGACTATAAACTGTTGAAGGTAAACTCTATCCTTTCTGTGTGACAGCTCCTCTCGGCTGTGGTTAGTTACTGCAGCAGCGATGGTTTCTGTTTTGGTTTCTAAATGACATATTATCATCCAAGTGTGAACAATTCATGAGGTATGTCTACAAATCAATGCCATGGCATGCCTTCAAATCGGAGGTGTTTTTATTGAAACGCATCACGTTTTTTTGTTTTTTTTTCCAGCGTCATCTTCATCGTCATACCTGCGTAATGTTCCACCTCATCTCTCGTGCCGTTGCCTTTCATGATACGAGCCTCAGGCTGAAACACATTGATTAAAATAAATATTTGAGTGTGGAAGGTCATATCTGGTGTTTTTGGTAGGCGGAGGCATATGGTATAATGGATCCATGGTGGTCATAGAGGCAGCACCACATCACAGGCGAGCTGACGCTGAGAGCCTCTCTTCAGGGGGGTTGCGTCAGCCGGAGGAGAGTGACGTCACTCCCAGGCAGCTGAAAGCATTGCAACGCTCGCTGCCCCCGATGCCTCGTTACTGTCAAAGACCTCCTTGGCTGAGAGACGAGAATCCTCGATGAGCAGGCCAAAGCGCCGTCACTCGTGTTTGCGATGCAGAGGCAAAATGGCCAAAACAATGTGAACATATTATCTGAAAGGGCTGCTTTCCACTCATTTGCAGTATCTTTGCGATCAAAGCAACATTGTCTTAGTTGCTTATTTACCGTTTCGTAAAAATGACTGGCTTTTCTTTTGTGGTGAATTAGTAACTGGGCCCGTTTTGAAGGCTCTGCAAAAGAAAGAAAGAAAAGAAAGATAAAACACAAAAATCCTCCTTAACATTAACATGATTTCCTGTGGAGAGGAAGGGCTGGACTCGATGTAATTGTTGAATTATAGAAAATAGAACTGAAAATTTAATCTCCGAGGGTTAGACTTCTGGACAGCAGGCTGTAAAACAGCCTGGAAAATGAGGAGGGGATGGCGGGGGGTTGGGGGGGGGGTGCGGTCCACACATTTCTGAGGAGTGTCTAAGTGCTTTGTGACCCACATTCAGGCTCCCCAAGGTAAAGGAAGTGGCAACTTGCATGTGCGCACACACACACACACTTATACACACACACACACAGACATGCATGCTCGCTCGTTCAAACAGATCTGCCTAACCTGGACACACATTTCAATGAATGCTCACATAATGCACACACACTCACGGATGAATATATACACACATTTTCTTTGTCATTTAGACGTCTTATAAACAATGCACGCACACACACACACACACACACACACACAGGCACGTACGTACGTAGGTTCGGGACTCCTTGGGCGGGCCGAAAAAACAGGGCAATGCAACAACACAAAAGGCTGATTGAGTCAGGAAAGGTCAGAGCCTGCCTCAGATGGCCTTTTGAACCAGACCGGGGGTGTTTGAAGAGCCAGGCCACCCTCCGGGCTCCCACCCAGCCCCACCCTTTGCAGCACTCTTCCTTTTTGGTTCTGAACCCATGCAGGATACCTATATTTGTCTGATGGGTCATCCCATCCTTCACTCTCTGTCTCCCTGTTGAACTCATAGTATTTCTGTCTTTGTCTTGCAGGTGTCAGCTGGTAAAACGTGTGTGTGAGTGAGTGCGTGTGTGTGTGGGTGTGTGTGTGTGCGCGCGTGCAGGCACGTGTGATTCCCCAGGCCGATCAGTATTTGGAGCAGAGTGTGGCCTGAAACACATCAGAGGGACAATGAGTGAGCTGGAACAGTTGCGGCAGGAAGCCGAGCAACTACGCAATCAGATCCGGGTACAGCAACGTTTTGTTTGCACGTGTTTGCTTCTGTAAATGTGTGTTTGTGTTTGTGTGTATTGTACTAGTGTTTGTAAGTTGCATGTGTGCCACTGTCTGTTCACTGCGAGCTGTGACTCACACGGTTTCAAGATGAGAGAGTGACGCACTCAACATATAACTTGTCAATCAGCCACCTCCACTCTCGTGCAGAAATGCCATGTGGGCACTGATCTATAAATGTCAGTCGCTGCTGTGTGATTATTCTGCGATCACTGAGATATTCGGTTTCTGTGATTATCAATAACATAATGATGTGCTACTCTTCAACATCAACATGATTATTTGGGTTTTTTGTTGTTGCAGGATGCCAGGAAAGCCTGCAGTGACTCCACTCTGTCGCAGGTAAGATTTCCCCCACTTTTGGTAAACAATCCCTGTATTTTGCTCAAGGAGGGGGGTTGACATTCAGTGTTACTCTAAATGGCCCAAACCATTAAAAATAGTGTGGAGTGACACTGCAGACGCTCCTTCCTGTGTTTTGGCAGATCACAGCTGGTCTGGACTCAGTGGGCCGGATACAGATGCGGACGCGACGCACCCTCAGGGGCCACCTGGCCAAGATCTATGCAATGCATTGGGGGAGCGACTCCAGGTAGTGTAGTTATCCTACAGTCAACACAATCATTTGCTAGGAAATTAACCTTTTTATAATTGGTCTTTTTGTCTTCTTGTCGTCCGTTTGACTTAAATGCTTAAATTCTTATTTAATAGTAATTTGTTGAGTAATGCCACCAAGTTGAATGTCAACTTATTACAGCGGAACTCCAACTCTCACTGCAAATGTACACGAGTGCAATTAACAAGAATATTTTGTTATATTAGTATTATTATTTTGTGTTTAATATGTCTGTGTCACCCTTTTACCTTTCTCTCTGTCCATCTGTCTCCCAATGCAATGCACTGGGGCAGTGACGGCAGTCCCAGGTGTGGGGCTAAACTACTACCAGTACCACTACTACTATTACTACTACTACCACCACCACTACTACTATTCCCCTAATATGACTAATACCACCATATTTGACTGTCACTACCGCCACCTCCACTACTACTGTACACCTGTCTACTGCTCACTATAAGCACATTAATGATACTAGCTGGGCACAGAGACGGGCAGCCACAGCAGCTTATTTGATATTTCCTTAAAGATGCAGTTTGTAAGATCTTTTAAAAAAAAATTGTTCAAAATGTTATGATGATTCACAATTAATCTTTGAGGCCAGATTGGACACCAGCTGTGGCTGCTTGCATTGAGTCACTCAATTTTAAAAGTCACAAACTGCTTTTTTAACTGTTTGCTGCAATTCTGAGCACCAAAAATCATATTATCCCAATAGTATGCATGCGATGCAGTGTTCCTTGTCCGCAGGAAGTTAACTGTAGGAGAATGTAGACAAAACCTAGTTCTGTTTTTATGGTTGTTGAAGTGTTTTTAGAAGTCATAGGTCACACACTTCTGTTAAAGCAAAGTAGTTTTCTCTTTTTTCACCAAACCTACTGGAATTACCTGCAGCTGATGATGCAAATATGATTATTCTGTCGAGTGTGTGTGTGCGCGTGTGTGTGTGTGTGTGTGCATGTGCATGTGTGGGCGCGCCGAGCACCCTCTGGGTGACCCTGCAGGAGGCCAGTGTTTATTTTGTATACAGCTTCTGACATTTGAGCATGATGGCTCTGCTCTTGATTGTAGCGTAGCACCATCAAACCACTTCCTGTCCCCGGAGAGACAGACAGACAGGATGGGATGGAGGGGTTTCCAGCTGTTTTTCTGCATCTGCACCACCTATAACTCTTAACTCTACACTTTTCCTATCATCCATCATCTTCTCTGCATTCCTTTTCCTCGCCGTCCCTTCTTGCTGCCACGCCCCGGCTTCTTTCTAGCGCTTTCCACCTCCCACTCGACTGTAGGACTTTTACATAACCGGGGTAATGAATATTACATGGAGTGGGACATTAAAAGTGGCATCCCTGGATGAGGAGACTTCCACCGGGAGTGGGGGAGGAAGAGGAAAGATGGAGAGAAAATGGGTTCTGGGAGAGAAGAGTAGGGAACTCACGCCGAATGCTTTTTGACAGAGCACCTTATACTATATTCAGACAGAATACTGTTTGGTGGCTGCTGGCTCTCATTGCTTTTGAATGATCCAGGTGCATGTACCTCCAGATTATGTGGGGGTTTTTTTTCCAACGTCTGAGCCACGTGTCATGGCGGCTGTTTTTTTTTTCTCAAAATTGTTTCCAGGTTACTCGTCAGTGCCTCGCAAGATGGAAAGCTTATCATCTGGGACAGCTACACAACAAATAAGGTGAGACTATTAATAATAAATGATAGAATGTTTAATATTTACAAGAACTTTTACAGCACATTTTGGAGTTCTATTATAAATAGAAGAAGGCATCCTTTAAGGATTCTGTCTGACTTAAAAGCATCACACACAAAAGGTCACAATTGACCTTTTAAAGCTCGACATCGCTTACTTTATTGTATTTTCGTAAATAAATGACTCCGACTCTCCTCGTCTCCAGATGCATGCCATCCCGCTGCGTTCTTCCTGGGTGATGACGTGCGCTTACGCCCCTTCTGGGAACTATGTGGCCTGCGGAGGCCTGGACAACATCTGCTCTATATACAGCCTGAAGACCCGCGAGGGCAACGTGCGCGTCACCCGAGAGCTACCCGGACACACAGGTAGGCCCAGGGTCAGCCGAGACTCGACGGCATGGCTCGTTTTCATGCATGTTGTTATTTAACATACTTACCTGGGTCAGTGTAAGCATGAAATAAAGTACATTTTGCTGCAAATAGAGGAGAATGTAGTTTACAGTAGATTTAATTAGTCAGCCTGGGGAGGGAGAGTGTAGTATTTTATCATGGTTAGAAATTGTCTTCACAGTAGTTTTGCTAATAGTTTGACTCCAGAGCCTGAATGTGGAGGGATGTTTTCTACCACAGGGCTACAGCGCTGAATCAATACACCCATTTCTCAACTCGTTTTTATCTCAAATCGCAGGATGTGGATTAAGTTTAGGCTCAGCTAGGAGGAAAAGATGTCCCTCTTGTTTAAGCAACATAGTGGAGACGGGCTAGCACAGCAGTGAATATTCAGTCGTGGTAGGCCACCATGTGAGGGCCGAAGCAGAGCTCCCCTTCACTGACGTTGAACCCGTTTATCTCCAGGTTACTTATCCTGCTGTCGTTTCCTGGATGACAACCAGATACTGACGAGCTCTGGAGACACCACCTGGTGAGCAACGACCCCCTGAATGCTGTTTACATGATAGAAATAACATTGTTTTCTTGCTACATATAAGAGTAAAGAAACACCATCATATTGAATAAGAAGAGTTCTTCTCCAAATTTCTAATAATTCACATAAATCAGAAAACTCTGTTGTTATTGATGCCAGGATGTCTTATTATGTGTGTATATACTGTAACATGGCACGGCATCGAATGTAAAAGCATGTATTGTCTCAGGGGACACTTATACCGATACACCTTCCTTTCTTGCAGTGCATTGTGGGACATAGAGACAGGCCAGCAGGCCACCAACTTCACTGGCCACACAGGGGATGTGATGAGTTTGTCTCTGAGTCCGGACTACAAGACCTTTGTGTCAGGAGCCTGCGATGCCACCTCCAAGCTGTGGGACATCCGCGACGGCATGTGCAGGCAGTCCTTCACCGGCCACGTGTCCGACATCAACGCCGTCACCGTGAGTCCTGAACCTTCACGTCACACACACTGATCGAAGATTGACTATGGTTCAATATCGCTTGATTTTTGGAAAATGCAAATTTAACAGTGTCAAGATTCTCATAAATAATACATTTTTAATAAATAATACATTTTTAAGTGAAACCCACTTAAGAATTACTTTTGTGATCAAAAGAGTCCAACAAGCCACATGATTTTGGCTTTATTAACGTTTTAGTGTTTAAATCGGTGTATGTGACAACATGAATATATATCATGAGTATTGGTCATCACCGTCCTACTTCTACAGTATTACACATGTCAAAGTGCTCCTTTTGAAGCAGGTCAGTATCTTGGTTCTGTGCTCTTATATTGACCTTGGTTGGGGTTGTTAGGCTTTGGGGAAAAACAATGAGCATCTTTAGAGAAAACCTCTCCCCAGAGGCCTCAGTCATGTGCCTCAGACACATGATGAAATTTAACAACACTGTCCTGACTTTTTTTTTTTTTTTTTCCTCTCCTGCAGTTTTTCCCCAATGGAAATGCCTTTGGCACAGGCTCAGATGATGCCACCTGCAGGCTGTTTGACCTGCGCGCTGACCAGGAGCTCATGATGTACAGCCACGACAACATCATCTGCGGCATCACCTCCGTGTCCTTCTCCAAGAGTGGCAGACTGCTCCTGGCCGGCTACGATGACTTCAACTGCAACGTCTGGGACACTCTGAAGGGCGAGCGAGCAGGTAAATCACATGAAGCCCGGTCATTTTATTGAGTTTATTCATTTTTGACAAGGCTGTGAATTCCCAATTTTCGGAACTGAAATGTTTGGCTTTTATGCTTAAACTTTCATTAAACAGTTAAAAAATAATTTTGCAAATCAAACAATGGATTCAGCTCTAATATCTCACATGTAAGCATCCTAGAATAGGTATGAACAGAAAATTGAACATAAAGAGATTTATATTGACCAACCTTGATTGGTTCAGTTGATTCAGTTGTTAATGTATTTCTTTCTTACCTCCAGGTGTGCTGGCGGGCCACGACAACAGAGTGAGCTGCCTCGGGGTGACGGAAGACGGCATGGCTGTGGCCACCGGCTCCTGGGACAGTTTCCTCCGGATCTGGAACTAAACAAATCTCTTCCCTTGTTGTACTCAATCACTGCCTGCCAACTTGCTCCCCACCCCCCCCCACCCCCCATATCCCAACTCATCTACTGGGCTGGACCTGAGGGGTGCACACTGTGTCAGCCGAAATCCTCTCAACTCACAACCCCCCTCCCCCACCCTCCCCCACCCACCCAGTTCCCCTCTCTGCTGGCGACCCGCACACTTGTGAGAAAGTACCAACTCTTTCTACCTTTCAAAGTGACATTTTTTTTCACCCAGCTATTACACAGAAACAAAAATAACAACCTTCCAGTCCAATTGTCCAATCAAAAATAATAAAAAAAAAAAGAGAAATGAGTTATGAAAAACTGAAGGAAAAAAATATATAGAAGAATTCACCCCTTATACCAATTCTCTTCTAGGGGGCGATAAAGAGCATCTGTTACCGTGACTAACAACCAACGAGATGAACGTCAGTTTGTAATATGTAAATGTATATATAAAGACAGTATATATGTATAGCATTATGTGTGTATATATGCATCATATATGCATATATAATGTGTATGTATATATTTTTGTAGTTTATTTCCCACCCTTGGGTTTTTTTTTTATGATTTTGGGGGTGTTCTGTTTTATTTCAAATGTACATATTCACATTACTACAAAACATAATGCCAGAAACACGTATTTCGTCCTGTGTCAGACAGATTTAGACACGGCAACGTATCATAATTTGACCTTAAAAAGTCTAATTTCATCTTCTGATCTTTCTGGTACTTGCTGATTTAGAGAAGCCTGCTGGTCTAGCAACCAAAGAGGATTTAGCACGTGAACAAATTTACAAAACTAGAATTTGGCCCAGCTAAACCTCACTTTCCTCATCTGTGTGTATTATAGTTGCAGGCAGCAGGTATAAATACATGTGAATGATAGCATTTTAATACCACGACCCCTTGCATTCCTCACCACAGTCTTTTCATTTCATAGGAAACCGCCACACTGCTGTGAATTAATTAGGCAGAGCGCTTCAAAAACCAATAAATGGTGTTTTTAGTTCTTTTTTTTAACGTCTGGATTCAGCTTTAGCTCCAAAGTAGAAACTGGTGAATTTTAGGCTAAGATAGAAAACTTAATTTAACTGGAGGCCCTGCCTTGGCCTCCCTCCACTCAACATGGATTGTGGTTTCAAGTCCTTGGATGCTGAATATCTGAAGACAAGATTCATTCCATGCAAATCAACAGCTGTGTGACATGATTGAGAACCCAATAGTCCTAACTGGGGATTTTGCATCATAATATCTCCCGTCAGCTGTGGCCTATAGAATCCACTTCTCCTTAGAGTCGAGGCGAGCATCTCAAGTTGCCTGTACAAATGACACTGATGGAAAGGAGGGGCATCGCAAAGAGATGTGCGTTCTCCCCGAGCAGATGCTGTTTTCTACCTGCGAGCCTGTAGTGCTGAGGCCTGTATGGACTAATGGTAGAGCGGCCTGGTGTTACATGAAGATATTTAAAGGACTGTAACGGACAGCAGTGACTCTGTCAGCAGCCTCTGAGGACCAGAGAAAAGTTGTAGAGGGAAAAAGAAAGATGTCCGTCAATGCCATGTCATTAAATTGTTTGGGTTTTTTTTTTTTCCAAAGAGATGGATCGAGTCCTTTTCGTCGTCAACAAGGTGTGAACTGAGTGACTGCATGGAACTGAAATCATGTTAGCTGCTCCAAAACCACACCAGTGCCACCACAAGCCTGTAAAAAAAAAAGTTTGTTTTTTTAAAGGGTTCAACACTTTTTTTTTTCATCACCAAAACATGTTATGAACTGTTGAATATTGCTTGTGAAGAAAGTACACTTGATAGACAGAAATGTACACTTAGTAGAGAGCTAGACATGCACTCACAAACTGTAATACAAATGTAAACCATTGAGCACATGTGACTTATTTACCCATAGAAGTGCTATCTTTTGATTTTTGAGTATTTTCTCATCACACATCTTCCATCATTTTGGTTCCTCTAAAGGCTTAGAAAACAAAAACACACACATAACGTATGTGAGTTGGACCTATCCATTGGCTGTCTCAGGTGCCTATCTCTGAATACAAACATTTGACCCACACGGGCTGGATAAAGGAGGGTCTGTGCTCCTGTGAGATGTGGCACTCTCGTGTCTCCATTCTGCCTTACAATGCCATTCATGATAGAAGGTGATACTAGCATCGACTACAGTAATGTTTTTTCTCTTACTATTCCTTTTTACACCGTGATTAATAAGAGAGATTGATGATTATGTTTTCTTTTCCCAATAGAAGCACATTCTGATACTAGTGAACACTAAAAAAAAGCATGCTTACAGAAGACCACCGCGAACACATGCAGCTCCATAACGTAAAGCGAGTGTTTTACATCACTTTTTATACAATTCTGCTTTCTACTACTACCTTACAGTTTGTAGTATTTATTTAGGCTCAATCGGCTATCAATGAAACCCCTCTTTGGCATACTGTGATTCTAGTGACCTTTTTTTTGTTTGTTTTTAAATGTATTAGCTTCTTCTCCCTGGCTTTGCATTAATTAAATCCATTTTGAGAGAATGTTAAAAATAACAGTTATAGTTTTTAGCCTGAGAATCTCTTCAAGGTGTGTAGGGTGTGATATGTATTGCATATCAGTGTTGAGGTGTGTGTGTGCTTGGGTGGGGGGAGGGGAGGGAAGGGAAGGGTGTGATTTGCTGATGTATGTGGATAACTTATAGATTAAGTGTTACTTCCTCATTTGTGCCAATGTTATCCACAGACCCTGAGCTGTGAACTAAAAACTAGTCAATGTGACAAAAAAAAACAAACAAAAAAAAACAACATGTTTGCTCACTTTACTCAAGTGCCAGCCTTCTCCATATCCATCAATTAAAGTCACGTCGGTATCTGATTTTATACCCAGTTTGTTGTCTGATCGAACTGGTGGACTGCTTATATTCTGAATATGGGTTTTTGTATCCCAAAGTGGTTTTTAAGTTAACAGTGTTTTAGAGTAAATCTGACGTTCATGTGCCGCCAGATAAAGATGATGAAATGTATTTAAAGGAATAACTTGTTATTTTGGAGGGGAGGGGGGGGGGTTGTTTTGTGGAGGTTAGATGAGAAGGTTCTACACCATTATTCTGTCTATTTAAAAAAAATTAGGCTACAACGAGCAGCCTGTTAGCTTAGCTTTGCACAACCGGGAGATGGCTAGCCTGGCTAATTAGCATGTTATATATATATTATTTGTGAAACCAAAAACAAATTGTTAAAACGGTACTTGCCTTGTTAAATTCCCGCTGGTTGCCTGGCAACTGGTCAGGCACATACCCATTATATTACATGTGAAATTGTTTCTGTTCTTTGTGCTAAGCTAAACTAGCGGGCTGCTAGCAATAGCATAAGTTTGTTTGTTACAAACCAAATTATACCTTCCCCCTAACTACTCCAGAAAGCAATTGAGCGTCTTTCCCCAAAATGTCAAATTATTCGAATAAACCCATCCCCCGTTCTTTCATGACATTATTATAAGCTGTGTGAAATTTGGAGGAGAAAAAAAAAAAAAAAAAAAATACACCGTAGCCCTTAACCGGTGAACAGGGGATTGTGTGCGTTTCTGGCAATGAAATTCAGCAGGCAACCATTTCCCCCTCCGCTCTGTGTGTACATTCAGCAGTATTAGCAGCTGGAACCTGGAATAGTAACACTTCTACGTGCCTGTGCAGTTCTCTCATTAATCCTCAAAGGTGCTTGACTTCATTCAATTTCATCGTTATTTACCTGAAATCTCCTCCAGTTTTTTCTCTTAGCTGTACAACCGATACGGAGCTGTTGAATCAACTTCTTTGGTGTTACGAAATGTTGACTTTTGGTGCATTTACAGTATTGTCTGAAGTGCAAAGATCTATCTTTGCATCACTGGAGTGTTTTTTTGTTTTTTTGGGGGCGGCCAATCTAAGTTGCCATTCGTCCCCCTCAGTGGCAACACCTAAGAGCAGATGAGAAAATGTCACTTTCCCCCCGAATCTCCAAATTTTATACCTGGATATGAGAAATAGAAAGTTCCTGATTCAATGACACCCCACCACTTGAATTGATCGCCACATGATCACCACCACAGCACCGTCACAAAAATAATGCACTGCCCTTTGACTCTACAACCTACTGTTCTGACATATTTCTTTTGATTTATTTATTCTTTTATGTTTTAAGCCAGTAAATACCAGGGACTTGGTGCCATGATAATTCTCTTACAGTGCTATTGTGTGAAATTATAATCACTTGTTATGGAATAATTTTTATAGTCTTTTTCACACCAGACCTTTTTTTTTGTATTTGTACAGTGGCTTGGTGATACTGATATGTTGCCATGAGTTATTGTATCCAATAAAAAGCTTCTAACCAAGAATACAAATCTTGAATAATTTCCTTTTACAAAAGATGAGACTGTATACGTCTACTTTCAGAGAAATGTGTTTAAATAAGAACAACTGTTGAGGAGAAAATGGACACCTACTGTCATTGCAAAGGACCTGAAATAATCAAAGACAATTAAAAAAAATATATATATATTTTTTTACAATTAACAGGTTCATTTTGACAGCAATGTTTCATTATATTAAGAATATTAAGAAAGGGACATTGAAATAACAATTAAAAAGCGAACATTTGGTTATGGTTGGGGTTGATATATTAGATACGGAAGAGAACAGAATGTGGAAAATAGCATCTACTTAATTCAAAACATTTCTGGGGAAGGACCCCCCACATATCAAATGCTGCTGACGCCCCTGCATTTGGTGTTTTTAAGCCAAAAGCTCAACTGTATTAATATTTGAGCATTTAATACCCATTAATGTTTCATTTCATTAATGATTTTAACAGGTGGAACAAGTGTGAAATGTAAAAACTAGAATTAAAACTTGTCATGTCACAGTTTGCATTATTTTGTCCTATTAGATGTTTGTAAAATAAGAAAAAAAGTGAATGAAAAAGAAAAAATATGCAGTAACACACATTCAATGCATTTCCTTCCTTGAGCATTTGCAAAGCTTCAAAAGTATTTGAAATTGTGCAATCTTTACACCCTGCAGTCATCTTCACTGCCTTTGTTTTTACGCAACTGCCATCAATTGTTGATCAGTGTTGAAGCATGAAACCATTCACAGGATACGAGTCATGTTGCCTACGTAGTCAGGCATGTGCACGTGCTCCTCGTGCACAATACCACTCTCTGATAAAAAAGCATTTCTCTATGGTGCACATAGTGGTGGAGACTTTCAAATAAATGCACAAAACGTCTATTCGATTGTGGCAGATTTAATACAATCGGACAAACCTGGAGGTATTTCAACACACGTTCAACAAAAACGAAAAACCAAGACAATTTTACAAGTGCAGACTGGTGTTATTGTTGTAAGTCTGATGGGTATAAATAAAGTAGAAAACTATAAAATATATGAAATTTTCCAAAGCCTTTGATCTGTACAGGTTGGATAGTTAGAAAATAGGACATGAACCAACATATGCTAAAGACATGCTTTTCCCTTCCTACTCAAATCAGTGTATTTACTTAAACTAGGTCCTTATAATTATGGAAACAACTGTTCTCTTTAATTATTAAACATTTATTTTTTTGTTGCCAAAACAACAGATCATCTGCCCTTAACAGATACATGTTGTAGACACTCCAACTTCATTTGCTCCACAAAAGTTAGTCAAGAAAAAAAAAAAAGGCATATTCACAGTTAGAAGCACGTCAGTGTCAAAATGTAGCACCCGACCGGTAACCTTCCCGCCGACCGAGATTCTATCACCACCTTGTAGAGTGTCTTTGCGCATGAGCCCACATTTCGGTCTCACAGGCAGATATTGTTTACTGTACGGTTTTGTTCACTGTAGTTCCTCGAGCACCTGAAACGCCTGGTTGGCAGAGGAGGAGGGGAAAATACTGTCATGTAAAATAATGTCCGGGCCTTCTCTCTCCTCTGTCCACTAAGAGGGAAACTACAGATTATTTTCATTATCATTTAACTATTTTACTCATTTCTTTCTTGATTAACCGATTAGTCTACCAAATGTCCAAGTTGACTATGTGGCATGACAAAAAAAAAGAAAAAAAAACATTAACATCTTTTACAAAAAAAGAAAGAAAAAGGGCCGAATCTTCACATTTGAGAAGCTGTAGAATTTTGGTGTTCTTGTCTGATAAATGACAAACCTTTCTTTGATTATCAAAATATCTATGATTTCTTGAATTCGTCTATCCAGCAGCACTACTGTCCACACAACAACTGTGGTGTAGTTTTGGGGGATGAGGGCCGGGGCGCCGTGAGGAATGACTGGCTCAACGAGAGCCAAACTACGGAGTGATGAAGGAGAGGCAGCTCACTGCTGAGGGTGCAGGTACTGGTTTGTGAATGCCTCCAGCTGTTTCTCCAGATCCGTCGCTTTATGTCTGCAAGGGGAAACAAACGCATGTCAGACCAACTTTATACAAACGACTTCAAAAGTAAAGCTTGTAATTTAATTCATTTCTAACTGTTAAATTGTAACATCTGTATAAAATAATTTTAAAATATGTATAAAATGAATGAATAGCCAATGTTGTGCCATAAACCTTTCAACAAGAGGAAATAAAATAGAACATAATCATTTTTCAGACTTGCAAACTGCCTAAAACCCTATTAATTTGACCATATCTGAAAAGATCCATTTGAAAATCAATTAGCTGCTTCTTAAACTGCAATTTTTTGCAATTTGATTGTCTCCAGGTCTTGAAATGTATTCACTACTTCCTGTAGTATCAACCCCATCATCATACTCGTTTCCCCCAGACTTGACTTTCCAAAATAGCCATCTACCCCCCCCTCCCCACCCCCCTCTTCATGGTGCCCCCAATGGGAGAAGGAGCCGGACTGACCGCAGGCTCTTGGAGTGGCTCTGGACGGTCTCCAGCTGATCTATCTTAGCTGTCAGTTGGCGGATTTCAGCCTCGAGCTCTTTCTGCGTCTGGTCCACCTGCTGACAGAGCCGAGCAAAGGTCGCCGCCATCTCCCTGGCAACACAGAGGGCACAGCAATGCAGTGCTTATTTATTTAGCCCCGCTACACAGAGGAAGGCTGGGTGGGGAACAGAGCAGGGCTGGGCTGGGATCTGTGTCTGTGTGTGTGTGTATTGGTAATATTAGACAGGCTTTGTCGGTGGGTTAAATACCACAGAGAACTGCTGCAGAGAAGGGTTGTCATCAGTTTACCATTAATTGGCTCCCAACAATATTTCTGACCAGTCTATAGGTTCAGTTCAAATTTAAACGGGTGCAGAAGGAGGATTCGATGCTCGTGTTAAATGCTGTGGCAAACATGCGTGTGTGTGTGTGTCCAGCTGTGTCACTTGAGAAGAAAGCAGACAAATTAGTATTGAAAATGTTTCAATTCAGAATCGATGCTTCATCTGATCTTTGTAGAGACCACGATCAAACTATCTAGAAGGAATATCAGCGGAGGTCCAATCGAATGGTTCACCCTTAAAGTAAAATTAAAATGTGCTCAATAAACGTCGGCAAACTAAAGTAAATACCAATTTTAAACAGGAAACGGTTGAATTTCAGCACCTCTAAATGGACAGCTCTTCCGAACTGCGACTTACTGTTGGACCTGGTGGCTACAGTTTGCACTCGTAAAGCTGACGATGAGCTGCAGCTTCTCGGTTGCGTAGTCCACAAACTGCCGCTTCAGAGTTCGCTCCTTTGCCTTCGTGGTCCAGGTGAGTCTCTCGTACAGGTAGAGAAAGCCGTACAGGGAGGCCGAGAGGGCGATCAACCTCCAGCCAACCGTTCTCCACACCTTAAAAAAATAAATGAATAAAGAGGAGCTGGGTTTATTCCCTCAGTTAGTCCAGCCTTATCGTGGATGGTTTGTAGTGAAATGTGCTGCATTCGTATGTCAATAAAAAAAAGGAGGTTGCTAAGTTTTCTTTGCATTCAAATCTTTACACCTGATATTTATTATCCTATAGCAAAAAAAAACCTTTGAAAGCAAATGACTGGGAACATTTTTAATCCACAACTTGGAGCAGAACATGACAAAAAACAGAAATTTGAACCAAACAGAAGGTATTCTGAGCTGAAATGCAGAGAAGAAAACATCAACATCATATATAACTGTACCGGATGTCGATATACACAAACAACAAAAACATACCACTCCGCCAACGATGACGGCGCTCATTGACGTGCGGGAGGTGAGGGATGCCACGTTGGTTGCCATGGCCACCATCAAGTCCTCTTGGGTCATGAGTGCCGTCTCGTTGTTTGGCGGGGCTGTGGTGGAGGGGGGCCCAGAGGAGGGCGTAAGGGCCAGGGGCAGCACTGGTCCAGAGGCCTGAGTAAGACAACACACTCTGACTTTCTTCAATATATGGTTTGCATTCATGAGAGTAAGAATCATTACCGACATTTAATATCACAATATGAATAAAACCACGTACCTGGATTTTCTGGTCCACCAGCTTGAGTGCTCTCTGTGCATTGACAGATCCCAGGAAGCGATGGACTAACGCAGTCCATCCCAATGAAAACTGAAACTCAATGTTCTCCTGGAAGTCATTGCAAAGTGTGGCGCAGTTGAGGTCGTAACTGAGGTCAAACTTCCTGCTGGGCACCAGCATGTGGACTTGGCTCTGGGCCATGGAGGGAAGCAGTGGGAGCATGCTCTCTGGAGAGCGAGAAAACACCAGTATTAAACCATGCACTGAAAATATATATATATATATGAATATCTGGCTTTTCTTTATCACTCCTTGGGGGGGAAAATACAAAAAATAAAATCACACCACAATTTCATAACAGCACCTGAGTCCTTTTCATCAGAGGGCACATTAACACCTTTTCAACACCGCTGTCAATGAGCACAGCTTGCATGCGTGTGCCTGACACAGTGACGCATTTGTAGCATAATGGGGCATGTGATGATGGCATTCAGCGAGGAGGGTAAATATAGCAGAGCGCTGGGTGTTGCAAACCATAGCCCGACTGCCCAAAAGGTTTTGACTAAGTTTAGCAACACTAAATGAGCGATTGAGTGGGGGAAAAAAAACAGTGTTAGCTTAAAATCTGGACTGAGGTCATTTGATATTAAATGATTTATTCCTTGGCCTTTAAAGCAAGGAACGTTTTTGAGAAAATTATATTATTTGCTTTAGCCTTAAATCTTCCCTATTCTTTCATCAGCTTATATTTTTTCGTATTTCTGCTTCATTAAAAAGATATACTCTAGAACACTTAATATGATAAATGACCAAGAGAAAGCTATAATCCCTCACTGATGGTGGAATTCACTTCGACCATTAAGACATAATTGATGGGGTGCAGATAATTATTCTAACTTCATGTATTTCAGCCTAACTGTTCACTGATGGGGAAACCTAAGAGCTATTTGTTCTTGGTAAGCCTCGAAATTACTGGAACATGACCAATAACACTCAGTACTGCAAAGGAGATCTCATTATTTTGTGCAGAGTTATGTTTCCAGTTTAATTACCCATCATGTATCTCTGAGAGGACTGGACAGAAGCGTTGACGGCGTTGGAGCAGCGGAAGGCCAGGTTCTTGCCCATCCCCTCCTCCACGTGAGTGAGCAGCTCCTGTAAACAGTGACAGGAGTGACATGACAACATGCAGGAGATATAAAAAGAGATGTTTCCTCAGAAACGTATGATCCCAGTGAATTAAACTCACATTCTTGTAGATTTTGAGGACATGCGACGAGGGGTGGAAGTCAGTGTGGAACTCATCAACGATGACGTGGAGACGGCAGATCTCCTCTCCCATAGCGTTGGATACCTGAATGAAACACGTCGACAGTAATCAGCTACAACACATCACATCAGCACAGGAGCAGGCGGGATGATCGGTACACACTGGAGCTGCATGCTGTTGTAGAGGTATTTATTTGGGAGACGTTAAACTCAAACTCATTTAGAGAACGGGTGAAATCATTTGTTGGTTGATTTATTATTTGATAAACAAAAGAATAATGCAATTTGGATAATTGCTTAATATTTTTTAAAGATCATGCAAAATGACTCTTCCACCCCCCGACCCCCCGAAATGTTCTGCTATTATAACCAGACTGTTAATCAAGACAATACTACATGCATTGATATCAATCAATGATGAAAACCATTGTTATTTGCAGTCCTTAATCAGAGTTGGTAGGGGGGCAGGTCCCGTGGACTACAGTTGGGGTAAAAACACATGAACAGGACTTTTACCTTAGACTCCACCTCCTGACTGATGGCTTTGATCTTCTTCTTGATATCATCAATCAGCAAGTTGAGCTGATTCTTGACGAACTCCAACCGGTCCATCTGATACTCTCTGTCCTCCAGCGCCGCCACTCTGAGGCCCCACCCCACAACAGGAGAATAAAGTCACAGACGGCACACTAGCAGCTAAACGCTTTCGCTGTCAAAAAGAATCAGGTGAAGAGCAACACAGTAGAAAGTAGCACTACCCACTGATAGTTATATTCTTGAATTTATCCCTATATTATCAAACGAAAATACCATTTAAATCATGTCCCACCATTGATTTTGTTTCAGAGATTACCTCTATAAGCACTTCCTGTCATCAACACCCAGAAAAAGTAATCTGTACGAACCCACTTACACTAAAAAGAGTATGGACGGACCAAGGTACTCACCTCTTCTCTGCCGCCTCGATGTTGATGGCATCCATGATGCTCTTGACTGTTTCTGTGATCTGCTTGGCCCTGATAGTGTGCTGCTCAAACTTAGTTTTCACTGCTGACTGCGAGATACACTCCTGCGAGGCCATAACACACACGTTACTGTGACGGCTAAAGGGGCTGCTGCTGGATAGGGTGCAATTAACTTGCACGCTACCAGAGACGAAACAGAGAACAAGATAGACACCTGCTACTTCAACTTAAAAGAAATGGAAACACAGGTGTGACGATTACAGCAGCAATGTGTCTATCTCGCGTCCTGCAGCCGACATATTGTAAAGTCACAGTAATGTGTTGGTGAAGCCACAACAAAATTAAAAACAACAACAAGAAAAAAACATAGCAAATGCATACAATCAAGAATTCAATTGAAATAAAATAAAATAAAGCATATAAAAGAAGGAATATTGTGTCATTTTGGGATAAATTATTAGTTATGATAATTCACTCAACACTCCAAAACAGATGTGTAAAGCATCATCATTATTTCACTTAGTTATAATCCTTAAGATTTTCATGAAATCACACCTTTTCAAATTATTTGAATTCAGTAATCATCTCTAAACGCTTTAAAGTCGTTTTTATTGATTGTATGCAAATTACCTTTGCATACAAGTGGGACTCACAGAATGCATGCAATCCGATGTGATTATACCTCACTGATAACAAGCTCACTTTCTATTGTTCACTCGACTAATGGCGTATCTGGGCTGCACTCAACTGGGTAAAAACAAAACGGTGGGGCTTTTATTGTGAAAGTGCAGGAGTCACTACATTTGTCCCAGACAGTCTGCACAACTCCAAGTCCTCAGCAGGTTACACACTTTACTGCTGTTGTGTGGAAAACCACTTGTGTAGCTAAACCGACCACAACTGCAATCTTAAGGATTATAACTTTTATTCTCATGATAATTTCCTCCCAGAATGGACACAATAACATCCCAGCTACTTATGAGCAAAACACAGAAAACTGTCCAAGAACAAAATCAAAAGTGCAAAGAAAACAAAACGGATGTCCTCGCCTAAATGAATCTAGACTTCAGCAATGAAGACGCAGGTTGATGGAAAAGGCACAGTGATTGGTCTAGAAGGCCCTGGAGTCGCCAGCTTCATTGTTCATGATTGGTGGCGAAACCTAACCACTGAGCCAAGTTGGAGCATTCTAGTTGACACATTATTGTAATGTTATTACTTTCCCCCGGTAACGAGTAGTGTAAGGCATTACAATATCCAAAACAGTTATTATACTAAAATTATGAATCAGGCAATTTGTATTTTTGAGCGAGGTAGACTTGTTATGATGACGCACTGCTTGGGGTGAATTTTCGTGCAAATATTGCCTCAGGTGCATGTGTGTCCAAACCCTGAGGAAAAAACAGGCCCACTGCTACGAGGGTGCAAAAGCATGCTGCGCACCCGCAGTTTAATATTTAGCACCGTTAGTTGAAATGTGTCTAATAAATGCCAGTGCAAAGTGATCATCTCCATGCACACTTTCTTCTTTGGTTCATGTATGTGCAGCTGCACAACACGCAGCACGGCTGTGACGGTGAATACCGATTTTAATTATTACTCTTAGGAGAAGGACTGTGGATGCTTCTTGTTCTTTTCAATTTCTATCACCATGCAATAATCTCAAACACATGCTTCTCATAATAGTGATTTCCTTTCCCTCTTCAATTGTAACTCATTCTCTCCAGCTGCAGCCAGACTGTGCTGTTTTTGGCTTGATTTGACATTAGCTCCCCCACGTAGGAATACCCGTTGAGATGTCTTTCGGGGGGCAAATATATCGGCGTATAATTACAAATATGCCAAAATGATTGAAAACAGCTCCATTTTCTTTCAAATCCGCCTGTCAGGTTCAGACAGTAAAATAGATTTGGCTCTGAGAAGTGTGAATACAATTACTGGAAGCTATGAAGAGGACACACACACACACACACACACACAAACCTCAAACCTCCTCTCAAAGCATTGGAACTCCTTCAGCCTCTCCTGGAAACCCTCAGCCAGGGCTCCACCTGTTGGATGAAATGACCACATTGTTTTTTAAATGATGCACAAATACAGAGCTTGCATGGAAACAAACACATTATCCGATCAGGTATAAAATACAGAAGTAAAAAAATATATATATATCAATGCCGGTTGTGAATGATATCACAGCTCCTCCACAGCCTCACCTGTTTCAGGCATGCCCTGTGCACGTTGCATGCGGGAATTGAGCACCTCTTTGGCAGAGACAAAGAAAATGCGGTTGGGTGCTTGATCACGGTCCACAACCTTCAGCTCCTCCACCAGGAAGTTCACGCAACGGTCAGTGTGCTGCTTCCTCACCTGGAGGAAAAGTGACAAAACAAATGTTATCTACTTATCTACTAATCTGTTGAACCAAACTGTAAACCTAGGGGTAGCGTTTGCAAAAATCTCTAAGACAATCTCTATTGACCCATTCTGTAACAATCAAATGTTAGAAATTCGGTTGACTCACATCCTCCATGTACTCTGGTTCGTTTGCGGAGGCATCCCAGCGGTTGTTGAGGATGAAGATGTTGGGCTTTGACAGGCGTTCGTTCACTTTGTGGAAAAAGTGCTTTTCCTAGATGGTAGATGGGGGAACAGAGAGGACACATAAGTCATTGTCAATTCAAATTCAGTACCTACATTGGATGTATGTACTATACATCCAGTGCTCAGTCCAGAAACAGGCAATCAGTGCTTTTAAACTACAAAGACATACAGGAAAAACTAGCAAAGATAAATGGGACAAAAATGTGGGCATTCTAGCATATATCTAAGGTTAAACTGAAGGGTTGAATCAGTTAAAATTAATATTCTGGAATGGTAGAAAAGCAAGAATAAAAAACAAAACAAAAAAAAGCATGTTACAACATGGATGACTGCTTACTAGTGTAGTGGTATTCATCCCAGTTAAGGCAAGGCATACCCATGTATTACCTTGCAAACCAGGACAGCAAAGCTGGTTGGCAACAATCCTCGTTTGCACAACCGGACAGAATTCCGGCTCTCAATGACGCATGAAACCGCGACCGGGACTATCCTTGATTATTTACATAATGTCGGGGATTTATTTCCATGGAAAGCCCCAGAGGGAAATGTGTGTTTGCTTTCCCTTTAAGAGCTACTGCCGGGTTGAGGAGCTCTGTGATTGACTGTGTGTCCAGCTTCACATTGCATGAATGCCTGAGCAGACAGAAACAAGAGTGGGGCACTGTGTGGCCGGACACAAACACAGACAGCCACATTCTCCACTCAGTAATCAGCTCAGCATAGAAAACAACCGCGCTGGCCCTTTAAGTACACATAAGTGACTGATAACTGAAGAATTACTTTGCTTGCTATTGTGGTATTGTGTTATTATAAAGGCGATATGATGATGATTTCATATCACAAATATCCTGCCATAAATAATTGTGGTTCACGATATTATCACAAAAATCATCAGAATGAGAATAAAACTCTTAAAATGGCACTCAAAGACACACAACATCCTTTTTGGTGAAAATCGAAAAACTTCAAATAAGATGATCATGAATTGTCATGTCATATGTTTGCATTAATAAAGGATAAAAACATTTAAAAAGTAAAATACTGAGAGTTCACAGCTAATATTCAAAGAAAAAAAAAATCTGTCCTTTGATCAGTTGTTGAATTAAGGATGCAAAGTCGTTTTACTATCACTTACGATTGTAAAAGGCACCTAACCTGTTTGTATTTCCAGTTATTATGACTGTAAACTGCATAATAAAGTCAAGGTGTCATCTCAGCTTTGTAAATCCGTGATGCATAACAACAACAAAAGGCCAAACCTAAGTACCAACATGTAGTGTATTGGCCAGTCGTGCGCTTCATGAGGCTCAGGGGCGTTACCGTGTTCATAAGTGTGGATTCAGAGTTGGCCACCAGCACAAAGACGTCAGCGTCCAGGCAAAACTTGTCAATCCAGCTGTCCAGTTGTGATGTGACATCTGTCCCTGGGCTATGGGTTGTGGAAGAGAGGTCAAGAGGTCAAATAAATAACAACAACAACAATGTGACGTAAAAATGTCTGATTGAGCTTGATTTCTTTCCCCCTCGGTTTATATCCAACTTTTTTTTTTTTTTTTTTTTTTTTTTACACATTTTCCCAACCTTCCAGATCTAATGAGGCGATCTTGTTACCTGTCTACAAGCACCAGGTCGTCTCGAAGCAGAGCACACTTAGTCTTCGGCCAAAACACGCGGACGAGACAGCCGGCGTCCAGACTCTCGTCCATGTGGAGCGCGTGAGCCAGCTGGTTTACAGTCTGCAGAGGAGACGTAAACAGACTGAAGCAATGGTGGATAAGGTCATGACTTCTCTTTAATGCAAAAGCATTTTGCAGCTTTTGTGTGGTTGAGCTCAGGAGAAAACAACTATAACATGATAACTTCTTTATAAAGATATTTAATGTGTTATCTAATTTTTACAGCATTTAATGAAAACTTACATACTTCTAAGACGTAGCATTATCATTATTTGCAGTATTAGCCAATAATATAATAATTTAAACAGTGAAATGTTATTAGAAAGCTTTTCGTTGGATGTGTATTACATTGCCAAGCTTCCTATACTATCAACTACCAACATCAACAGATATTAAAGTTAAATTCACTCGACAACTCAAATTAAGCTCTGAAACTGCAGACAACGATGTAAAAGCTTTAAAGAGATAAAGAAAATATAAGAGGAGAATAATGAACTGAATTACTGTTAAACGCAGGCCGACATTCAGTTCAATGAGTCAAACTTAAGAGAGGGTGAGTCTTCCCACATCAGGCTTTCGTTTCGTTTTCGACACCTGACACCGCCGAGACTCTCCTGCATACCTGTGTCTATTTTAACATGGCTGTCGCTTCAGGTAGCATGTGTTCAGTTCACACATGTTGGCTTAAGAAAAACAACACAAGCCAGTGGCTGCATGGAAACAGTATTCTTTTCTGCGCCTTCAACTGACAAGTAGACATGCAAAATGTAAGGATTTCTGTGAGAATTAACGAACTAACTATATTATTACATTGAAATTGACTTTAAAAATACACTACTGTTTATCAAACCATTTAATACGACCTGTCGTATTCCTGCCTTTCCAACTGCACATTGGCAAACACCACTGATGTTCTGCTTAGTGAACATGGCTATATTTGGGTTTGTGTAAAACAGTTTCCACGATTACTGACAAAGTAGATCTCAATAGCTGAGAAGAACTAAAATCTGCAAATAGAATGGGAGACCAGTGCTCATAAAAGACCAGACCATGTATTAAAATAACACTTACCTTAATGCTCTTCTCCTCATCAGAGCCCTCAGTCTTGAGGTAGGCCTTGTCCTCATCCGTGCCCTCGACACTCAGGAAGCAGTTGGTGGTGTGGCCGATCCCGCTGGGCAGCACGCGGTCCCTCAGCATGGCATTGACCACCGTGCTTTTACCATTACTGGTCCTAAAAAAACAAAAACCAAACCGTCACTGAATGTATGTGGAGCCAAATAATGCACTCATATTCCACCTGGCGAGCAAAGCTCCTAAGGGTGTCGCATCCTGATTTACTTTGAATGTTAATGCAACACAAAATGTCGGACCGAGCAGGAAATCTGGATACACTTGCAACACAAAGAATTAAGCAGAGGAAATCGTTTTTTCCCTCTGACACACCCTCCCTGCTGTGTTCAGCATGGTGCAATTAACATCCTTTTAAACTCAATTAGGAAAAACGGGTTTTAAACAATAGAAAATGAACGAGGCAACTGAAAAATATCCCTTACAGTTGTCAATTACATCTGCAAAGGCTGCTTTTATGACGAATCAAAACAGAAAAGTCTTAAAAGACGGTAACATCTACAAAATACAGTTCAGGGTGCGTGTGTAGATGTTTTCACCTGCCAAAAAAGGCCACTTTCATGTGTCTGCGTGCCAGCACCTCCTTGATGACAGCGAGTTTGTCGGCGTACGACTGAATCTGCGACTTCTGGTCCTGACTGGCAATGTTCTCCAGAGCTTTATTCCCACAGGTTTCTGTCCCAACACACACACACACAGCAGCTACTTCATTCATTCATTCAGACAGAAGCCGGCTTCTACCAGTGAAATGATGTCTACTATTAAGTGTTCCCGTTGTGGTGCCAAAAAGTGATTGTCCAGCAGAAACTGATTGCTGCTGTATTGCCCAGTTTATATACGTCTAGAGCTGCTTTTATCTGGATCAAACAGTCATAACTACACATACAAATAACTTCATGTTCATGGTTATAGCAAAGGTATGTCTTCGTGAAACTTTAATGTTTCTTGTAATCGGATAATCATGATTGTGACCAAAGTGTTTGCAGTTTATATCAGAATCAGTGCATGACATTTAAGTGATTACAGGCAATAGTATAACATTGTGTTAATATGCGTTTGTATTGCCTGAATTTGGAAACTAGACTGTTATTAACATGATAATGGATGGGTTATGTAAAAAATAAAGAATTGATCTTTATTACAATTGTCCTCATGACTCTCCATTATCTTACCTGCTCTGTGCCCTATATTATAACCAATCCAGTCCTCTTTACCTGTTGAAATAGGTTTAAAGAGGAAGAAAACTCCTCTCACCTTCCACAAACTCCGACGTCTCTTTCACATAGACCAGAAGCTGCTCAAACACGTCGCTTATGGTCTTCTTGGCCACGACGAAGCGCTTGAGAGGGGAGAACTCCCCCCGGGCCGAGTCGGTCCGGAGGAGAGGAGGAGCAGCGGCCATACTGTTCAATCTAAACAGTTACATCACAAGAGCAGCGTCGGTCAACAACGTTCATATTTTTTTATTTATGTATTCATTTTAGATCGAGCTGAACGGTTAATATATATGTATTTTTTAAGGTAACGTTAAAAGTTAGCTGGCACGTAAAAATAACGCAACGTTAGCTAAAGTTATCCAGATGACGTCCTAGAAGTTAGCAGTGACCTCGTGCAACTTCCGACACGCATGACGCGTCAGAATAACAAGACTGTCTATATAAACGTACGTTTTTGGCTTTAAATTCATTATAATGTTTGGAAAGTCGTACGTTAAACGAGCTGACGCCGGTGTACTGGTGGCCAAATAAGCCCACAGATTAAGCTAGCTGACGTTGCAGGCAGCAGCGCGGTACTGAACTAGCACGGCTAGATGGCGGTGTTATTTACTTACCAACGTCAACACAGCCAGTGTCCTCTTCTCCAAACACGCACAGTATCGATCCCAGGCGACGGCACAGAGGAACCCCTTCCCTCGCTGAATGATAACCTAGCTGTCAGCCTGGCTAACCTTCTGTTTGTATCCTCCTGTCCTGTGGAATGGCACCGATGTCAAGGTAGTCGCACAATTGAGGAAGCCTTCCGGAACAAAACTTCAAAATAAAAGCCGAGTACAAGTCGAGCCGAGTCGCTGCGTGATAACAGACACGGGGTTTCAGTTTCATTTCACACTAATAATAATACATGTTTTGCGTACGTAAAAAAGAGGGATTGTACGTACGACGAAAAGTATTCTGATGCATAACATCCCGCCTACGTCTTCTAGATTGCAGAAAGTATTGATTAACTATTTCTCTCAGACATTCCATTTCACTTCCATTTCACTTATAAAATGGGTAGGCTGCAGCTAAATGTTTTTTTACCATACTAATGACAACATATAATTCTAGAAACACATGTTTGTAGTTCTTCATAAAGTTATTTTAAAAAAAATAAACACAATAAATATTCCATATATTCACCCCTCTCAACCGACAGCGAGCCGATCCATGTTTTTATATTGGATTTGAAAGTAAAAGTATCAAACTTCCGGCTCTGTTGGGATTTTACTGTCGGGAGCTTGGCGCAGCTTTCAACCGCACTGACGGGGCAGGAGGGGGGATGGGGGCGGGGCCAAGCGACGATAAATGTGTTGGCCAATAACCAATCAGCGTGCGAAGAATCCATTCAACCCCTGAAATCTCCTTTACTGTAACTGACTGAAGTACACGAAGGGTAGATTGATTACACACAGGTCACGTTTGTGGCATAAACAGAACGAAACGTGTCAGAAATGATGGTAAATATAGTAGTAATGCACACAACAATTATGCATAATTATTTACTTGGGTAAAAATAAATATAGAATCTTTTTCAGACCAGAATCAATATCACTTTATCAACAAACACTACTACAATAATGTCCACATATCAATCCATCCAATCTATTGTACTATGGACCTTCCATTGTGTCCTGAATAAACTGTATTATATTATATTATAATATGACAATTATAATCCATCAATAACGTTAACTGTTAAACCCATTTTCAATATTATAGGTGGCAACAGGAATATATGAACACACATTTGTGTGCATGGACAATGGCAGGAGGAAAGCCCCCCCTCTCTCTGTGTGTGTGTGTGTGTGTGTGTGTGTGTGTGTGGTTGACCTTAGCAACTGTGGCACACTGTCATCAGTCAGAGCTCTGCACACTGAAATACCTCCACCGGGACCGTCGGCATCTGGTTTGGATTTGGGATATTTGTCAACCTTTTTATCGTCTCAGGAACTTGGAATTGAACTGTTTTTACTTTTCTTGCTGGATTTTATTTTGTTACGGATTGATGATGGAGAATTAAAATGGTGAGGAAGAAAAAGCTGCTGGTGTTTGAGTAAGTATTATTCCTGTATGAATTTGCTCTGTGTTGACTGTTGACATGAATTCAAAATTACAATCATCATCATTACAACAATGGACTTTAATGGTATCTTTAATTTGTATATATTGTCTACAGAATGGTTTATATACATACCATTCTATATATATTCATAAATTATGAATGATCACAAAATAATGACATAATCTCCATAGAGAGTTAAACTGTTTGTTTCATGTTAGAGTATGAAGTTTGGTAAAATAACATGGGGCTTTTTTTTCTCAGCGTGGCTCCAGCATCGTGCATTAATGATGACATGGATATACTAATTGCTCTCCTGGGCAGATATAGATTTCATCCCATCCCCGTGTAATTTTGATCCAAACTAAACTCGCCTCTCTGCAGGAGTAACAGGAAGTCTGGAAACTTTTACACAGCCTGCGTGTGCTATGAGTCGTTTACATTCACAATTAGTTTTACGGGTGATTATTTCTGTGTGAAATAATGTGGGCTCCAGCTATGTTTCTGTCAGCTTCCCCATTGTGTGGAGGCCATTGTGGCAGCAGAGGTGACACAAGAGCCCACGTCTGTATTGTCTGTGTGCGTATGTATAGGTGCCCTTTGCATTGTGTCATCCTATCTAGCATTCTCTGTCTCTGAGATTTGAGTTATTTTGCCTTTTGACTCTTGTCTTGACATAAACTCAGTAAAAAACACACACACATATATATAATATAATTCACGTCCAGTGATCTATTCTGTTGTTTGTTTTTTTAAATATCTGTGTTTTCTTTTCCTTTTAGAACTTGTGGAAGCATGATGTGGGATGGATAAACAACAACAAAACTCTGATGTAAGTATGACCTGAAATTAAACAATGTGTGATTTTATGATGGACAAATGTATGTAATCATGGAGTATGAATGACCTTTGCTGACCTCTGAAAAGGGAAACGGTTTCGTGGGTCATTTCAATAGTCTATTCACAGCTCTATAGTTTCCCTAAATTGTAACATTTATATAACTTTGACAAATAATTCAGCACCCGTTGATAGAAAAGTAAGTTTTGAATGTGTTGAAGTTGTCAAGGCTTGTCATATTGCATCAGATGTTATTATAATATGAAATAATTTTAACTTTGAACATTTCCAAAATGTCAATTGTTCCATCATTTTTTTTAAATAATAGACACAAGCTTTGTATAACTTCTGTGAAAGCAATTATGTGACATATTTGTATATTTTATCTGAATAAACTGTATCTCTCTCTCTTTCTCTCTCTCTCTCTCTCTGTGTGCAGATGGCCTCTCGTGACCCGGACCTTCCTGACCCCTCTGGTGACCCCCAGCCTGGTGACCTCATTGAGATCTTCAGACCAGCCTATCAGCACTGGGCCCTCTACCTGGGAGATGGTTACATCATCAACTTAACACCTGTTGGTCAGTAGGAAACCAGACAAGTGGAGCCGGCTGAGCTAACATCAGCATTTCTACTTATTTAAAGGGTCTAAATGTCTCTTCCGACACTGTGATTTGGTTTAAAACCCCTGGAAACATGTCTTTTTTCTTCATTACATTCCTTTCAGACCTTAAGGCGATAAAACTGCTCCTGTTTTGGATGAAATGATATACATGATGGTGTTAAACTGTGTTTCTGTGGTCAGGAGCCAGAATTGCTTTGGGCTGTGTTTGCTGTGCATCCCCTCCATCAACTTCTATTTTCCTAAACCTGCAAGATTCCAGGTCTGAGAATATTTACTTTAGGTAGAAAACCTCACTTTCCCTTTCTTCCCCCCTCTAGATGAGAACCAGGCAGCTGCCATGTCCAGTGTGAAATCCGTCTTCAGCCGGAAGGCAGTGGTGCGCATGCAGCTGCTGAAGGAGGTGGTGGGAAGCGACTCGTATCGTGTCAACAACAAGTACGACCACAACCACGCACCCCTGGCCGTTTCCGAAATCATTCAGCGATCGCAAGTCCTCATTGGCCAGGAGGTGTCTTACGATCTCCTGGGGAGCAACTGCGAGCACTTTGTTACCCTCCTGCGCTACGGGGAGGGGGTGTCCGAGCAGGTCTCACTGTTTCTTTTCTCTCTGTTTTTAATGTGCCATCAGGGCAAAAACACTAACTTTTCCCTCCACATAGGCTACCACAGTGACTGGCATCATGTCACCACGGTTTAGAACAGAACAGGGCATTTAAAATAACATTTATTTGAAGTAAACCTAAAAATCTACTATTACTTTTTGGACTAGATACTGTTTTCTGTGTACATTTCAATTATGTGATTGTGGTTGCCAATTTGTGTAATATAAAGAGACAGTATTTTATCATTTATTTTACTCAGAGTGGATTTAACCAGTTTATTTCCTTCCCATAAGTTTGGCAAAATTAGATAAATGGTATCTCAACTAAACATAATCACTGGGCCTGATTGGTTGGCTTTAGACACAGGTTTGGAGGTGTTAAAGTTAAGGCTACAGTCTGGGTGGATATAAGAAAGATACTCCACCCAATGTTTTGAACGTCATTCCCCTCCATAGCCTTGAAAAGTAGATTTTGTACTTCACAGAGGATAGCAGTTGTGGTAAGGTTGAATTAACTTAAGTTTAATTTAGCAATACTTTTGCAATGGTTTTAGGTGGAAACATAGTCCTGGTTATTTCATTTGTTGAAGATCACGGTAATCCTTAGCCCACCTCCTCCTGTCCTCCTTGTCTCCTCAGGCTACGCGGGCCATCGGGGCCATCAGTTTGGTGACGGCAGCAGCCAGTGCCTTCTCTGTCCTGGGACTGATCAACACACGATCCAGAAACAGGCCTTTCTGACCGCTGTCTTTCACTGAAGGGTGTTGTTTCCCAACATTCATGCGCTGTGATTAAAGATAAATAAAAATAAATTATAAAAATGTGAATGACTGTGTTTGTTCTTCAGAAACTGGCCTCCTGTAGTTTACGCCATGTGGTCGCCCAAATTACAATGTTTGGTTGGTTGTTAAAAACTTTTCATTAACTTTTAATGGTATCTGATCATGCAGACAGTTTTGGTTTTATACGTCCAGGTTTTGAGATGTCTGTCTCTGAGGTTCTTGCCACCATGTCAGTACAAAGTGGTTGGAATTAAGTTGAATATGTTTGCATGAGGACTGTTTCTCCAGGAGAAAATAGCTCTTATGAAAACTGTTCACAGCCACATTGTCTGTGGATTATCCATAGTAACATGGACACCGTTCCTGGAGGGAAACATGCTGAAATGTTGTATGTAATGTATATTTTAAATGCAGTGACCTCAATGTAAATTTACTATACACTATATTATACATTTTAAAACATGCACACATTAAGAAAAAAATAGCTGCGTGGCTAGATTCCACTTTGTAAGAGGAAGTTGTAGTTTTGTGTGATTTTTACTGCATCATCATACATCATTTAGTACTGTCTGCAGGGTAATACATACCTTTTCGTGACATTTTGTATGTAAAAACTTAAGCAGAAACATGTAGTGAACTAAAAAGTACATCGGCCTCTAAAAAAGTGGCGTTTACATTTTTATTACATACATTTAATCAAGTGCACTTTGACTTCTTACACTGGATGTCATCTGCTGTGCGGACAGCAGGTGGCGACAACACCCAGTAAACATCAGCGACACAAACCAGAAGAAGAGGAAAAACGTCACGTGTGACGTCAAACGCCTGCGCCGAGTCACAGCGCGCACGTGTATGTTTTCATGGACGTCTGAGTGCGTTTCTGTGCTCCTTCTCCGTTCTCCTAAAGAGTAGAAAAAACACCGCGACAAACATGGGGAAGAAACTCAAAGTTGGAAAAAGCAGGAAGGATAAATTCTACCACCTGGCTAAAGAAACAGGTAAAGTACTAAGATAGCAAGCTCGAGGCTGCGGGATATGCGTATATATATCAGCGTTATTAGCAAGGATACTAGCTAACTCGCTAACAGGGTCAGCCATCTGTTAACTTCGTCCTTTTTTTCCAGGTTATCGCTCACGTTCTTCCTTCAAACTCATCCAGCTCAACCGTAAATTCCAGTTTCTCCAGAAAGCCAGAGCTCTGGTGGATCTGTGTGCTGCTCCTGGTGGATGGTGAGCTGCCTGTCAACACCCAATCAGATGCGATTTACCTGTCGAGGAACATGTCAAGGGTTTAAAAGCAAAACTGTAGAGACGTAGAGGGAGACACACAAAGTGTATTCACGACCTGCTCAAAGATTACTGGAGGGAAACAAAGAGATTTGAGTTCCTTCTGAAATCAGCAAATCCTCCAAAAAACAGTATCTTGGCCTCCTCAGGTCACATTGTTGCAGGTGAATTCGTTTTGTTGTCCTCAGGACGCAGATATATCTTGCATGACAACTTCTCTCAATCATTTATCCCTTTTGCACACAAGCTCTTAAATTTAAACTTTCTATAGGTTCTTATATGATGCTTCTCCCCCCTCATGGACTCATTAATTCCAGTTAATGCTCCTTGGTGTGTCTATCTCTTCGTTTGATGTATTTATGAGACAACCTGCAGTTGCTCAAAATCAGCAAAATACAGTTGTTTGAATTGAACTGAAGTGAACAAATAATAAAACATATGTTTAGTTCCCAGCAGAATGCAATGTGACCAACTGTGGGATATAGTTGCCACAAAGAAACACTCATGATTTAAAAATCTCCTCACAGGTTGCAGGTGGCGTCCAAGTTTATGCCCGTATCAAGTCTCATTATTGGTAAGTGTTTTCTTTTTTGTAAATTTTTTTTTTGTGGTTTGGGGAAAAGCCTGATTTCCAGTTGCAATCTTATTTTGATTACCGGGATACTGTGAGAATTATTTTATTTAAAAAGTGTTTCCTCCTGTCAGGTGTTGACCTGGTGCCCATCAGGCCCATCCCCAATGTGGTGGCGCTGCAAGAAGACATCACCACTGACAAATGCAAACAGGTGAGATATACACAGAATAACCAGTGTAACGACACACCTGCGTTGTTTACCAAGCATTGTATTTCTCTGACATGCATTTGGTAAGTGAGGTACGCTCTTGTCTCACAAACAGGCTTTACGAAAAGAACTGCAGACATGGAAGGTAGACGTCGTGTTAAACGACGGAGCCCCAAATGTGGGAGCCAACTGGTCACATGATGCTTTCTCACAAGGTTGGTGCCACTAAAGCAAAGAAAGTAATGTGTTTATTAATAGGTATCATGGGTCTGAAAAATATCAATACATAAAGAAATGGAAATTTAAATATTTACCATTGTTTCCTGTATATCCACCTGACATAATGGATCCATTTGAAGCTAATCTCCCAAAACTGCACCTTGTTCCCCTCTCACCTCTAGCTCATTTGACTCTCATGGCCACGAAGTTGGCCTGCGACTTTCTGACCAAAGGCGGCACTTTCGTCACCAAGGTCTTCCGCTCCAAAGACTACCAGCCGCTGCTGTGGATCTTCCAGCAGTTCTTCAAGAAGGTGCAGGCCACCAAGCCGCAGGCCTCCAGGAACGAGTCCGCCGAAATCTTTGTCGTATGTCAAGGTCAGTGGCGGCTGCACATTATTAGTCTGTGATGAGATGACGTATTTCTCAGCCACTTTCTGCAGGATTACGTCTGAGCTGAATTTGTCTTTTCCCTACCAGGTTATCTTGCTCCGGACAAAATCGACAGTAAGTTCTTTGACCCCAAATACGCGTTCAAAGAAGTGGAGGTGCAGGCGAAAACTGTGAGGGATCTGATTCCTGTCAAGAAGCCAAAGGCATGTACTCTGTACACAGATGATGGTATACTAGATGATTATTGTTTAACAGATTGTTTGAAGTAACCTGATGAATACACCAAGCTGACCTTTTTCCTTGATTTCCTGTACTTTCCTGAATAGTTGTCACTATGATTTGCTATTGCAATGATATGTTGCGATTAGATCTCATTCACAAATATTATAATGTTTACTTTGGCCCTCATTTGCCTCCAAATGTTGAACTCTCCACTGACTAAGCTGCTCTTGTGTTCCAGGCAGAGGGATACGACGACGGGGATCTGACACTCCACCACAGTTTCACATTGACGTCCTTTCTGAAAGCAGACAGCGCCATAGACTTCCTGAACAAAACCAGCGAGGTGAGATCTCTGTGCCACTATAACTTGTCGAAAGACTGCTGCTGGAAGTCCACACGTTCTCTTATTTCATAGAAAATACTGGTGGATATACTGTAAAATGCAGCTGTAGGAGAAGGATGGTGAACAAAAGTGAAGGTTTTATGATGAATTATCCTGGACCCATTATTTAAAATAAGTCCACAGTACAATGTATGCAATGTAAAATGACCAGTGAGAAAAGAGATGGGGAAGATCAAGTGTTTCTGTTCTCTTGTTCACTTAGATCACCTTTGACAACACCGACCTGGAGGCTCACCCGGCCACCACTAGCGAGATAAAGGAGTGTTGTCGTGACATCAAAGTCTTGGGCCGCAAAGAGCTCCGGTAAGTCTTCGGCTCAGTAATGCCTGTAGGGGCACGAACGTCCACCTGGACTCATGGCTGAACTGATTGGATTTGGAGGTCAAAGGTCACTGTGGACTCATTTCACAGTCTTGGGAATGCCTCAAGCTCATTTCTTCAAATTCCTTCAGCGTCAACTTGCATTCAAGGTTGAACTGATTCGTATTTGGTGGCCGATGGTCACTGTGACCTCACAAAACACGTTTTTTTTTTTTTGCCATAACTGTTAAGAATTCATAAGCTAATTATGGCAATTTCCCACAATTCTCTAAAAGGATAAATTGATTAAGTGATGATATTCTTGACAGCCATGGATGTGATGTGATTCAAGTATGCATGTGTGTGTTCTTCTTTCCCCCATCCTCACACCTGCAGTCTGCTGCTGAACTGGAGGTCCAAGCTGAGGAGATTCCTGGGCAAAAAACTGAAGGGGGAGACCAAACCGCGTGACCCAGAGATCAAGTAAGAACTTTACAATCACATTTACAAGTCTTTGCCAAAAAGTGTCATTGCAGATGATAAAAAATATCCTCTTTACTTTGTTTTTAGCTTAAGTTCTGATGAAGAAAAAGGGGATTCAGATGAAGAACCAGACAAAAAGAAAAAGGATGGGGAAGAAAAAGAGGAGGACGAGGAGGAAGAAATGGAGAGAAAACTGGCAGAAATTAAAGCCGAGGAAATGTCTGAGCTCAAAAGGTATAATGCAAAATTGTTTGTATTACTACTACAACTTTATTTTCTACTCATGATTTATGATCTGTTGCAGAATTAAGTTGCAACAGACTCTGCAGGCAGTGAAGTAGCACTTCGATAGGCCTTGTTAACCTGTTCCGTTTGAAGTCGGGGGGAAAAATATACAAAATTGAACTTGTGGTTTTGACAATTCTTAAGAAATGTTTTTTTCATAATTGTCCTGCTCGGTTAGGAAGAAGAGGAAGCTGCTGAAGGAGCGGAGGAAGCTGAGGGAGAGGGTGGAGCTGAAGATGGACCTGCCTGGCGTCTCTATTGCAGATTCACACGACACGTCCATGTTCTCCCTCAGCGCCATCAAGAAGAAACAGGTAAAGACGACAGACAGACACAGAGAAACGAACTAATAAAGCCCCAGTCCCTCTAAACTATGTTCCTTTGGCATTCACGTCTCTCTATCAGGCCCTGGTGGATCTATCCAAGGGGGACATGCAGCTGGCAGACTCCCTAGTTGAAGGAAATGACGACGTCCACCTGTCTGACGATGACGACGACGAGGCAGATAAAATGTCCCTGGCCTCTGATTTGGATGACGATGACATGGAAGAGGTGGAGCAGAGACAGACAGAGCTGGAGCAGAAGGCTCCAAAGAAGTACGTGAATTAATTCCCGCATGAAAGTCAGTTTGCTATTTGAAATTTCTGTTCCTGCCACGTTTTCAGGAATGATGTCCTACTTTCACAGGAGAGAAGACGGGGGTCACACCCTCAATGATGATGAATTGTACTCTTATTTCGTTCTTGCTTTTTTGTGTCTTGTTTTCCAGAGTAAAGTTCACTGAAGAAGAGGAGGACGATGACGATGAAGGGCAGGATAGCGGCTTGTTGGTGGAACTGGAGGGAAAGGATGAGAAGAAGGAACGAGAGACTAACTTGTGGTTCAGCAAGGTTTGTCAGCTTGAGCTCCCATAATGTAATATACGTATAAACAATGTTTAACAGTTCCACAAGCTGCTGTTTTATAATGGTTTATTACCTGCTACTTTGTTCACATCATTACTGATCCCACTGAGTTTATAAATGTGCCGCCTGTGACCTTTGACCCTCCATCCTTTTGTTCTGTAGGGCATATTCTCAGAGATCGACCTGGAAGGAGACGCAGAGAGCGAGCTCCGACAGACCGAGATGCTTCAGAACAAACAAGCTGGTAACCGTCTCCCCTGTTTCTATTTTTCTTTTCTAAATTTAATTTCCTAGAAGAAGGTATATCTAGTATAAAATATCACTATTAAAAGGATAATTCTCCTAAATCATCGCCTGACAAAATAATGACAGTTTTACATCTTTTTTTGGAAAAAGGCAAAAAGAGGAAAGCCGAAGAGCAACAGGAGGAGAAGGAGGAGGAGGAGGAAGAAGAAGAGAAGGCTGCTCCGCCAGAGGAGGAAAAGGCGGGACCTTCAAAGGAAGCTGAAGAGGATAGTGACAGTGACTCGGATGACAGCAGCGATGATGAGAAGTAAAACCTCAATAACTGTGATGATTTGTTATATTTATGTTCAAAATATATAATGGATCCAACTGGATTCATACCGTTAAGAACAGAAAAATAACCGTTTCTGCTTGTTCCAGGGAGATTACCAAGATGAAGCAGAAAGGGGCTGGTGGAAAGTCAAAGGAGACCAAAGAAGATAAGCTCCAGGTTGTTCCCGTAGAAAGCACCAGTGAGTATGAGAAACATGTATGTTTCCGGTGTTACGCTGTTGATCTCTAACCTACACAAACCAGTTTGGAAAACCGAAACGCTAAACTCAAAACCACGATAAATAAATGTATGATTTTAAAAAACAGCGAGTGAAAGCTGTTCAGCTTCATGTTTTTGTGCAACTCGTGCGTTTGTGACATGTTTGCTGGTTCCCGTGCTCCTCAGGTAAGAGAGCCAGGATCCTGGACGCAGAAGGCCTCGCCCTGGGCTGCCAGATCGCTACGTCTAAGAAGACGGCCAGGAACCTGATGGACGGCTCCTTCCACAGGTGTGTATGTTTGAACATGTGGTATTCAATGTGTGCCCACTTCCCAAGTGGTTTGTATTGTCTCACAATGCTTCAAATGATTCAAATATAAAGCTGAAGTTATATTTAGACCGCTGACTGAAAGCTTGCTTTATAAGAAAGATTTTCTGGACAGATTTGAGTGTGTGGAGACTTTTTTTCATTAGGTTTGATAACTGACTAATACTGGGTGAGCGGTGTTTTCTTCTCCATACTCAATCCCACATATAAAGACTTGCTGTCGTTGCTTGCTGCTGCAAAAATATACTTTGAAAATTCAAACACACACTATATTTGTGAACCATTTGAAAACCATTTTACATCTTCAATAGAAACAAACAGGCTTGAAGGTGCAGACACACTAAACTGACATCACTGGACTAGTGGTGACAATGGTTGACTGTTGCTTTGCTTGTGTCTCAGCCAACGAGCACGTATGATCTGTGTCGATGTACGGACGGAGGAAATGACTCCATTCCAGCAGGTGGCGGTAGTCTGTTTCATTCAAAAGGGGAAACCAGAAGACCTCTGACTTCAGTTATACAAGCTGTTGTTACGATGCATACATGAAACAAAGAAGATGAATAATGAGAAGAGCCTACTGTGGAACCTCACTGCCATTTCTTCTCGTCTACACTGATTCGCTTAAACTAAACAGCCAATCAGAGTGATTTCTCACACCAAGTGCTTCTTAAACACTTCTCAATCGGCCAAAAGGGCACCGACATGGGCAGACACTTAAGTGCATAATAGGGAGGACAATAAGAGAAATATAAAATAACACAAGACTCACAAGTTACATGCAGTATCTGATTTGTAATACAAGTTCATTTAAAAGATGCCTGTACAGCGAGCTGATTGTGTGTTCCTGCAGGTTTGCTAACTCCGAGGAGCAGTGGGAGATACCGGAGTGGTTCCTGGTCGATGAACAGAAACACCGGAAGAAGCCCACCCCGGTCACCAAGGAGATGGTGGAGGAGTTCAAACAAAAATGGAAGGAGATTGATGCCCGTCCCATCAAACGAGTTGCTGAGGCCAAGGCCAGGAAGAAGAGGAGGGTAAGATCGGGGGGTAGGGGGGAGTTCAGCGGTGCAACAGTTGATGCCAAAGAAGATCAGACATAAATAAAGAACATGATTGAAAACGTTAACTTAAGGCAAAGTATTTCTGTAGATCTTCTGTTGATGTTAGTCTCTCTGTGCCGTTTCCAGATGCTGAAGAAGATGGAGCAGGCCAAGAAGAAGGCGGAGGCCGTTGTCAACACAGTGGACATATCTGAGAGGGAGAAGACGGCTCAGCTGAAGAGGTATGACATCACACCTGAAGGGTTTGAGCTGCACCCTCAAACGACAATGATGACTCTGTGAAACTAACCTCGTACTGTATCAGTAACAGAACTTTAACCCTTTTTTTCTTGTCCTCCCCCATTCTGTCAGTATCTACAAGAAAGCAGGCCTTGGGAAGGAGAAGAGAGAAGTCACATATGTTGTGAGCAAAAAGGGAGCGGGAAAGAAGGTGAGGCGGCCCGCCGGCATCAAGGGAGCCTTCAAAGTGGTGGACGGTCGTATGAAGAAAGACATGCGGGGGATGCAGAGGAAAGAACAACGTACTAAAGGGGGCAAAGGCAGAGGAGGACCAGCAAAGGGTGGCAGAGGAGGGATGAAGGGTGGTAAAGGGCGAAAAGGAAAATAAATTGCCAGTCTCGCCTTTTTAACTATGGAAAAATGTCCCTGTTTCACCTGAACATGTTGCAGGTGAGCATTTATGGAGCTTTATGAGCTAAGGTGCCTGCCGCAGTTTGGCTACTGTATCCTGAACAGAGGCTCAGATGAGGTTGATCATTCACACGGACACCGTCTTCTTTGTGCAACTTTTGCTGAGGTTCCTCAAACTCCTTGAAACAATGTATTTAAAGGCTGGTGTTTTGTATGCATTTATCTGAAAATGTAGATTTGTCTGGAACGCTGAACAGAATGGTTTGAACAGCTGAAGAAAATCAAGTAAAACATAATAAATGCCTTCCTAAGAAATGTTGCTATTAATGTAAATATTGTATACACATTTTTACAATACATTTTTTGAATCCTTATTTAAGTGTTTCTGTGATTATTATTATTATTTTTTAATTGTATTTTATTGTTGAGATTTTAGTAATGAATTGTGCTTTGTCAAATGACATCACTTGACACTAGAGAAGTTCTATTAGTCTGTTTCTCTCTCCAGTGTAGCCATGTAGTTATGATTCCACATTTTTAACTTCAATCTGTGAAATAATTTCCCATTAAGTCCTAATGCAAAGACAAATAACTCGAACAAGTGTGTTATTTTCTTATATTGTGTTTTTGAGGTGCATTTACTGGCTGTGAAATGCATTATCATACCACTGTATTTTGACTTTAGTAAGACATTGAATCATCCAGGTATTTATATATATATATATATATATATATATATATTTATTTCACATTTGTTTCTGTAATTAAGACTATAATTATCATTATATTATTAATAATTAACTAACTTACGGAGTAAAAAAAAATGTTACGTTTGTCAAATATTATTTTAGTCTTTCCTGACCAAAATAACCTTTTCTATTAAAAAAAACTACCGTTCCCGTGAGCCTTTGCGACCTAAGTCGTGTGACCCGCTTGTGCCGTAAAGCGGTTCTGTCGTGTAGTGTTGTTAATCATCTGCACTAGCTGTTTTGTGTATTTTAGAGTTGAAAGGCTTTAATATTTACCTTATTAATTGTAGCTTGACGCGTCGTTCAAAGCCTTAAATTAGCATAACAGCTACTGTTAACTTGTTTAGCTGGTTAACGTCACTTTAATCAAATTCGCGTTAATTTAAGTTAGCTAGCCACTTTGTTTTCGCTTTCCCCCCAAGCTTGTTTGGATGTTCGTTAGCTGTTTAGCTTCAACACCGACGGCTAGCCGGGATGCTCCTCGTTGTCCTGGCGTGCTGCCTGTCCCTGGCTGTCGTGGGACAGGACGTGGACAACGACTGGATAGACCCTTACGACATGATCAACTACGATGCGAGCACGAAAACCATGAAGAAGCCCGCTGAGGTTGGCCGATGTTCAATGTCCATACAGCCCGAATTGCATTTGGTTAACGTTGCCCTATAATGTTGACATCTCCGTTAATGGCTGTGTGTTGTGTCCTTGCAGACAGTCAACTATGTCAATGTCCCAACCAAGAGAAGAGAGCATACCCAGGAGGACCCAACCAAGAGAAGAGAGCATACCCAGGAGGACTCCAGTCAAATGGAGCTGACGCAGTGTCGCACACAAGTAATGCACCTACAGAGATACTTATATATTTTTTTGCACAGATGTAAGCAAAAAACTATCCCCAACTCTATCGCTTTCCAAATTTAATTATCTCAAATCTCTCAAATTGATTAACTCTAAAAAAGTATTAAAACTCTCAAACTCTGTAATTTATTTATTGAAGATTCATATTTTATATATATATATATATATATATATATATTTATTTTATATGGTGTGTTATACTGGAATTTTTTTAATTTAGTTTATTTTTTCTCAATGTGTTGTCAAAAGTCAATTTTATGTGGACTACATGTCTGCTGTATAGGTGAAATTCTTAAATAAAGTTTGTAAAAACAAAACAAAAACAGCGAATTATAAACTTATTATACCACAGCAGACAATGGCGATTAGTTCGGCTTTTAATTACTGTTCAAACAGACAGTAAATGTCTTTAATATGCACGTCAATCAGTCTGGAAAATGCAAGATACAGAAATTTAAATATAAGTGGAACTATGAATAAAAATAGCACAGTAAATTATTTAGAATTTATATCTTGAAGGGGTGTTCATGTACGGCTTCCTTGGCTCACTGAGTTTAATCTTTTAACAAAGTTGTTAGAACAGATGAGTATTTCAGTATTTCTGTTCCATTGATTTTGTTAGTCTTCTAAATGTTCGAGAATCAGAGCAACAAACAAGAACAGATGCCTAAAACAGTCAAAACAACAAATAAATACAAAATTGAAAACCACAAAAAATGTATATTAGCTTCTTAAGTTTATTTTATTTTGTAGGGACAAAGCGTCTGAAAACTTGCCTTCATGGACGAAATCAAGCCTCACTGATATTTTTCCTTTGCTGTCATTCAGATTGAAGACCTGAAGAAGAAAAACACACTCATCTCACAGCAGCCTACATGCAACCCAGTGTTCAAGCGATTCCTTACCAGACTAAGGAAGGAAATACAAAGAGTTGGTTCGGTATGTGGCTTTTTTTACGAGTCTTAAATGCATTCTACTGAACCGTCCTTGGTTAGCATTTGACAACCTGTCCCCCTTTTTGTCCCCAGCCCAGTGACTCTGCAGACCTCTACTATGATGCCAAAATCAGACTGTCCACACAGGCCATGACAGAGATTCAGACATTTCTGGAGGGCGAAGAAGGCTTGAGGACAGGGGCTCTGGACAATGCCATCAGTCAGATACTTGTAGATCTCAGACCACACGACTACAATGCCTGGAAGTGGCGTTTTGAAGACACCTTTGGCCTGGAGCTTGACACAATATTAAAAGTAAGCTCATTCATTAATCTGAAAGCTTTACATCTGAGTGTAGTCTGAAGTCTTATTTGCATGCAGCTGATTTGCAGATGCTTTTGGTGTATATTTTGTGTATATACTGTATTTTTTTTTATTAAGTGGATTTTTTTATGCAACCAGTCAAGTTGTACTATTTTTGTCTGTCTTGTGTTTCAGTTGGGCCTGGGTTTTCTGATCATAGTGGCCATCATATGCACTCAGCTGTGGTCGATGGTGTCCTGGTCTGTGCAGTTCTATAGGCTGTTTGCTGTCTCCTTCTTTGTCAGTGTTTTCTGGAACTGGCTCTATCTGTACAAGGTGAAGAAGACCTCTTTCAGTTCCCGCGCTCTCGTTTAGCTGTCACTCGGTGCTTTGTTTGTTTTGTCTGGCAGATACATTTGTAATCCTACAACGTCTTTTTTCAGATTGCCTTTGCTGATCACCAAAGAAACATAGCAAAGATGGATGACGTCTATGAAAAATGCAGCGGAGTAAAGAAAATAGACTGGATCGATAGCTTGAAAGGTGAGTCACACAGCATGAACATATTTATTATGCACATTTAAAGGATAACTTCAGACCCTATTTTACCATGTTACATGAATAGTCACGATTCGATTATTAAACTCTATTGTGGATTTAAATATACCTTCTAATCTTTCAAACCAAATTGCATAACACTTAAGCTACGCAAAAGTCACCTTTCAGAAGGAGACCTTTAGAAAAAGAAAAACATGGGAATATGTGGTTGAGGTTGAAAAATACAAAAGTTGCCCTTTTATGTGCAAAATGCACTTTTGCCTGCAATGTTATGTAATATGTTCTTTATATCCTACACTCTCTACTACTGACTGTGACAGTGACACAAAGCTTTTGAAGAAAGACACTAGTTTCCACTAACTCTTAGCTGCCTCTCCTGTCTGGTTGCTTTCTTGCAGAGTTTTACAGAAGTACCTTGACTCTTCAAGATGACCCTTGTAAGAAATACTATGAAGCCATCCTAGTCAACCCCGTTCTGATGGTGCCTCCAACCAAGGTAGGCCAATGATGGCATATGTGCTTTTCCCACTGCATGCACAGGCTACATCCCCAACTATTCTTTTTTTGAAATTGCTATCAGTTTCGGTATTTTGGCAAAATTGCATTCTAAACATCCTTTTACTCCGTTTAGGCCTTCGCAGTTACCATCACAACCGTCATCACAGAGCCACTAAAGCACATTGGACAGGGGATCAGTGAGTTTCTCGTAGCACTCCTCAAAGATCTACCCATTACCCTGCAGATTCCAGTTCTCCTCATTATCGTGCTCGCCATTGTGGTAAGGACCCTTAATAAATGACAGCTCGTGCAAATGAATGAAATCAGATTATCTATACTGGTATGATCATTGAACTCTTCTACAGGTGTGTGTGTATGGAAGTGTGCAGGCAGCCTTCCTGCATGGCATCGCCGCACCTTTCCGCCGCCCTCGAGGAGACCCACCTCCTCCACAGCTGGAGCAGCCGGGGCATCACGTCCAGGAGATCGAAGATGGTGACCACTTGGCAGAAGGGGATGGTCAGCGACACGTCCCGAGGCAACAAGCCCTAAGGCTAGAAGCCCCAAGGCAACACGCCCCAAGGCAACAAGCCAATGGTGGCAGATTACAAGCGAACCAGGATGTTCGTCGGCGGGTCCACAGATGCATAGAAGAGCCAGCCCGGGGGGGTGTGGAGACACTGGGCACTGCCGAGGATGAGGCGGATTTGAACCTGCGGGAGGTGCAGCGGAATCTCTCCGCTGCGTCAGAAAACCTGCAGGAGACGCAAGAGGACCTGGAAGGAGAAAGTGCAGGCGCTGTTGCTGACACAACCCAGTCAACAACTAACCCCACTGAATCAGATGCTCCATCAAATGCTCAACCTCTGCATGTGAAGGAAAAGCTCTCTGAGGACCGACTCAGCAGAGACGGAGCAGCAACTAGATCTCAGCCAGTAGGAACGCTGCCGTCACAAACCGATGTCGAGGTGAGTTGTTTTTAAAATACCTGAAAACTAAATCAATTTCATCTTTATAATATCCGACTTTGCACCTACGATTGTGCCTCTTAACTGTCACTCAACCTTTAAAGTGCTCTCTTCATGTCATGTTTTAATGCTTCAGCTTTGCAAACACACTAATGGGATGGTGAATATTCACATGCAACATAAATTGGTAAATAAGTATTTGATTTATTGCTGTTGAGCTTGTCTTGTGAGTGTTTGTGCCACGTGGATCGATATGATAGCTTTATATGCAAATTTATTTGCTGCCACACAATATCTCTTAAGTTTGGCTCAACGTTTAATAACATAAATGATTATAACAGTGGATTTTTGAGGTGCCATGGCATATGGTGTCTGATTTCCAAGAACCTCATTTGATTAAAATTGGTTTTATCTACAAAATTGTTATTTTAAAATTTGTTTTGCTCTTACGATATAGCAAATCGATACAACTGATACCAAGATGTATCTTATAAATATAGACTTTTATACTTAATATCATTTTGTTCACAATATTGAGGTTGATTCCACTGCAAATGAGCAAATTTAGTACATTAAATGTTATCTCCATTTGAAGGGGTTGTTGCAGCAAATAAAATGACTCCTTCTCTTTCTGAAATGTAATGCAACTAAATGTCAAGTTTCAACATTTTTGGGATTCAAGCCAGTGATATGCTTATCATGAGAATCCAGCTGCAGTGCAATGCAATTACGTTATTTACTCCATGAGAGTGGAGATGTTTTATTGGTTGAATAGCTCTAAATGTAAATGTGTTACCCTTTGCTTTATGCATTTAATTGAATTTCATTATGTAAACCCCCATCTCTGCAGGACTCACACCCCTTTGCAGAACACAGGACCGATCCGGTTTCGCTGCTGCCTGTTGAAAACATCAGAGTTTCTGTTCAGGAGACATCAGTGGAGTAGGCGAAGCTTCTACCTCGTTTAAAGCTGCAAGATAAACGTTGTCAGTGTTGGATGTGCTGGACTGTGGAGGCCATGATGCCAAGGAGCACTCGTATCCCGGATTGACTGACCTCCAGACGTTGTTTAAATGTGCATACAACATGTTGGAGGTAACCTCATGGAGAAACCAGCCCAGTGTTGCCAGCTAACTTATCTTGTTGCCATGCGGTCAACTAAGCAGAGTTAACATACTGTTGTTTCAAACTCTTCAAAATTAATTCATGGAGATTTTTGCTCAGCTGCACTTCATCGGTTAGAAAGAGCAAAATGTTTTATTCAACCGCAGCCAGACGACATCAGGTATGAAGGAAACGGCAGGCGGATATGTTGAAACCGTATTACTTGATGTGGTGTTTCCGAGGGTCTTAGGTAGAATCAGGGTCAGGTTTTTCTAAGGGAAGAGCTTAATTATCACAATGATTCAATTTTAAAGTTGAAATACACATTTCGATTTTTTTAATGTTAAAAGGGATAAAAACAACTTATTTATGCTGTTTTTTTGTACAATAAGCTTTTTGTATATAGAGGGCTTGAGAAAGCGATGCTTAGGGCAGCAGTGCAACTTGTTTTCACTTTCTATTGGATGAGGCGAACACGAAGCATGGCGGGATGTTGCATCATGGCAAATTACAGAATCATTGATATAAAGTTCATATATGAACATATATTAACAGCTCCAGTAGAAACCTCTTTCTAAAGACCTCTGAAGTATATAATGTTTCATATCTGGTGGCTTATCACAGTAATGTTTACTTGGTATGGGATAATATAAATAAATATATCTTTTGCTAATAAAACAATACAAATAATTTGTTGTTGTCCTGTTTGAAGTCACTCAGCTTATGTCATATTCAGATTCAGATTCACTTTATTGTGTCTCCCAGGGGAGAAATTTGTCTCGGTTTTTGGGTTGGTTGCTGCATCACATGACATACAACATACAGCTAGTTAACCGTATGGGTAAGACAATTAAAAACATAAGAAAGAGAAGTAAAAACATTTGAACAGTGCAAAAAATGGTTGTGATATTGTGCAAAGAACGCAATTAACCAGCCATTCCATTCCCATTCATTCTTTACATTCACTCTCTCATACATGTGCAAAACAGCAATCACACCACCCAACATAGATCCTGAGCATACTGTCCCTCCATTCATACATCTATACCTGTGCAAAGTAGCAATCCCACCAAACATACAGTTATTCATTTTAGTCTCATTCATTCATCCTTACATACACATCCATCAGATCCTGTCCACTACAGTATGCATACAATTTTCCCTCCACAACTCCCTATACATTTAGTCCTAGTTACCTATACAGTTCTACAGTACTACATTGCTTCCTCCACACAGTCATGATCACCGTTTCTCATTGATGAGCTTGACTGAGAGAGGAATGAACGAGTGTTCACACAATACTTCATCACTAATAAAAGTTTCCCTGACAGTTATTCCTAAAATAAATAAAACAATTACAGAAATAAACTACTTTTTTTTTCTTTTTTTTTTGGCTGGAAAACATAATCCCAACAATAATTGGTGAACAGTAGATAAAAAGCACTTTTTTTGTTTTGTTTTTTGGACCCATCTCGATCCTCTCGGTGGCCCCCGGTGGGTCCGCGGGCCGGAGATAGGAGACCTTTGAGCCGCCTGAAACTCATTTCCTGATTGGCTGAGTGGAAGGTGCCTGGTGTCGCAGAAAGCCCAGCTGAAGAGACTTCTCTTCGTTTTAACTGTCTGTCAGCCTTTCGACAAACTACCACGTGGATAATCAATCATGGAATTATTGGTTCGATATCTGGACAGGAGCAATTCAATCAGGTATGATCATATATATGTGTGTGTGTGTTTTTTGTAATGATCGGCGTTGGAAACCAGCTTAGCGGCTTGTTTGGACAAAACACTTGGTTGAGTGTGAAATAGTTTTAGAATTATGACTCTAAAATATGATTTTAGGCCAAACTAACTGAAATATCGGATTTATTTGCTACAATGAACACAAAACCTTTTTAAATATCCAAACATTGTTGCCTTAACTTTTTTACAGCACCTCATTTAATTCTTTCTCACAGGATCAGACAGTTATTTCAAACAATTCAGCTGAAAATGCCTGTAAAATGTCTGATTCACCGTAAACCTCCTTTATGGTTATTTTCCAACAACAGTACAAGTAGAGGGACTCCATTATCACAGATCCGGCTATTTGAGTCATTATTTTCCCAAAATCTGACATTGATATTGGTGCATCTTTAGTAACAGTACATGGTTAATTTCAGGATAACCTCTGCGTGTCTTTAAAACAGTCAAAAAATTAATTCTAGAGATGGAATGCGATTTAATTTTTTCGAGTAATTTATGTTAGAACTTGCATTAATAAATCATCAATATTAGACCACACAAAGGCCTTTTGTTTATTTTCTCCCTCTGTTCATCTCCCTCTCTCTCAGTTTGTATGCCACATGATCCAAAGACTGCAAACCTATGGAAAACCCAGAATTCATCCTTTTTTGGTGATAAAAAATTTATTGCATGTGTTTGCAGCTCTCATGCATCACTTACTTTTTCTTTTTGGAGGTACATTCAAATCCTCCATTTTTGCTTTCAGGCTCAAAATAAAGTTCCAGCTGAAAGGAATCAACCTCCAGACGGTGCGTTCACGGGAGTTACCTGACTGCTACTCGTTCTACGTTACGGTGCGGCTCAGCTGTAGTTTTTTATCATTATGAAATAAAGTTTACTTTGCAGCAACTTCAAAACATATTGCTCACATAACATTTGATGAAACTTCTCGTTGTTTTGCTAATCTACTTCCCTTGGTCTCGTCTAGATAACATTCGACAACCAGTGTCACAGTGGAAAAGTGAAAGTGTTCCTGGACATAGATGCTCAGAGCTCCACGTGTGAAGACTGGAAGATATCTGGGACGGGTAAGTGTCGTACAAATGATCGCATTCAGCAGGTTGACCTCACTAAGCACTTTAAACAAATGTTCACATTTTTGGGAAGAAGATGTTGATTCAAACCACCTTAGTATTCCTAGAGGAGGCGACTTACTGCCCACGAAGCCAATTAAGAGGTATATACACCTTTGGCATGTGTGGCATCAAGAATCAATCACTGAGGGCAATTTTTATGTAAAAGTGAACATAAGTCTGTGGGATTCTGACGAGTTGTCCAAAATGTATAACTTTTTCTCAAAAGCCTGTTTTTTTTTCATTTTCGGAGCAGAAGATTATTGGAGCGCATGTGAAAAGAACGACATAGATAATGAGAAAAAGTTTGACTCTGAGCAAAGCTGTTTTTTGAGATAAATGTTAACTAAATTTGGACAGTGCTAATGCTGCTAGCGTTAGCTGTGCTGCTAACGTTTGTTTCTATGATCGAAATGAATAACGTTGTTACTCGAGCCAATTATTTTTTAATAAGAAAATACTGCCAGACAAATGACCTGTTTCCAGTGGAGCGTCCTCAATTTCGACCTCATTCGACTCCGTTGTTCGGCGGTTTGAGGGCAAGGTAGTTGGTGCTAATGTTCGTTAGCTTGCTGTACAGTGTTGTAACAACACTGTTGTAGCAGCATGCGCTGTGACCTGCACCGTTCCTCGGATGTAATTTCTTTTTCATTTAGTTTTCCGCTGCTTAACCAGCAGATGGTGCTGCCAGCCTGCCACTATAGACTGTATAGCCTGCCGCACACTTATACACACAAACACACACAAACACACACACTAAATTATTTATATACTACACAAATCATGTGGCAGTGCCATCTAGTCTTCATTTCGCGATCCATTTTTTTCAAAAATCGATACTATCACGCTGAAATATCACGTTTTGTATCGCGATATTTCGCCAAACGATATTTCGTCCCATCCCTAGTTCACATAGTCAGGTGCAAATATGACTTGTATAAAAGTCATCGTCTACCGCTTATCCTGTATTCAGGGTCGCGGGGTGGGCTGGAGCCGATCCCAGCTGTCATTGGGCGAAGGCAGGGTTCACCCTGGACAGGACGCCAGTCTATCACAGGGCTAACATGTAGAGACAAACAACCATTCACGCTCACATTCACACCTACGGGACATTTAGAGTCAATGAACCTATCCCCATCCTGCATGTCTTTGGACTGTGGGAGGAAGCTGGAGAACCCAGAGAGAACCCACGCTCACACGGGGAGAACATGCAAACTCCACACAGAAGGAACCCGGGCCGACCCGGGAATCGAACGCGGGACCAGTGTTCAGTCGTTTCCTCTTCTTATGGTTGATTTTTTTATATTTGTTTTGCACTGTGACCTTCACTAGATGTACCATCAGTCGTCACACACTTCGTCCCATAGAGGTGGATTATTGTGATTCTCACAATTCTCAAGTTGGCATGGTCTACAAGCAGGCATACATGGCAGTCCATATGCCCTGCAACTGCACCGTTGATCAGTTGATCATCTGCAGGAGGCCTTCTGGGGCAGCAGTCTTCCTTTCCAATCCACACCATGAGTGGTGGATGTGCAGGTCACAACTTGTCCACAAAAGCGTATTGGAGATGTTGGATTGTGTATTTGACGAGTTTGATGAGGGAAACCAGGAAGTCCCATTAGCCTCCGTAGCATAGCTCTGAGCAGCTAAAAATAGCTTACACCGACAAATAAAGGTAATGAACCTATTGCTGTGACTATAGGGATTATAGCAATGGGCCAATTTGCCAGAGTGTTGACCTATCCCTTTGTTTTTGTTTTTTGGAAAAAAAATTCTGGCATAGACGCCTTTTATTTAGCAGTGGACAGAGAGGGGGGTCACTGTGCTGCCCTGAATGAGGAGGAGGGTGGAGCAGGAGTGGAAGGAAGGAGTGGTGAGCTAGATGGATGAAGGGTGTTTTTTATACATATATATATATCCATCCATCCATCCATCCATTTTCTTCCGCTTTATCCGGGACCGGGTCGCGGGGGCAGCTGCCTGAGCAGGGACGCCCAGACTTCCCTCTCCCCGGACACTTCCCCCAGCTCCTCCGGGAGGACCCCAAGGCGTTCCCAGGCCAGCCGGGTGACATAGTCACTCCAGCGTGTCCTGGGTCTTCCTCGGGGTCTCCTCCCGGTGGGACATGCCTGGAACACCTCCCGAGGGAGGCGTCCAGGGGGCATCCGATACAGATGCCCGAGCCACCTCAACTGGCTCCTCTCGATGTGGAGGAGCAGCGCCTCTACTCCGAGCTCCTCCCGTGTGACGGAGCTCCTCACCCTATCTCTAAGGGAGCGCCCCGCCACCCTGCGGAGGAAGCTCATTTCGGCCGCTTGTATCCGGGATCTTATTCTTTCGGTCATGACCCAAAGTTCATGACCATAGGTGAGGGTAGGAACGTAGATTGACCGGTAAATTGAGAGCTTCGCCTTTCGGCTCAGCTCTCTCTTTACCACGACGGACCGATACAACGACTGCATTACTGCAGCCGCTGCACCGATCCGCCTGTCAATCTCACGTTCCATCCTTCCCTCACTCGTGAACAAGACCCCAAGATACTTAAACTCCTCCACTTGAGGCAGGAACTCCCCCCCGACCTGGAGGGAGCAAGCCACCTTTTTCCGGTCGAGAACCATGGCCTCAGATTTGGAGGTGCTAATCCTCATCCCGGCTGCTTCACACTCGGCTGCAAACCGCCCCAGGGCATGCTGGAGGTCCTGGCTCGAAGGAGCCAACAGGACCACATCGTCTGCAAAAAGCAGGGATGAAATCCAGTGGCTCCCGAACCAGATCCCCTCCGGCCCACGGCTGCGCCTAGAAATCCTGTCCATAAAAATAATGAACAGGACCGGTGACAAAGGGCAGCCCTGCCGGAGTCCAACATGCACCTGAAACAGGTCTGACTTACTGCCGGCAATGCGAACCAAGCTCCTGCTCCGGTCATACAGGGACCGAACAGCCCTTAGCAGAGGGCCCCCGACCCCGTACTCCCGAAGTACCTCCCACAGAATGCCACGAGGAACACGGTCGAATGCCTTCTCCAAGTCCACAAAACACATGTGGACTGGTTGGGCAAACTCCCATGAACCCTCGAGCACCCTGCAGAGGGTATAGAGCTGGTCCAGTGTTCCACGGCCAGGACGAAAACCGCATTGTTCCTCCTGAATCTGAGGTTCGACTATCGGCCGAATTTTCCTCTCCAGTACCCTGGAATAGACTTTCCCGGGGAGGCTGAGAAGTGTGATCCCCCGATAGTTGGAACACACCCTCCGGTCCCCCTTTTTGAATAGAGGGACCACCACCCCGGTCTGCCAGTCCAGAGGCACTGTCCCCGACTGCCACGCGATGTTGCAGAGACGTGTCAGCCACGACAGCCCCACAGCATCCAGAGACTTGAGGTACTCAGGGCGGATCTCATCCACCCCCGGTGCCTTGCCACCGGGGAGCTTCTTAACTACCTCGGTGACTTCAGCCCGGGTAATGGGTGGATGAACCTCCGAGTCTCCAGCCTCTGCTTCCTTATATATATATACATACATATTTATGTACTGTATATATTGTGGGAGAAACCTGAGCAACCCTTTTACATTGGAGGTGAGGAATAACAGAGTGGAGGGAGATGGAGGTGAGGTAGATGATGAAGGATGTTTTTTTAAATATAAACATAATATATATGTATATATTGTGGGAGAAACCTGAGCGCCAGGAGAAAACCCTTTTATGTTGGAGGTGAGGAAGGACAGAGGTGAGGAAGGACAGAGGTGAGGTAGATGATGAAGGGTGTTTTTTTAAATATAAACATAATATATATGTATATATTGTGGGAGAAACCTGAGTGCCAGGAGAAAACCCTTTTACGTTGGAGGTGAGGAAGGACAGAGGTGAGGGAGACGGAGGTGAGGTAGATGATGAAGGGTGTTTTTTTAAATATAAACATAATATATATGTATATATTGTGGGAGAAACCTGAGCGCCAGGAGAAAACCCTTTTACGTTGGAGGTGAGGAAGGACAGAGGTGAGGTAGATGGAGGTGAGGTAGATGATGAAGGGTGTTTTTTTAAATATAAACATAATATATATGCATATATTTTGGGAGAAACCTGGGCACCAGGAGAAAACCTCTTTCAAAGGGGAGCTAGTGTCCAACCTAAGCTGAACAATCAGCAGCTTCCTCCACCTTTTCGTCGACACTCAAACTATTTGAATTTAGCCTCTCGTCACATTCTTTCTCCTCCTTCTGCCGCTTGGCTTCCTTCTCCTTCTCCTCCTTCTGCCGCTTGGCTTCCTTCTCCTTCTCCTCCTTCTGCCGCTTGGCTTCCTTCTTCTTCTCCTTCTCGTGCATCTTGTCCTTCATCTTCTGAAGCACTGCCTGCTCGTCCTGGATCCTGCCGAAGAAGATTCCTCTCCTCTTCTTCTTCATGTTCAGACAGAGCTTCTCCAGGACCCTGTTGTCCTCAAGGACCTCTTGGACTCTTGTCTCACAGATCTGTACTTCATTGGCCAGGGCCTCCTCCAGCAGTTGGACTTTTGCCTCCAGCACGCGGCTGCTTGCCTGCGAGCTCTGCTGGGACACAGCCAGGTACTTTTGGAACTTGTCCTCCAGGTCCTTTTTGTCGTCCTCCATCTGTTGGACTTTTGTCTCCAGCAGGTGGATGCTTGTCTGCGAGCTCTGCTGGAACACAGCCAGGTCCTTTTGGAACTTGTCCTCCAGTCCCTTTTTGTTGTCCTCCATCAGTTGGACTTTTGTCTCCAGCAGGCAGCTGCTTGTCGGCGAGCTCTGCTGGGACACAGCCAGGTACTTTTGGAACTTGTCCTCCAGTTCCTTTTTGTCGTCCTCCAACTGTTGGACTTTTGTCTCCAGCAGGTGGATGCTTGTCTCCGAGCTCTGCTGGGACACAGCCAGGTCCTTTTGGAACTTGTCCTCCAGTTCCTTTTTGTCGTCCTCCATCTGTTGGACTTTTGTCTCCAGCAGGTGGATGCTTGTCTGCGAGCTCTGCTGGGACACAGCCAGGTCCTTTTGGAACTTGTCCTCCAGTTCCTTTTTGTCGTCCTCCATCTGTTGGACTTTTGTCTCCAGCAGGTGGATGCTTGTCTCCGAGCTCTGCTTAGACACAGCCAGGTCCTTTTGGAACTTGTCCTCCATTTCCTTTTTCTCATCCTCCATCTCTCGGACTTTTGTCTCCAGCAGGTGGATGCTTGTCTGCAAGCTCTGCTGGGACTCGGCCAGGTCCTTTTGAAACTTGTCGTCCAGTTCTGTCTTCTCCTCCTGTGTCTGAAAAAGCTTCCTCAGTTGGTTGACCTTCGTCCCCTGCTTCTGCATGGTTTGGTCGTTCTTCTCTGTCTTCTCCTCCTGTGTCTGAAAAAGCTTCCTAAGTTGGTTGAACTTCGTCCCCTGCTTCGGCATGGTTTGGTCGTTCTTCTCTGTCTTCTCCTCCTGTGTCTGAAAAAGTTTCCTCAGTTGGTTGAACTTCGTCCCCTGCTTCGGCATGGTTTGGTCGTTCTTCTCTGTCTTCTCCTCCTGTGTCTGAAAAAGCTTCCTCAGTTGGTTGAACTTCGTCCCCTGCTTCGGCATGGTTTGGTCGTTCTTCTCTGTCTTCTCCTCCTGTGTCTGAAAAAGCTTCCTCAGTTGGTTGAACTTCGTCCCCTGCTTCGGCATGGTTTGGTCGTTCTTCTCTGTCTTCTCCTCCTGTGTCTGAAAAAGCTTCCTCAGTTGGTTGACCTTCGCCCCCTGCTTCTGCATTCTATCTCTTGATTGGACTTTCCTGCAACACCTTGAAGAATGGTTGTGTTTGTTCAGTACCTGCACTCTATTTATAGACTGCAGTGCTTTGAACATGTGACATCACAGAGACATCAACGCTGCTTTGATGTCTCTGTGATGTCATCAGAATGGAATGGAATCACAGAAGGAAAAAAAACATCAAAGCCACCATAGACTGTGGATTCTTTTTTGTGCACTGTAGCACTTTGAGGTCATTGAGTTGATGTAAAGTGCATTATAAATAAATAAATAAATTATTATTATTATTATTATTATTATCAATGAAGGGAAAAAAATAAAGAATAGGGAAAGAACATGGAATGAAATTATGTCACACACACTGGTATTTGTTTGTTTGTGTGACTCCACCCTCATTGATATAAATGTGTTGGACAAAATATATAACAAATATTTAAATATTAGAGACCACAATGGAAATAAGCCTTGGGGCTTTACTGTGTCATCCCTGACTATAGTTATGTATATAATGTATGGCACAGGTTGCTGTTTCATATATTTATATCAAGAATGGTCAAATAAAATAAATTCAAAAACATAAAGCAAGTCCAGTTTCCTATGATATAGCTTTCAAAGATCATAGTATCATCATCTTCAATTTTTAAATCATGTGGCGCGCAGGTGGAAGAGTGGTTAGAGCGCATGCCATGTACCCATGAGCATACGCAGCGGACGCAGGTTCCAATCCCAGCACACCCCCCTCTCTCTCCTGTCTTTCCTATCGGTCCACTGCTAATAAAAAAAGGTGTCTATGCCTGAAAATATCTTAACATTTTTATTTTTAATTAAATCATGTTGGATACCTATTGAAGGAGACATTGGGGGTCATTCGGCTGTAAGAACTTTCTGTGGTGTGCAATGTAGTGAGCGGCTTCGGCTGCAGGGCAACAATCGATCCACTCTCTCCTCTCACACTTTCTTTTCACTTTCTTTACATCCCGCTCTCCACCCAACCTCCACCTGCTGCTACCTTTTATTAATGTCTCCATCCTAGTTCTCTCTCCCCCATTTGTTGTTATGCTTGAGACATTTATCTTACTGTAAAAGATGATGAATGGTGGATTTGAGTGTTTCTGTTTGCTGTTTTAATGACAGCAGAAGCACGATTCATACTACAAATCACAGTTATCTGCTGAGGTGATCATTTGAGTAGCGTGTTCATAAATCTGGATACAAGATAAAGGTTGTCGTTATACTGTAACTGCAAACCTCCATTGTGTTTCACACTTTCCTTTCATCTCTCCCTCGTTCCATCCAACAGTTTTGCTATTTTTTGTTATTCTACTCCGATGTCACTTACCTTGTCTTCCACATGCTTTCTCTTTGGCTTCTACTTCCTTTCTTTTACCAGTATCAGGAGGAATGCATGTTCAGACATGGAATTAGAGCATCACATATTTCACATAAACTCAAAAGCCTCCTCTTTCTGTAAACAATGTCTGTCATGCTGTCTTAAAACTACTGGCTGGACTGAGGCTCGGTTGGTGGTAACAGTATTGAATCCCTCAACTCTCACTCATCTCCAAAATCCATCGTCTTGTCAAAATCTGGATAAAAATGGATCTTCGATTCATGTTGACTTCAGCTGGGACCTTAATAAATCTTTGACAAACCCTAATTCACCAGAGCCTGTCAGAATAATTTAATAGTAAAACTATCCGCCTCCTTCCAGCCCCCTTCTTTCAGCATCTCTACACGTAAGCAGTGTAAAACAAGACTGTAAGCAACATCAGCTGTGTGTGTGTGTGTGTGTGTGTGCTAGAATAGGCCTCGTAAAAAAACCAAAAAGTTGATTATCCAGCCATAATTTACATACATTAAATCATTAGTTAGTTCAATAAATATGAATTTGTCGCCAAGTCGTTTACTGTGTATATTTCTTCTGAGCCAAAAAAAACCCAATGCATTCAGGGTTTACGTTTCAGATTGTAAGATTGATTCATTGATATCTAACAATTGGTCCCTGACTGATTAATAATGGCGGAGAGAGTCATTATAAGAAATTCTGTAAATTCCTACTGACCCCAGGTGGTGTCAATCAACCCCATCCTGCATGTCTTTGGACTGTGGGAGGAAGCCAGTGAGAACCCACGCTCACAAGGGGAGAACATGCAAACTCCACACAGAAGGATCCCGGGCCCAACTGGGAATCGAACCCGGGACCCCCTTGCTGCAAGGTGAGATTGCTACCCACTACACCACCGTGCAGCCAAACCCCTATACAATCAGACGTATTTTTGCAACCAGTGGAGTCACCCCATGATGGCCAGAGAGACAATACAAGTTTAAGGTACTTCAGATTGGCTTCACTTTTCAGAATCAAAGGTTGCTGCCAGGCAGCAACGCAACGTGATGCCATCTGGCAATTTTTAACTCGACTTCCTGTAAGTCTCACTAGTACCTTAAAACAATGCATATCAACTTACTTTGCCCCACCTCTTTTTGACGATGACACCAGTCCCGTGGTGTAACAACTATCAGTGGAGTACTAACGTTACGAGGCATACAGAGACAGACTAATGGAGTAAAATGTAATAACTTAATGCTTCATCCACACACTCTAATCACACTGTAGGAAACAACATGGATATTGAATGACGACATTGTTAGCCTGTACTTTCTGCATATACTTCTTTTAGAAATGGGGCTAAACTTTCACAGAACTGCTCATAGAATTTGACTGTAAAGCCATCTATTCCATGTGATTTATTGATCTTTAAATGGTTCATAGCGCTGATGATTTCATTCAATATAATAGGGCGATTGCAAAAAATACTATCTGCTTCACTCAGCTGATTAATATTAGGAATAGAGTCAAAAAAGTCAGAGCTAGATTGAAGGCAGTACTTGGAGGTATAGAGATTACTGTAAAATTCAGCACAATAATTAGCTCTTCTCTTTGGATCCTCACTACCGCCCCGGTGGGTTCAACTGCACCTGCAGGTTGGGGGGGGGTACGAGGCGTGAACGGATGACCTCACCAAGTGTCAGCGTGAGTCAAACATCAACTGCTTCATTCTTGTTTTTGTAAGGGGTGAAATATATGACTCAACTCTTGTTAACGTCTCCGCCGTTCCAGCTGTGTGTAACCCTCCGTGTCAGAACTATGGAGTGTGTGTCGGCCCAAACAGCTGTACCTGTCCTCCCGGCTACCCTGGACCAGGCTGCTCAGGTGCAAACATCATTGTAGAATATACTGACGTCACAGTTATTTGCCGTTGCTGTGAGATAACGGATCGGTGTCGACTGTGTTCTTCAGCCATGTGCTCCCCACCCTGCGCCCATGGAGGTACCTGCATGCGCCGGAACAAGTGTCTGTGTCCTCCCGGCTGGACCGGAGCCGGCTGCCACACAGGTACGTCACCTCTGCTGCCACACTTCTGCACCAGCGAGCACTGCAGAGACTCATTGACATTCGTTCTCCCCGTCTCAGCGGTGTGTGAGCTGCCCTGCGCCAACGGCGGCCGCTGCGTGGGGCCTGATACCTGGCAGTGTCCCTCTGACTACACCGGCCCCCAGTGCCTCTTACGTGAGTAAACAACACCACCATCTGGCATCCGTTAAACTGGGTACTTCTGGGAAATTGCTAGTCATTTCTACCTCCCTGCCTCCAAGCTTGTAGAAAATGTCGTGTTTAGTTTACACATTATATCGCCTAGAATCATTTTCAAACACAGACCGTGTGTCCGTGTGTGTGTGTGTGTGTGTGTGTGTGTGTGTGTGTGTGTGTGTGTGTGTGTGTGTGTGTGTGTGTGTGTGTGTGTGTGTGTGTTGCAGCCCTGTGCACTCCTGCCTGCCAAACGGGGGAAGATGTGTGGATGTCAACAAATGCACGTGTGTCGGTGGATGGCAAGGAGCTCGTTGTCAGATAGGTGAAACTACACTCACCATCTGAATCCATACACTGTTATATGATGGGAAAGTTAGTCAGCATTCATTTTACATACGGGACCCATGGTCAACCTGTGTTTTAAGGTAGTAAAACAAATATTATCAATAACCACTCATCGTCAAGAGGATGGTCCACTAAGTCCTAATTCAAGCAAAGCAGGAAATATAATGAAAAAACTTTGATGAGGTGGTAACTTTGTTCTCTGCTCCTGGCACACTGATTTTAATTTGCTTCCATAAGGAGGTTTTACCTCCCTGCAGGAGTCACGGACTGATATGTAAGATTCCAATAGTCCATCAGCTGTTGGGCTTTTTTACCAGCTGTGGATGCAGCGGAGATGTCCTTGGTTTCTGGCTGGATTTACTTCACACTTTTTAGATAAGACAGTTTTCTTTTTCTGTTGCTGCCTTTTTCAGTATTTATCATCATTTACTGCTGTCTTAAAGCCATATCCCCCTACTAGGAGATAAACTTGAGAGGGAAAAAATACTGTCAGAGCGGGAATGATTAGTCAATGACAGAAAATTAATTGGGAGCAACTCTGATCATCAATCATTTAAATTATTTTTCAAGGAGAAATTCAAAACAAAATTGCTGGTTCCAGCCTCTCAAATGTGAAGATTGCCTGATTTTCTTTCTTTTATATAAACTGAATTCCTTTGCTTTATAATTGCTGTCCAGACAAAACAAGCATTTTGTAGAAGTCATCTTTGGCTTAACTATTTTACATTTTATAGATCAATGAAGTGTTTGACAGATTTCCCTTCAATGAACCTAGTTAGTTGCAGCCTTTAGGCTTCAGAAAATGTGGCTTTCATTTTAAACTATCACCCACGGCCACAAGGTGGCGATGTGCACAGATTATAGAGCAGCACCAGCATCTCTAAAGGCCTGTTTGTAAATCCAGCAGCCTTCAAAAAACCAACAGCCTTTATAATAAGTGAACTCTATTGACTACATAATAAACTGGTGGATTTTGCAGGTTTTAAACAATATCTTGTTCATTTAATTTAGCTTATAATTATCGTCCTTTTTTATTGTCTTTTTATTGTCTACTTGTCTTAATGTGTTGCATTTGTGTTTGTTATTGTAAAGTCAATTTCAGCTACATGAAATATGCTCCATTCATAAAGTGATTGCTATTATATTCTACCAATGACCCTACTACAATAGCTGCTCTGTGGATTTCTAGCATAAACGTTGGTGTATCTTGACTTCTGTGTCCCTCAGAGCCGGTTCAGTGTCAGAAACCTTGTAAGAACGGCGGCGTGTGTGTCGGCCTCAACAGGTGCCGCTGTGCTAAAGGGTTTACTGGAAGTCTCTGTGAAACAGGTTGGTCTGCCTGTGTGTGTGTGTGTGTGTGTGTGTTTTAAAGACCTTTGTTTGCCGTCACTCTGCATTAAGACTCTCGCTGTGTGATGCTTCTGCAGCGGTGACCACTCCCTGTGTGCCGCCCTGCCAGCACGGGGCCACCCGTAGTCCTCACAACACCTGTACGTGTCCGGAGGGCACCGCCGGCCTGCGCTGTGAGAGGCTGTAAGACTGTAACACACAAACAACACCAACAACGTCTGCTGCTCTGCCTATATTTTGTCGATATTGTCGCACACAAAGCTGCATTCTTCTCTGTTTAGGCCATCGCAGTCACCATCACAACCGTCATCACAGAGCCGCTAAATGGAGATTTTTGCTCAGCTGCACTTCATCGGTTAGAAAGAGCAAAATGTTTTATTCAACCGCAGCCAGACGACATCAGGTATGAAGGAAACGGCAGGCGGATATGTTGAAACCGTATTACTTGATGTGGTGTTTTCGAGGGCCTTAGGTAGAATCAGGGTCAGGTTTTTCTAAGGGAAGAGCTTAATTATCACAATGATTCAATTTTAATGTTGAAATACACATTTAGATTTTTTAATATTAAAAGGGATAAAAACAACTTATTTATGCTGTTTTTTTTGTACAATAAGCTTTTTGTATATAGAGGGCTTGAGAAAGCGATGCTTAGGGCAGCAGTGCAACTTGTTTTCACTTTCTACTGGATGAGGCGAACACGAAGCATGGCAGGATGGTTGCATCATGGGAAATACAGAATCATTGATATAAAGTTTATATATGAACATCTCTAGAAACCTCTTTTCCAAACACCGTAAGTATATAATGTTTCATATCTGGTGGCTTATCACAGTAATGTTTACTTGGTATGGGATTATATAAATAAATATATCTTTTGCTAATAAAACAATACAAATAATTAGTTGTTTGTCCTGTTTGAAGTCACTCAGCTTATGTCAAACATCCACACTGACCAATCCATTGGATTTGGGATATCTTGGGTCTTGGAGAGCAGCAGCAGAGGAGCAGATATCATGAATGGCCTGCTGTTGGACTCATGCAAAATACATTCTCCTCAACAATCTTTCACAATACTCATCTATCAGCAGAGATGCATTTCCTTAAAAGTGGTTTTGATGTCACATCTGAAGCAATCCCCACCTATCTCATCCCAAAACTGAAACTGTTCATCCTGTGAGTGTGCACACAAACGAAGGATGCTGTGAGAAATGTTCACTGACCAGGATGAAAACTATGAATGAAAGTCATAACTTCTTCAGCATTCATTTGTGTGAATGTTTTTAAAGTTTCTTTTTTACTACTTTGAGCATCATACCTACTTACACACACACACACACACACATACTACTACACGGTGAAATTACACCCAAATATGGTCACGTCACAGTTTGCATTTCTATTAAACAATATGGACTTCAACTATCAACCTACACTTCCTCAGATGTTAAACCCCACCGAGGAGTGTTTCTGTGTGTTGGCTATGACCCGGTGTGATGTGAGGCCGGTTTTACGTTAAGGGACACCATTCAGACACTGGTCATATTTTTATGGAGGTGTTTTTGCAGCCATGGGGAAGTTTACATGCAGCAACTTAAAACAGTTATAGATTTTATAGACTGATAATATGTTTTAATATATTCACACATTACTTCATCACTAATAAAAGTGTTTCCCCGACAGTTATTCCTAAAATAAATAAAACAATTACAGAAATAAACTACTTTTTTTGTTTTTGCTAAAGACATAATCCCAACAATAATTGGTGAACAGTAGATAAAAAAGCACTATTTTTTTCTTTTTTGGACCCATCTCGATCCTCTCGGTGGCCCCCGGTGGGTCCGCGGGCCGGAGATAGGAGACCTTTGAGCCGCCTGAAACTCATTTCCTGATTGGCTGAGTGGAAGGTGCCTGGTGTCGCAGAAAGCCCAGCTGAAGAGACTTCTCTTCGTTTTAACTGTCTGTCAGCCTTTCGACAAACTACCACGTGGATAATCAATCATGGAATTATTGGTTCGATATCTGGACAGGAGCAATTCAATCAGGTATGATAATATATGTGTGTGTGTGTGTGTGTTTTTTGTAATGATCGGCGTTGGACACCAGCTTAGCGGCTTGTTTGGACGAAAAACTTGGTTGAGTGTGAAATAGTTTTAGAATTATGTCTCTAAAATATGATTTTAGGCCAAACTAACTGAAATATCGGATTTATTTGCCACAATGAACATAAAACCTTTTTAAATATCCAAACATTGTTGCCTTAACTTTTTTACAGCACCTCTCATTTAATTCTTCCTCACAGGATCAGACAGTTATTTCAAACAATTCAGCTGAAAATGCCTGTAAAATGTCTGATTCACCGTAAACCTCCTTTATGGTTATTTTCCAGTACAAGTAGAGGGAGAGCTTGTGGGCGACACAACTGTGGGGGGAAATACTGAAAGTGCACTCCCTGAGCTAACCTTGGACTTAAACCTGGGCAGCAGCATGAATGCAGCCAGTGTACTTGGTACATGGAGTCCTTCCTGTGAGGGATGACTATTGCTCAAATATTATCATCATGAAATAACTGCAGCTTTCACTTCTGTTTTTTACCCCCCTTCTCCACCCTGAATGTCTTGGCTTCTTCATATTATAATTTGTGTAAGATATTACATTTTTGTGACTCTTTTTTTCTTTTGGTTTCAGCTCTGCGGCGTCGAATCAAGACGTGATCAAAGAGGACAATCTGAGAGATGACCTGAAGTATTACTTCATGAGCCCGTGTGAGAAGTACCGGACCCGGCAACACAAACCCTGGAAACTCGTGGTGCAGATTCTGAAGATCGTCATGATCACAACACAAGTATGCACAGTGTGGGAATTAATGTAGATCTGGTGGAAAGGAGATCCACCCAGAAAACACTCCCCAGAGCTGTTAGGATGTGTGTTTTTAAATGTGTATCATATTACACAAACAGGGTCCTATATACAATCTGAGCTTCTTTTCAAATGGAAGATGATGAAATAAGTGAACCCCACAGATGCACGTGATGAAGTTGACTAAACAGATATTTGTTCTTATGTTGCACCAGAAGTTTATTTTGTTGTTTCGATGGTGGACAAAAGTAAACGAGGGACACAATGATGAACGATTTAATGAATGACTTCAAATTCACTTCTTAAACAAATATGAATTGGCTTTGAAAATATTCAAAAATAAACAGGCTTAAATGTAATGCATCTACATCCCTTCTCCCCTAGCTCATATTGTTTGGCCTCAGCAACCAGCTGGTGGTGTCCTATAAGGAGGAGAACACGATGGCCCTCAAAAACCTCTTCCTGAAGGACTACAGCGGGGTGGATGAGGACGACTACAGCGTCGCAGTCTACACCCAACAGAGTGTCTATGACAGTCTGTTTTATGTCCTGGATCAGGCAAGTTCCACCCTCTGGACACACACACACACACACACACACACACACACACACCCTAACTAACTAACTATGGGCCTCATGCAGGACCATTCTCTTGAACTTCTATTACTCTCTGTTGAGAGAAAAACCCCGCCCCCGTAGCCCTATAAGGGCAGGTGTTGCATCATGTGCAAATACTTTTGCACATGCCGGAGAATTGGAGAGATGCCACCGAAAACACATCTGTAAGGAAAAAAAAAAAACCCAACTTCAGCAGTTATGACAGTACAGGAACTCCTTAAATGTAAACAAAGTAAATGTATTTATTCAGAAGCTGAATGCAAACACTATCATCCAAAGGTCTTAATTGGAATCAATGAACCAAAGTATTTTTGTAATTTAGTAAGAAACCATTTGATTACTATAAAACATGTAATAATCTAAATTTAATTATATGATCGTTTTGCTTTTTGAAAATCTTCCTCAAAAGTAAAAGTTATGTTTCTCTGCGTTGGACAGTTTTTATGAAATAAGAAAAGTTTGATGAATCCTAGAAATCAATGGGAACTAAAAAAAAAAAACAGAAGTAAAGTTGAACTAAAGTGTTGTAGGTTTGAGTTTCTCTTTCCTTATGTTACTGACTTTTTTTTTTTTTTTACAATTTCCTTCTTTTAAGCCATACGGAAATGGAAAAACAATCAAAACTGTAAAATTATTTTTGATATGTTTTATTCAGTTAATATTTCACAATGCTTTGTGTGATATTTTGCAGCTTCTAATTCAACATGCTGTAAATGGCCCTGTTGCAGTCTGATTTTACCTGAGGCTTCTGACATTTATAGTACAGCCAGTTGGGCCGGCTCTCTGTGGGTCCCATCAGTTACGGTGAGGATGAGGACGGCAACGTGCTGCCTCTCGTCCTCTGCAAAGAGTACTACCGGAGAGGAAGTGTGCAGCCCTCGGACGAGGCCTATGATATCGATGCCCAGCTGGAAACAGGTGAGAGACAACATTGTATTGTTGTTTCCTTTTGGACATGCGGATTATGTCACTTTTCCCAGTACCGATGGACATACCTGGGTTTTAGGAATTACAATAAAAGTGTAATTTCTTTTTTTAAATGCCAATTGGTCAACAGATTTTCAAATTCTGGTATATAATGTATATCAACAATAATGGAATTGAATAGATGGACTCCATTGTCACCGATCCGGCTATTTGAGTCATTATTGGCCCAAAATCCGACATCGCTATTGGTGCATCTTTAGTAACAGTACAGTTCATTTCAGGATTACCTCTGCGTGTCTTTAAAACAGTCAAAAAATGAATTCTAGAGACGGAATGCGATTTAATTTGTTATGTTAGAACCTGCATTAATGACAAAGGCCTTTTGTTTATTTTCTCCCTCTGTTCATCTCCCTCTCTCTCAGTTTGTATGCCACATGATCCAAAGACTGCAAACCTATGGAAAACCCAGAATTCTTCCTTTTTCGAGCTGGACTTTTACAGGTAAAATGTATTGTATGTGTTTGCAGCTCTCATGCATCATTTACTTTTTCTTTTTGGAGGTACATTCAAATCCTCCATTTTTGCTTTCAGGCTCGTTGACATCAAAATAAAGTTCCAGCTGAAAGGAATCAACCTCCAGACGGTGCGTTCGCGGGAGTTACCTGACTGCTACTCGTTCTACGTTACGGTGCGGCTCAGCTGTAGTTTTTTATCATTATGAAATAAAGTTTACTTTGCAGCAACTTCAAAACATTGCTCACATAACATTTGATGAAACTTTCCTCGTCGTTTTGCTAATCTACTTCCCTTGGTCTCGTCTAGATAACATTCGACAACCAGTGTCACAGTGGAAAAGTGAAGGTGTTCCTGGACATAGATGCTCAGAGCTCCACGTGTGAAGACTGGAAGATATCTGGGACGGGTAAGTGTCGTAGAAATGATCGCATTCAGCAGGTTGACCTCGCTAAGCACTTTAAACAAATGTTCACATTTTTGGGAAGAAGATGTTGATTCAAACCACCTTAGTATTCCCAGAGGAGAATGGGAATACGAAGCCAATTAAGAGGTATATACACCTTTTGGCATGTGTAGCATCCCTTTAGTGGCAGAATATCCCATGAATCACACACACGGGTCTAAATATGTATAATTCCCACAAACTTTACGTCAGTTAAGTCTGTCGGTTTCTGATGATTTGTCCAAAATGTATTTTTTCATTTTTGGAGCAGAAGATTATTGGAGCGCATTTGAAAAGAGCGACATAGATAATGAGAAAACGTTTGACTCTGAGCAAAGCTGTTTTTTGAGATAAATGTGAACAAAATTTGGGGAACCTTTGATCTTGTGGTCTTATTTTACCAGTAAGGGCTCCAGCAGAAAGCTTGTTCCCCAATAAAGAGCAAAGAACTGAAGAGATCATGTGATTTATGAGCCGTTTATTGAATTTGGCTTTTCCCAGAGATATTTACATATGCATATTATTGTACGTTTCAGACGAAGAACTTTATTAATATGTCGTGTCAATTTGTTTCACATTATGTATGTGCACCTGTAAATATGTTATCTCTTATTTTTTATGTACTACATGTTCGCCAAAAAAACCCATCTTTTGTATATTTCTGAAAATGTAAAAACGATTTGGCCCCCAAAAATGTAGCTTTTTCTGTTGGCTGTTAGCGAGGAGTTTCCTGTAAACGTGAAGTTATCAGTACTGACTGTGAGGGAGTTATGTCAAAGATAAACTTTCTCTCTCTCTCTCACACACACACACACACACACACACACTTCTGTGTTCCAGCCCAGAAGAACACACACTATCTGCTAGTATTTGACGCCTTCGTCATTGTTGTTTGCCTCACGTCGGCCGTGCTGTGCACCCGCTCCATCGTCCTGGCCGTGAGGTTACTCCAGGTCAGTCTTCAAGTCTCGACTCACACTAGATAATATCTTCTTATATTACTTTCCTTTTCTTAAGCCACTATAATTGCAAAATAACGATGTTGCAAAACATTTAAATAATAACGTCTCTCTCTTTTTAGGAGACTGAATTGACATTTGTATGTTTTTTAGAGATTCTCCAGATTCTTCCACGACAACTACAACCGTAAAGTGTGTGAGGACGACCAGAAGGAGTTCCTGAATGGCTGGTATGTGCTGGTCATCGTCAGCGACCTCTTGGCCATTATTGGATCCATCCTGAAGATGGAAATACAAGCAAAGGTAAACTGACTCATTTACTTCAGAGGTGGTTAAAGTTTGAGCCGGACTTGGGACCTGAATCCTTGACTCCTCCCCATGCTGTAAAAGTCAAGTCAAGAAAAAGAAAATCATTAAAGTAAAGGTTTTAAAGGAGTCGGAGTAATGTGCAGATGTCTGCATCACATTTTGATTTATGAAGCAATTGAGAAATAAATTGTGGGAGTGTCTCAGTGTCTGGCAGACTTTGGACTAAAGAGTAAAAGTATTAACCTGACTGTCCTTTTTAAAGCCATCATATGGATTCTGACAGAAGCAGAAATAATCTTCTGAGGCTTTTATTTCACAGGGTGTTGTTTTTAAGGGATAGCTTGTTTCTGTGATATGCAATAAAGTTAATAATTCCACATTCCTAAATGACGGCAAACTCCTTCATTTGTGAACTCAAACGGGGAAATGAAGATAAACGATAAACCATAACAATGAGTTTATCTACAGTAGAGGGAAAATGTTTTTGTTAGATGGAACAAAATGTCCTCGGAAGTATTTCTGTAATAACCCTAGACCATAAAAGCAAACTGTGACATTATGTCTCACACAGTTAATAACTGATAGGCTTTTCCTCTGTTGGAGTTCCACATTGTACTTTAAGCCCCAAGAAAAAGATTACACACATGTCACGTCTCGGTTTAACACAAATAACGTGAGTCATACCGCTTTAATTTAACTTAAAATGTGACTTTCTCTGACTGTGTTCCCCTGATCAGTGCATCAGACGCTGAGTTTGAGGCCTGATTTCCAAGTATGACACGTGATTTTTGTCCCCCCCTGTTCTGTAGAGTCTGACCAGCTACGATGTGTGCAGTATCTTCCTGGGAACGTCTACGTTAATGGTGTGGGTCAGTGTGATCAGGTACCTGGGATACTTCCAGAAATACAATGTAAGTCTGTGAACCTTTTTTTTCCCACTCGTGCGTTTTAAACCCCCCTGATGAAGTTAACAATCCTTCTGTTTCCATCCTTCCTGTGTGCCAGGTCTTGATTTTAACCATGAAAGCAGCCTTCCCTAAGGTCCTGCGTTTCTGCTGCTGTGCCGGCATGATCTACCTCGGCTACACCTTCTGCGGGTGGATCGTGCTCGGGCCGTACCACGAGAAGGTTGGTTGGTTTGAGGATGTAGAGTTTATGGCGGGGCAGTTGCTGGTGTGACTCTCCATACTGACTATTAGTGAGTCGTGTGGGGGAATTAGGGGAACTGTTATGACTCTTTCCTGCAGAACTGCTGAGGTCGACAAGAAAAATTAAAATGTTGCATTAGGAGTTCCCAAACGTGCATGTGTGCACAATATCGTGTGAAACGGCATTCTTTCATAGAACACAATCCAATCTGACTGCAGTGAGTATTACTGGTTATTGCACAGAATTTAATTTTTTAAATTTTATATAAGTGTGTAGATTCATACAGGGGAAATATTTAATTTACATAAATAATAATTATTTAAAATAATAATATTCATCATCACTCTTAATAAACACAGGTGTTTTGTATCATTTACCACATTTAAATAAAAATACTGGTGTCTTTTTGACATGATTCATCGGTTTACTCAAAATTGTTATGTAAAAGTGTAACTAACTCAGACTTTATCCCCACGGTTATTTAGCCTTTTATTTGTCTTGTCGAATGTCCTGCAAATTTAGGGAACTAAATTGTCTTCTTTGTCCGGTAACAACTTCACATCATTGATGTTTTTATTGTATTTTTTTTTTAAACACACTGGATATATATGACCACTAGATGTCAGTATATGTCTCGTCCATGAAACTCCAAGCTTCAATGAGAGCAGCTTTCTGTCCTGAGGACCAAATATCTACACACATTCATTCATGTGCACACATTTATCAGACAGAGGACAGTGTGGAGGTAAAAGGAGATTATATGCATTTTATTTGCATGTATTTTAATAGCAATGAATGGACATTGGACAGGGGGAGACCTACAGCTTCAACCCAGATGAACACCTTAACTGGGAGATCCTTGTGCCATCAGGGAAAATATGTGTGTGTTTAGCTGTCCTCGCCCGTTAAGATAAATTATTTACGGAAGTCCGAGCAGCGGTGGGCGTCTAAACAAGCATTTCTCATACTGTAAGAGGCACAGATGTGAGATAGACTGAGATCAGCCGCCCCGGGGGGTCTCACTCACCAAATGGGAATTTGCTGGTAATCTTAAAAACTGAAGAGGAGTAACAACAGTAAATAAGCTGTGGAAAGATTTGAAGTGCGTTTGTCAGGTCCGTTTACTTAAGGATCACATGCTCGTTGGACCATAACTTGAAGGATTTCCATGAATGCTTTTTAATTAGTAAATGGCACTGATGTATTAGTGCGTAAGATTTACACAAAGCACGAGAGCGGTTAATTAAATATAACAAGAGTCACGTTAATTGCAGTTTCAGTGGAAGTGAAAGTGACTTGTCTTGCAGTGCTGATATGATTACAGTTTAGGTAAACAGGTTTCAGTTCCCTGTTTGTCCAACGCTGCGGTCTGCTGAGACTTGGTCACGATATTTACATTGCTGTTGCTAGGGGAGTCCCCACGTAGTACACTTGTCGGCCCCTCCAGGTCCCTCTGTGTATTTACTGAAGGAATAAACAGAGGATGTTGTAGGACTTAGACTTGCCGTCCCACACGTCTTCAAGTGCTGGAATCCATACTGTCGCAGTGGGATCAGGATGTTGTGTTTAGATCCTATCACGTCCTGCATGGAGCTTCCACCTCATCGTCCTTCTTTGGAAGGACCACACAACAAACATATAGCAAATCTACAGACAAAATGTGATTTGGGTGTGCATGTTGATTTCTTGAACGCACTTGTTGCTTTGTCTCGTGGTTCCCATGTTGCTACTGAATCAGAAATGATGATTTGGTGTATCATCGTTTATTTATTAACGAGCCCTCCAGTGCTGGCCAGTTCAACCAGTTGTTTCTTTTATTTTGAAAACCTTTTTTAGGTGATAAGATAAATCCAAATCCAAAAAAAACCCAGTTTCTGTTGCAGAAATGTGTATTTTATTTCTGCTTTACTGCTTTCATCTCACAGTTCATAAGATTTCTCTTGACTGGCTGTTAACCGTCCGACCCATCGTCTCCATCTCCGTAGTTCGAGGGTCTGAGTCGCGTGGCCGAGTGCCTGTTCTCCCTGTTGAACGGCGACGACATGTTCACCACCTTCGCCCAGCTGAAGGACAAAAACACGTTGGTGTGGCTCTTCAGCCGGGCCTACCTCTACTCCTTCATCTCCCTCTTCATCTACATGGTGCTGTCGCTCTTCATCGCCCTCATCACCGACGCCTATGAGACCGTCAAGGTACTTCTGTTTGTTTTTATAGATGTATCTTGTAAAGGGAGTTCAGTAACTTAAGGATAAGCTGATTTGATTAGTGGCATCTACAGCAGGACGTCTCCCTTCTTCTTCACAACGTTGTAAGTCAGTAAGTTTGCTTGTGTGTTCACCCACAGAGGTTCCAGAAGGATGAATTCCCGCTGACCGACCTGCAGAAGTTCCTCAGAGAGCAGAAAGACTTCCCCGTCGTGGAGGAGAGCAGCCAGGCAGATGTTCACATTAGATACTCCGTGTTGTGCTGCTGCCAACGGTACGAGGTTATGATGCTTTCGATAATATTTACTCACGCACACGGCTGCACACGCGCTCAAAGCCGGAACTGTCTGAACTTAACCGTTTAGTGGAATCGGTGATGTCAAACAGACAACATGGGTCGCACAGAGATGTCTTCTACTTTAATTTGAGTTGGCGCTCTTTAATCCTCACATTTTAATTGTGAGAAATTATTTATTGGATTTTGCCTGGAAAGATGTAGAGCTGCAAGTAATGGTCAATCTGCTTAATTTTTTATATATTTTTCGGGGGACATTGATTTGCCTACAAAAAAGTAGAAAAATAGAAGTTTCCCTAAAGTCCAAGTTGATCTTCTATTGTCTTGTTTTGTCTAACCAACAGCCCAAAACCCGAAGAGCCTCGGTTTATAATGATATAAAACCGAAAAAAGAAATGCATCCTCATAATTTGAGAAGCTGGAAGCATCACATATTTGCCATTTGTCCTTGGACATGGACATAATGAGTAATTATTATTAAAATAGTTGCCTCTTTTATATCCGTCAGTTGAGTAATTGACCATTTTTTGACGCTCTAGAAAGATGTACCAGGTGCTTCGGGCCGGTTTTAAGAAACTGAATGTACAGCAGTTTTGTATCACACATTCACCTAAACGTGTGACTTTTAGAAGCTGCGGTGTCCCCTGTGGACAAAAGCGGTAGTGTTTCCAATCACCAGGGTTCCTTTAGGTCTGACAGACGGTTCCCCCTACACAATGCTGGTCCGGGTTCTCCTGTGCCTCCCTTCTGTCCAGCAGGCCCAGCAATGTGGCCGTCAGACCAGCGAGGTGAAGCTCTGCTCCTCCGCTGCAGCAGAGTGCTCCTCCACCCGCCGGAGCTCCGACCGCCGGAGGAGTTTGTGGTCGACCTGCGTGCCATAAAACACTTCCTCTAATTTAGCGGCCAATTGGACCCAATGATGGGCAAAACAATAACCATATAGAACTGTATAGAAAAAGCCAAAATGCTTGCTGATGGTCCCGTTTGCGTGGAGGTCATATAGAGGCATCTGTTTTAAATGTACACAATTGAGCAATTCCTTGTAACTTTAAGCAAATGACTTGCACACAAACATTACACGTGCAGAAAAGCTTCCCCGAGGAGTTTGCTTTGCTTTCACCTCGTTGCCACAACAAGCGTTTTGTCTATACGTCCCCGTTTTCTGCTCATTCCTTTACTATGAGCCAATCTCTCTCATCGGCAGGCAGCCGGCAGGAGTTTCCTCCACGCTGTGGTTTGGCTCGCTCCTGCGTGGTCTGAGAGCAATGAAATTAGTGGTGGGAGCTATGCAGACACACCCAGTGATGGGCTGATTACAGAGAGACTGAGGCCGTGCACTGGGAAGAACCCCCCCACTCCCTTTCACCCCCACAGCCTTCGCTTCTGTGTTGCCTCCCGAATAAACAGGCGCACTCGGGTGAAACTCGGCCAACTGAGCCAGAAAAGTTTTTGTCAAAGCGCGGCGGTTTTTTGGGGAGAGTCATTTGATTTTGAGCTTGATGTGTGGTGCAAGTTTAACTCTGGTTGCCTTTTTTTTTTAATGTGCAGTGCAGTAAAATTCAATGACTCTCCGGTGCTTTGTGTGTGGAAGGACTTGCACTGTAGTCTCTCGTTCTTCATCATCAGGCCATTGATTTCCTGGTACTTGTACCAACTTGTACTTTGAATATTCATTGCTTCCTCTTTAATTATCTGCTTTTTAATAACAATTACGAAAAGGCTTTTTTAAATTCCCAGCAAAGCAACTAGTATATTGTACAGTTTTTTGCTTTTGCCATCAAACTATTTTCTGCAAGCCGGAACCTCAACTACAAAAAACCATTAATGCAGGAAATGTTTTCCTCATATTGCTTGCATACTGTAAGAAATAGTATCAGCTCTCTTGGGTTTTCCATCAGTGTAATTTTACCGGATATTAACACAATCCAGAACAGGAAAGGCAGTCAGCTTGGCGATAGCGTGAGCATGTCGGTAAGTAGCGAAGTCAGTGTTTTAAGGAAGTATGGTTTCAGTTACAGAGCCATTATGTAATAATGTGTCATAGTGCAACGTGAATCAAGACAAATGACTATGCAGCGTCTCTGTGGATTTATCTTTTTTTTACAGTTGCTGTCTTTTCGTCATTACGAGGACTCTTGTCAAGTTACACTGATTCTGTAATTGCAGTCATTTGCAGTCTCCAAATTGAATTTTCATGATCATCTTTGTCTCTCTCTGCTTACAAATATTAGATCAGCGTTCTCGTCTAACATGGTAATGTCTCAACCTACTGGGTGAAATTTCATCTGCATGCCATTAGCCTCTTCCTACTTTTATCATCTTATCACGTTAAGAAATCAAGAAGGAACGAAAGTTGGATTTAAAATGACTTGGAGACATTTAGAAAAAGAATTGACGAAGGGAGTGCTAAACTAAAGCTAAATGTACTACAGAGTCGGGTTGGACCACAGGAACAGAATAGGAGTAGAACCGACATTTAACGGTTTTCCGTGCTCATCAGACTAATAGAAAACAAAAATGGTGGTCGTAGTAAGTTGTTAAGGTGGGCAACAGGCATCAGTGGGGGCCGGAACTGTATTGTACTTCTCTGGAGTGGGTGTGCTGTCTATGCAACTGTCTACTAGTCCACCATGCTTTAGTGCTACACTCATAATAAGCTCATCTGGTGATGGCAATGTGCTTTTTGTAGTGTGTGTAAATGAAGTATTTAAGAATTTAATAGTCAACTCACTTCCAGCACGGATACAGACACTGTGGATAAAAGAGGGCCGACTTGTAGTTCTTTGGTGGTTCTTTGGTGGTTCTGTGACGAGTAAGTCCTGAAGAAGGGCAACAAGTTATTTTAAACCAGTCTATAGTTAAAAAAAGGACTCTTGGTGACAAGGCTGTCATTTTCAACATGCCTGTTTGGGTGGTTTTATTCTCAAAATGGGTAGAAATCACTCGGAACACCCAAACCTCTTCCTGCATCCCTTCGTTGTCTCTCTGTGTGTCCGGGGCAGAATATATGCATTTTAGACACATTGGATGCGACTTCTCAGAAGAAACAAGAATGAATGTTGTAGACTGTAAGTCAAGGTCACTGAGGAGTAACTTGTGACATAATTGTGTTCAGATGCATCAATTAAGGGACCCGTATTGATGCCTTCCAATTCAAATCACTTTATTCGTCCCCATGGGGGCAATTTCCAGGAGAAAGCATGTACATTATACTCCTTCTGTTTGGATCGTGTTGTTGCAGAGTTCCTGAAAGTGACGATGTCGTGCTGATCAGCTGACCGCTGTCTGGCCTCCAGAGGACACGGATCGGGGAGGAGGAGGGTGCCGAGAACATGAGCTCTCACGTCTGAGACCAGACTTCGAGATCAAACCATCCGCTGCAAAATCCTCCAAAAGTGCAGAGTTATCAATTCTGTGAAGTGCAATATGAAACGTCAAACTGGAGTTTGAGCTGGAACTGGAAAGAAAAGTTTCATAACGGTGTCTATTGGAGTTTGGGATGCTGTTGAAGTTTACTGGGCCTTTTTTGCTTTTTTTAAAGGTCTCTTCGTGCATTTGGTTGCCTGAAAGGACTGGAGTCAGAGTTTGCTGTGGCTGCAAACACTGGTGCTATATTGCAACGATATGTGTTGCAGTGCAATGTAATTTATTTGTCAAGTGTTGTCTTAAAGTAAAGCTTATCTTTTCATTTGTTCATTTAAGAGTTTTCAGTCTTTGCTGCATGTGTGCACAGTGAGTTTTCCTTTTTTTTTTTTTTTGTTTATTCACACGTAAGCAGTCGAAGCCGTGTCCCACAGTGAAATATTTACACGGCCGATATCAAATCTGCAGTGATGGGAACTTGATATAAAATGTTTAAAACGTCACCGTACAAATTTCATAAGAGCTGCGTTTTAAAAGTGCTCCAAAGGTGTAAATTGCATCACTGAGTGTGAGTAAGACGGGAGATTTGAATGACTAAACCAGAACAACAGAACCAGTCAGTTTTATCAGCAAATCAACGAGCAGGTGTAGACGTCCAGACAAGCTGCAGCACGACATCGCTTTTAACTCGATAAAATCAGTGGTGCTTCCTTAAACTCGGTTCCACACAGAAAAACAACTCTGTCTGGCTCAGTAAGATGCTTCTATAATTTCATCCAGAATAACTGATTTGGGGATTTTCATGTGAACCGATGTGCAAACAGGGTTTGATTCAGGGTGGTTTGTGAATTTGCACTGCACCTTTTTGTGAAAGATGTGGTATTGGTATCCTTTTTATATGAGTAAACTATAAGCAAACAAGTATCAGCAATATGTACTTGAAGTATCAAAACTACACATTATGTAGAAAATGGGCCCCTGTGACTGACATGTTACATTTTATTAATAATACTAAATAAGTGAAGTATAGTGGTGGTGAGGTAAAGAAAGGAAAAACTCTTATTTCTGACGTTTCCCAAAGCTTTGCATATTTGTATTAATTAGAAGATTTGACCTCTTTGGGTCACTTGCAAGTGAACTTTTAACAACTCAAGGAGCCCAACCAGACGTTATATTTTACAAGCATATCCAATGTTTCTTATGGAAATGTTTCAAGTAAAAAAAAAAAAAAAAAATCCCCTCTGAAATGTAGTGCAGTGATGGCAAATACTCAAAGTCGAGATGGTGAAATAAAAAGTATGACTGCGACCATTAAAGATAAATAAATTTGATGGCAGCGCAATGATGTATTAGATGAAACACTTCACTGCAATAGCCAGTGATTTTGTGTGTTTTTATCTTTTTATCGGACCGTGAGAGCTCGCGGGGGCCTCGCGCGGTCAAACCGGAGGAATTCACACGTGAGACCGGTGTGGCGCGCACACACACGCCCTCTACGTCACCGGGCTGAAGCTTCAAAAGAGGAGACGCGCAACTTTTTTTTGTCCCTGCCTCCACTTTGTCGTCTCGCGCTGCGCCGTCACCTCCCTCCGTCCACCGCCGCGGAGGCGCAATGCTGCGGGGGGAAAAACACGCTCATTAACTCGGCACGGAATATTTCGCAACTCGTCGCCTCACCTCGACTCACCGCATACAGGTAAGAAAAGAAGAAAAACTCACCTGGATTACTGTTCGCTCGTCTTCGTCGTTGCTTCTGGGATATTTTTGCTTTCTGTCGGCCAACATTATTTAGTCGTGTTAACTTTCTCCTCCTTTAATCCCTTTTATGAGTCCATCTGTGTTGATAGGCAGACAGGTAATACATGTCTCACTCTCTCCGCTCATAGAGAAAACTACCTCCGTGTGTTCGAGGCTACCTCGGAATCTTGTTTTGCTGCATGTCAGCAGTGCTTATTCATAGAATAAATTGTACAGGACCTATAATGTTGATCGACTGTCTCTTCCTTATTTATTTTTCAAACGCCACCGTGGCCACTGTCTTGTTTAACGTCTAACAATGGAGCTTCAGCAGCTTCTCCCATACAGTGAAATTACTTCTTACACTTGCCTTTTGGACTCGAGTCATTAAATCTCCCCTAGCCTTGGGAAAACTTGCACTGAGGTTTATACTTTGTTGAGACATTAACGATGAATCTGCTGATTTTCATGATTATTAAAATGATTGTTGAATGTCTGAAAATTGTGACAAAATTGCTTCAAACTCTATCATCATGTTCCTGATGCAGGAAACGGGAACATTTGATGACCATTAATCGATTATTTGATAAATGGTTTCCACTCATTCTCTTTCCACAGACCTCAAAAATGGCCCAACAGAACCACACGTGTCATTACAGCGAGTCCATGGGCTTCTTCTACAACAACAGCGGCGCCAATGACAAATGGGACAAAGCCCAGCTCATCCTGGTGCAGGTGGTGGGCTCTCTCTTCTGCTGTTTCATCCTGGTCTCCAACGTCATGGTCATAGCCGCTGTCATCACCAATAAGAGGTTTCACTACCCTTTCTACTATCTTCTAGCCAACCTCGCCGCCTCGGACTTCCTGGCCGGCATAGCGTACGTGTACCTGATGTTTAACACGGGCGAGGTGTCGCGGAAGCTCACGGTGAAAGATTACTTCATCCGTCAGGGTCTGCTGGACGTCAGCCTCTCCGCCTCGCTGTCCAACCTGCTGGTCATCGCTCTGGAGCGCTACATCTCCGTCATGAACTGGAAGGTCCACAGCAACCTGACGAAGAGGAGGGTGACCCTGCTGATCGTGCTGGTGTGGGCCATCTCCATCTTCATGGGGGCCGTGCCGAGCCTGGGCTGGAACTGCATCTGCAACCTGAGCGACTGCTCCCGGCTGGCTCCCATCTTCAGCAGGAGCTACCTGATCTTCTGGTCCGTGTCTAATCTGGTGGTGTTCCTCGTGATGGTGGTCATTTACATGAGGATCTACACCTACGTCAAGAGGAAGACCACGGTGCTCATGCCACACACCAGCGGCTCCATCAATCGCAAGAGGACGCCCATCAAGCTCATCAAGACGGTCATGGTTGTGCTCGGTAGGTGGTCTGAAATTCTCCCTGATCAGTTGAAATCCAGTAGGGGTGCGAATCATGGAGTAACTCACGATACGATACTTTGCCCAAGATAGCGATGATATCACGATTCTGCGATACATGACATCACATACTTTGTGAAACAATCTAGTGCAGAGTGTTATCTTAGTCACGCTTTAACACACTGACTGAACATGTCTACGCACGTCATCGTTCCAATATAGTCATAAACTGGCAAAAGGCCAAGAGGAGTCATGAAGTAGCGACTCTGGTGATGCAAAATGATAACAGGCATGCACGGAATCAGTAGATAACGCCTGCATCATTTTAATAAAAAAAAAAAAAAAAGAATATCGATATTTGGCGCCAGTGTATCGATAACGTATCGCGGCAGTATCACGATATTTTGATATAATGTCGCACCGCTAGCGTCCAGCTGTGTGTCGAGGTCAATGTCACAAAGTCCAGGCGATTCACATAGTGAACCGCTGAACACGCTGGACTGGTATGAAGGGAAACCTTGAGCAGTAACACAAGCTTTCAGTAAACATGTCGCGTGCTCCTCTGAGCCTTTATATGAAGGCAAAGCTGGAGTTGGCAAAATGTTTCTTTTATTCCTCTGTATATCATTCTATTTGCCACTTTTTAAGGGATTACTACAATGTAGGGAATTAATCTTGTTGTCCATTAGATACGGTAATCAAGCTCATAAAAGGTTGAGGTTTTCTTCTATTCCCGTTCTCATCCCAGATGAGGTAGTCTGATATCCCGGTCTGGCTCCTTTTTGGTTTCGGTGTTGCAACAGGACACCTTGCAGTAGAGCCACTGTACTTGAATAGTTTCCCAGCACTTTCCTATAAAAAGATGCATTCTTCATTTAAGGATCCAGACAGAAACATGCATGAGACAGTTGTAGTGACTTTTGCGAGGTGGGCCTGCAGGGCGATTGTTTGTCATTGTTCTTTGTCTCGTTGGGCACTCCAGATGGCTGGATAGCGTTTGTAGTGTGGGAGCTGCTGTCTGCCTTTGTACACACTTTGTTCCAGACTGCTGTGTAATTATCTCTCCCTGCAAGGACACTGCTCTTGAGCCTGTGTGGCGTACCATCCGCACCACACCACACTGGCCTTTTTAATGAACGTCCCCTCCTCCCCGCACATCCAGAAAAGAGGGGAAGAAAAAAAAGGAACAAAAACCTATACTTTTCAATCGCTTTCAGATGCTTTGCAAAGTTCCCTTTTGGCTTGTGCCTGTCGAGATCGCTGTGACTTTGGGGGTGAAATGTAAAAACAAAAGCATTCTTGAAAGGTGGCGCCACAGCGGCGACATCGGCAAGAGAAAGGAAGGAGCTTTTAAGACATCGGAGGCTTGGAGTCAGGTCCAGGTCCTTGTGATATACTATTCAGGGGGAAAAAAATAAATAAAGTGACTTTTTGTTTTGCAAAAAAATCATCTCAAGGAGATTTGGTAGCTGGATAAACCAGTCTGGAGCCCTTTACCCACACGTGTGTAACATGAATGGGTGCTAAGTATACAGTCAGTACGTGTCACTGACACCTAAGAAGCAAAGAAAATATTATTAGGGCCCGAGCGCCGACAACGTCGGGCTGCGAAGCCCTATTGAAACTGAACGGTTTTTTATTATTATTATTATTAGGGCCCGAGCGCCGACAACGTCGGGCAGCGAAGCCCTATTGAAATGCGAATGTTTTTTATTATTATTATTCTTATTTTTCTGCCACTTTGCGTGCCATTTTGGGGGCCTTAGCAAAATAATTAGCTTACCAAATTTGGTGTGCTAATAGAAAACGGCGAAAATTTTGATATTTTAAAGGTTTCATAGTTGGCCACAGAAAAGTGGCTCGCTAGCGCCACCTAACGCAAAGAAGGATGGCCAGCTCACACCGTAACTCCAATTAACTTGAAATTTTGCACAGATATGCAGATCCGTGTGCTCTACAAAAAATTACATTATGGCACCAAAGTCCGCCTACCGAAATTTTCCGCCATTTTGAATTTTGTGAAAAACGCGTTTTTGCTAATTCCTCCTAAACCGTTGATCCGATTCTCACCAAAATTGCTGTGTGTCATCACTAGACCGACCTGATCAATGACTATAAAGGGCATTGTGAAACATTGTTGAGTTTAGAAGTTATAAGCCAATGAACATTAGAGGGGCGGGGCTCTAGAAATCAATACACATAACTCCACAATATTTAACCCAATCATCATGAAACTTGCAGGACATGTTGAAATATGTCTTTGGAACATATCCTGAAAGTTTTATTAAAATTGACCACTCGGGGGCGCTACAGTAAATCAGCCATTTTTCATTTGTAAGCTTTGTATTTTAACGAACTCCTCCTAAACCGTTGATCCGATTCCTACCAAACTTTGTGAGCCTTTTCTAGAGGCCTCGACAATTAAAAATTATCAAAAGGTCTCACATAAGTCCTATGGGAGCGTAATTACAGCGCCCTGAACATGGACGAAATTCATGCTTCGCCACAATACTCTAAACTGTTATAACTTCAATGTACATTGTCCGATCATGTTCAAACTTCTCACATTTGATGAGAGTCCCATCTTGAACGCGTCTACATTAGAATTTTGACTGACAATCAGAGCGCCCCCTAATCGTTACATGAAATGTCATGTTTTTACACTTGTATAAGATCCCAGTGTCGTGGAACTTTGCACCCCAGTCGAGCGTGATGACTTCAATCATCTGACACAGTGATGGACAGGACGATTCAGGCAAGCGACAACCGGCGCCGTGGCGGTGGCCGGGGATCACCCGCGCCGTGGCGGTGGCAGGGGACGACCCGCGCCGTGGCAGTGGCCGGGGACGACAAGCGCCAGTCGTGGCGGTGGCCGGTGACGACCCGCGCCGTGGCGGTGGCCGGGGACAACCTGGGACGACTGGCAACGTGGCGGTGGCCGGGGACGACCCGCCCCGTGGCGGTGGCCAGGCCAGGCGGTCCGACACGTCAGGCGGCCGTAGCACTAACCGAGTTACGTGCCATGCGAGGGCCCGTTATCACTGCTCGCAGTTTTAATTAGGGCCCGAGCGCCGACAACGTCGGGCAGCGAAGCCCTATTGAAATTGTAATGTTTTTTATTCTTTTTATTTCGCAAGTTCGACGGCCTTTTTGGGGGCCTTAGCATCAAAATTAGCTTATAAGAATTGGTGTGCACATGGGGACTGGCGAAAAATTTGATATTTTAAAGGTTTCATAGTTGGCCACAAAAAGGTGGCTCTCTAGCGCCACCTAACGTGTGTTAGGCCAGCCCCAGCACACCGTAACTCCAATTGACACAAAATTTGGTAGACATGTGCAGGCAAGTCTGCTCTACAAAAAATCCTCTTGGAGCACCAAAGTCCGCCTACCGAAATTTTCCGCCATTTTGAATTTTGTGAAAAACATGTTTTTGCTAATTTCTACTGAACCATAGATCCGATTCACACCAAAATGTCTGAGCATCATCATCTGACCAAGCTGGTCAAGTCCTAATAAAAGCTTTGAAAAATATTGTTGCGTTCAGAAGTTATAAGCCAATGAACATCAGAGGGGCGGGGCTCTAGAAATCAATACACATAACTCCACAATATTTGACCCAATCATCACCAAACTTGCAGGATATGTTGACATATCTCCCTGGAACATATCCTGAAAGTTTTATTAAAATTGACCACTCGGGGACGCTACAGTAAATCAGCCATTTTGGGCCATTTTTTCACATTTTTTCAATTGTTGGGTTTGTATTTTAACGAACTCCTCCTACACCGTTCATCCGATTCATGCCAAACTCGCTGAGATTGTTCTAGAGGCCTCAACGATGCAAAATCATTGAAAGGTCTTCCAAAAGTCTTACGGGAGCGCAATTACGGCGCCCTGAACATGGACGAATTTCATGCTTCGCCACAATACTCTAAACTGTTATAACTTCAATGTACATTGTCCGATCATGTTCAAACTTCTCACATTTGATGAGAGTCCCACCCTGAACACGTCCGCACTGCAATATTGACTCACAATCAGAGCGCCACCTAGTGGCGACATAAAATGTCATGTTTTTACACCCGTATAAGGTCCCAGTGTCGTGGAACTTTGCACCCCAGTCGAGCGTGACGACTTCAATCATCTGACACAGTGATGGATGCGACGATTCAGGCAAGCCACGACCAGTGCCTAGGCGGTGGCCGGGGACGACCCGTGCCGTGGCGGTGGCCGGGGACGACAGGCGCCAGCCGTGGTGGTGGCCGGTGACGACCCGTGCCGTGGCGGTGTCGCCGGGGACGCCCGGGGACGCCCGGGGACGACTGGCAACGTGGCGGTGGCCGGGAACGACCCGCCCCGTGGCGGTGGCCAGGCCAAGCGGTCCGACACGTCAGGCGGCCGTAGCACTAACCGAGTTACGTGCCATGCGAGGGCCCGTTATCACTGCTCGCAGTTTTAATTAGGGCCCGAGCACCGACAACGTCGGGCTGCGAAGCCCTATTGAAACCTTACGGATTATTCTTCTTTTTATTATTTCGCAAGTTCGACGGCCTTTTTGGGGGCCTTATCATATTCAGAAGTTGAAAAAAATGTGCATGCCCATGGGGACTGGCGAAAAATTTGATATTTTAAAGGTTTCATAGTTGGCCACATAAAACTTGCTCTCTAGCGCCACCTAACGTGCCGCGCAAGCCTTTTAGGCCAAGCCTCTCACACCGTAACTCCGATTGACATGAAATTTTGTAGACATGTGCGGGCAAGTATGCTCTACAAAAAATTACATTATGACACCAAAGTCCGCCTACCGAATTTTTCCGCCATTTTGAATTTTGTGAAAAACACGTTTTTGCTAATCTCTCCTAAACCGTAGATCCGATTCTCACCAAATTTGCTGTGCCTCATCATTAGACCAAGCTGGGCAAGTGGCATGAAAAGAGTTGAAAAAGGTTGTTGCCTTAAGAAGTTATTAGCCAATGAACATCAGAGGGGCGGGGCTCTAGCAATCAATAGACATAACTCCACAATATATAACCCAATCATCACGAAACTTGCAGGATATATTGACTTATGTCCGTGGAACATATCCTGAAAGTTTTATTAAAATTGACCACTCGGGGGCGCTACAGTAAATCAGCCATTTTTCAATTGTAAGCTTTGTATTTTAACGAACTCCTCCTACACCGTTGATCCGATTCCTACCAAACTTTGTGAGCCTGTTCTAGAGGCCTCGACGATTAAAAATCATCGAAAGGTCTTCCAAAAGTCCTACGGGAGCGCAATAACGGCGCCCTGAACATGGACGAATTTCATGCTTCGCCACAATACTCTAAACTGTTATAACTTCAGTGTCCATCGTCCGATCTGGTTCAAACTTCACACGTTTCATGAGACTCCCACCCTGAACACGTCTGCACTGCAATATTGACTCACAATTAGAGCGCCACCTATTGGCAACATGAAATGTCATGTTTTTACACTCATATAAGGACATTAATCCACAAGATTTAACTCAATCATTACGAAACTTGCAGGATATGTTGACATATCTGCCTGGAACATATCCTGAAAGTTTTATTAAAATTGACCACTCGGGGGCGCTACAGTAAATCAGCCATTTTTCAATTGTAAGCTTTGTATTTTAACGAACTCCTCCTACACCGTTTATCCGATTCCTACCAAACTTTGTGAGCCTGTTCTAGAGGCCTCGATGATTAAAAATCATCAAAAGGTCTTACATAAGTCCTAGGGGAGCGCAATTACGGCGCCCTGAACATGGACGAATTTCATGCTTCGCCACAATACTCTGAACTGTTATAACCTCAATGTACATTGTCCGATCATGTTCAAACTTCTCACGTTTGATGAGAGTCCCACCCTGAACACGTCTGCACTGCAATATTGACTCACAATCAGAGCGCCACCTATTGGCGACATAAAATGTCACGTTTTTACACCCGTATAAGGTCCCAGTGTCGTGGAACTTTGCACCCCAGTCGAGCATGAAAACTTCACTCATCTGACACAGTGATGGACGGGACGATTCAGGCAAGGGACGACCAGTGGCGTGGCGATGGCCGGGGACAACCCGCGCCGTGGCGGTGGCCGGGGACGACCCGCGCCGTGGCGGTGGCAAGGCCAGGCGGTCCGACACGTCAGGCGGTCGTAGCACTAACCGAGTTACGTGCCATGCGAGGGCCCGTTATCACTGCTCGCAGTTTTAATTATTATTATTATTTTATTTTCTAGAGGCCTTTTTGGGGGCCTTAGCAAAATAATTAGCTTACCAAATTTGGTGTGCTAATAGAAAACGGCGAAAATTTTGATATTTTAAAGGTTTCATAGTTGGCCACAGAAAAGTGGCTCGCTAGCGCCACCTAACGCAAAGAAGGATGGCCAGCTCACACCGTAACTCCAATTAACTTGAAATTTTGCACAGACATGCAAAACCGTGTGCTCTACAAAAAATTACATTATGACACCAAAGTCCGCCTACCAAAATTTTCCGCCATTTTGAATTTTGTGAAAAACGCGTTTTTGCTAATTCCTCCTAAACCGTAGATCGGATTCTCACCAAATTTGCTGTGCGTCATCATTAGACCAAGTTGGTCAAGTCCGATCAAAAGCTTTGTAAAATGTCGTTGCGTTCAGAAGTTATTAGCCAATGAATGTCAGAGGGGCGGGGCTCTAGAAATCAATACACATAACTCCACAATATTTAACCCAATCATCATGAAACTTGCAGGATATGTTAAGATATCTGCCTGGAACATATCCTGAAAGTTTTATTAAAATTGACCACTCGGGGGGGCTACAGTAAATCAGCCATTTTTCAATTGTAAGCTTTGTATTTTAACTTACTCCTCCTACACCGTTGATAAGATTCCTACCAAACTTTGTGAGCCTATTCTAGAGGCCGCGACGATTAAAAATCATCAAACGGTCTTACAGAAGTCAAAGGGCGTGGCCAGGACGGCGTCCTGAACATGGACGAAATTCATGCTTCGCCACAATACTCTAAACTGTTATAACTTCGGTGTCCATCGTCCGATCTGGTTCAAACTTCTCAAGTTTGATGAGAGTCCCATCCTGAACACGTCTGCACTGCAATATTGACTCACAATCAGAGCGCCACCTATTGGCGACATAAAATGTCATGTTTTTACACCCGTATAAGGTCCCAGTGTCGTGGAACTTTGCACCCCAGTCGAGCATGAAAACTTCACTCATCTGACACAGTGATGGACGGGACGATTCAGGCAAGGGACGACCAGTGGCGTGGCGATGGCCGGGGACAACCCGCGCCGTGGCGGCTGCCGGGGACGACCCGCGCCGTGGCGGTGGCCGGGGACGACAGACGCCAGCCGTGGCGGTGGCCGGGGACGACCCGCGCCGTGGCGGTGGCCGGGAACGACCGGGGACGACTGGCAACGTGGCGGTGGCCGGGGACGACCCGCCCCGTGGCGGTGGCCAGGCCAGGCGGTCCGACACGTCAGGCGGCCGTAGCACTAACCGAGTTACGTGCCATGCGAGGGCCCGTTATCACTGCTCGCAGTTTTAATTATATGTGAATTTCTTTGGAAGGGCATCCATTGTGTTCTCTTGGTTACGTTTTGACTTCACTCTCCATGGCACTGGTTTGTTCAAATATAGCCGACAGCCTTTTTATCTGCAGTGTATCAGTGTGAGTGTTGGGGCCTGTTACTTCTATGAAGCGTGTGGATTCACATTTTGTTTTCATTCTTCAAGTACAACCACCATCATCAAATGAATGCCAACTGAGGAAAGGAACACATGTGTGAAATGTGTGTTCGTAAAGCGTTTTTTTTTTCGCCTTCTTTTTTTTGTTGCTTTGTTGTAGATTAAAGGGGAAGAAAGTCTACTTTTAAACCTCAATACATGAACAACTGCCAAGTGAAGACCAGTAAATGGGGTCTCAAACAATTTTACATGAACATGTGGACCATTAAAGAGGAAGAATAATTAAATAAATAGAAATTCACTGTGCACAGTGTTGATTCATGCTTGAGTATGTGTGACAAAGGGAGAGGGAGCTGTGCGGAACGGGGCTTGTTTTTGTCCTTCAGATGCATCGAGGCCATAGAGATGCAGGTTGTGCGGACAAGTCGTAGCTTGTGGCTTCCTTTCAGTCCCAGAAATCTTAGTAGCTCCATTTTGTGCCCAAACATGTTTGAAATTGAGTGATAATTGACTGCTTAAGTAGCCGTGTGACCTCCAAGTACACAGCATTGAGCATGACAATGGCATTGTACTCCTATCCTTGTTCAGACTTGTTCATTAACGAAAGTACACAAAATCATCAAATACACTCTGATTTAGTTTATTTTAATTTAATTTTTACCCGTCTAAAACCCAGCTGTGAAATTGTGTGTGTCTTTTAGTTGCTGTCAAACTAATACTGATGCACTTAATACATCAGTCAATCAACAGAAATGTATTCAGCAACTATTTTGATGATAGATTCCTCTGTTTTTTTTTAAATTAATTGTCATTTTCAAAGAAAAAACATCCTCAAATGATCAGATTCCAGGTTTTAAATGTGATGATTTGTTGCATTGACTATTGAATGAAATGTTGCTCCGATATTTGAATACAGATTAATCAATAATGATGATAATCGTTAGTTGCTGCCCTCATTAAAGCTTATTATTACTACAATATAGTAACAATTATAAGTTGATTTAAGCTTACTGGCTTTCTTGCCGAAAGAAGATCATATCTGTCATAAATATGAAGCTACCGCCACCAGTCAGTTAGCTTAGCTTAGCATCAAGACTGGAAACGGCTAACCTGGCTCTGTCTAAAGGTAAAAAATAAGCTAAATAAAGCATTACATCTTTTGTTATACTATTCCCAGATGATACCTGCACCACAAAAGGATACATTTCAGTGTATGTTGTGTTACAAAAGCCTAACTGTGTCTAATTAGCTGTATTTCCCTCCCGAAGGGGCTTTTGTGATCTGCTGGACTCCCGGCCTGGTGGTCCTGCTGCTGGACGGCCTCAACTGTACGAGTTGTAACGTCATGAAACTAAAGCGCTGGCTGTTGCTCCTGGCTGTGGCCAACTCCGTCATGAACCCGTGCATCTACTCCTACAAGGACGAGGAAATGTGGACCACTTTCAAGAACCTCCTGCGCTGCATCGGCAACGGCACGCGGCGGCAGCGCTCCACGCGGGCCAACGCCAGGCCGCTCAGCTCCGGTCAGGACACGGGCAACAGCCAGCCTCCCTCCGAGGAGGTGAAAAACGACAATCAGGACATGATCAAGACCTGAAAATGGAACTCGTTGAGAATGAACCCGAACTCCTATCCAGCTCCGACTGGACGTACCTTAGGAAGATACAGACTGGAGTCGCACTCGTTGGGTATTCCGTTGGAGAGACACTGCAGGCCGGCCGCTCCGGTGAAGAGCTGGTGAGACGGAGATAAGAAGAGACCTTGATGCACTACTAAGTCCTCAAATTGGATGCAAAGATGTGCTTTTTCAGTTTTTATTCAGGATTTTACAGTTTTTTTTCCCCCATTCATGTGTTTTGGGAGATTCCTGTTGCTGTTTCATCCTCACTCCTTTTTTTTTTGTCTTCCTTTATTGCAGCCCATTTAAAATTGGACTATTCTGCTCTGCAATGGCTGAAGAAATGATCCAGTACACAGTGGTACATTCTACCTTTTACCTCCCAAAAAGGGTAAAAATAAAATCACACAAAGGGTCACCTTGATATAAATGTGTACAAATAATTTTCTTTGGATTTACTTCCTGTGTAGCATTAAGGAATCAATTTCCTTTTTTTACAATTCACGATTCTGTAATGGATGTCAGGTACTATAAAACTGGAGGTTTTCTTGAACAAGGGACCGTTTTAAAGATTATTTTCTGTCTTTAAAACGCAGCCAAATACTGTTAACTGCTGCTGCAGGTATGCCTCCGGGGAACAGATAGCAGCGTCCCTCCTTTCCTTTCCCGTCTGTCATCTTTTTACCAGTCCACCTTTCCAAACAACCTGCAGCTCCTCGTTGAGGCAAACTCGTTCTTCCTGTAGCATTTTGTACACTTCCGCCTCAACGCACTGAATGGCCGCTGTTGCTCTGACGAAACAGCTGCTCACCTGACAGCGCAGGGGTTGTAAAACGATGTTGCGACACACTGGATTCCTGCCGGAGTTTCAGCAAATACTCCTGTGTACCTGCAGGGACCAAAGACGATATGACTGAATAGAATTGCCGCCCATACACAAGCCCTCCCTCCCAGACGGCTAAATCATTGACCGGGTTCAAATGCGTCTTCGTCAACCTGCCGTGCAGCATTTCTGCCACTCCTGCAGTAAAAGACATGACATCATTAAAGCTATTTTTGATTTTCATCCGGGGAGTGTGCCACGCATGAGAGAGGTGATTGTAACGGTTTAGTGCTTGAAACCGAGATTATTCATGATCATTACTGTCTGGTGTGACCTTCAAACTGTAGGAAATCATGAATAGTTGCTTTGTTAAGTAACCGCATCGTGAAGTTTAATGTTGTTTTCTTTGACAAACATAATGCACAATGTTTTACCGTCAGAATCAGCATGCAGGTTGATTTCATAAAAGGGCTTGACACTATATACAGTAGCCTAACTTTCTCTATACACTAATAGTAGCTGTAGTTTAATATGAGCATCAGTCAAAGTACCAAAAATCAATCTGATATTCATAGTATTAATAAAGTAGCGAGCAGTAACGCCTACCTGAGCTGATCTCTGTGTGTGTTGTTATCCGATCTTCTACCTTCATAACCGGGCAGTACCCATAGCAACCGTCCCCCCTGTTCCCCTCGATTCCCCCTCACAAAAACACTGTTAGCACTGTTGTTTGTACTGTTAGCACCGTTAGCTCCAAGCCTCTCTAACACAAATGCTCCCAATCTTATAATAAACACCTTTAAAATAAATAATATATAATAATAAACAGCATGTTAATAATATACAGCATGTGATTGAATTGAGATTTTCTTGCATTCACTATACGTTTAGCTCAATGTGGCTAATGGAGATAGCGTCAGTCTTCACTTTGGTCCAGACTGAAATATTTAAGCAACTATTGTATGGCAACTGTATGGATTGACCTAAATGTTTGCTGGTTTGATCATCTCCGTTTTCCTTCAGCGCACTTATCAGATCAAAGCAAATTAATTTTTTGACTAAATAGGCTTATCTGCAAAAAACGAATGGCATCCAATCAGCCTGAGCTGTACTGTTGTGTGTTAATTACCAAACGCTGATACGAACATGTTTAACTAAGATGGTAAATGTTGTAAACCTGATACCTGCTAAATATTGGCACTCTAACATTGTACGCTGTGAGCATGTTAGCGCTTTGTTAGTGGCTGCAGCCTTTTTAAACGTTGCATACGCCCCCGCTTGGCCAAACCAATTACTTGTAAATCCTGTTTCACTGAGTCAAACTGACTCCTGAGTTTTAATCCAAAATAACTCACTAACTGATAATACATATAATAACATAAAAAAAACTGCTTGAGATTTGTGGTTCTCAAGAGCTGCCACTTGAGGATGATTTACTCTGCTCGGGCCAATTAGTGGCTGACCTTTAGTCTCCATCCAGTCAGTTACATCATTGGCGAAAGAGCTTGAGAAAAAAACAGAATTGACTCTTTAGTGGGAGGAGGAACAACATCTTCTTCTGAAATAGACTGCAAAGTACTTGCATCAGTAAAAAAATAACCATGTACAAGTACTTTTTACAGCTTTTAGTAGGTTTTTGTGATTAACAGTAATTTGCCATGTTGACATCTGATAAATAGTTAAGTGTTTCAGGCCAAATGAAGAGTGAAATATATATATATACATATATAGAGTGCTATTTAATGTATACATTTTACCTGGGGTAGCCAATCTACAGCCCATGGGCCGGCTGCAACCAGCTGCTCAAACTATATTCTACAAAAATAGACTATAGTTTGAACGTATTCCTAAAAAAATGCACTGTATGTAAATTGTACATATTTTAAACACTAGATGTAGAACTAAATTTAGTGAGATTATCTCTGCTTTAACACAGCAAGGCCATTCACTGTATTTTAGTTTAAAAGTATTGAATTAATTCAAATAAACACTAAGAGGAGCAGAACAGATACTTTTTTGTAATGTGTACACACACACACACACACACACACACACACACACACACACACACACACACAAATAAACGAGTAAACTCGTGTTCCGTAGTTATTTTTGATCGGTTTATTTTGAATTTGGTTTTCCTGCATCGTAACTGGTTGAAAATGATGGCTTTGCTATTGTTTGGACTATAACTCCTTATTCTTTTCTATATGTGGCTGCCAATCAAAAAACGGTTGGCCACCCCTGCTGTATACGAATGCCGTATCACCCCTCTAATTTACTCAAGATGACATGTTTAAAACCTTTTACTCTTTGCAACCACATGTTAAACTCCTTATATGCTGTAAAGTCCCACTTTTGATCCCCTGAACACAACCTGCATCCTTTGACAGCAGGAGAGAAGAAGGTTCAACACTGTAAACTTTGTTCATAGAAAACTACTCGAGGTGTAAATGACATTCGGTTAAAGGTTGAGGTCTGATTGAAGTCGTGTCATTTCCATGAAGAACGTGCTGTATTGTAGTGAGTACTGTATGTCCTCAGAGCCCTGTGCAGAACTGTCGTGACTGCTGCCTGCCCAGAAACATGATCTGTAAACTTGTGTGGCGTGGCAGGCCTTTTCCATACAGCTGTGCTGTAATTATGCATTCTTGAAAAGCCAATTAAATTTCACAGATGTTCAGAAAAATTCTGTCTTTTAGTTTGGTCTTAATCGCCGGGTAAACAGATGTAGGCAGAAAGAGGAAAATTCTCATCACTACACTTGGTATGCTGTTATATAAATATCCTTTATGCTGTAAAGGTTCCAAATCGTGTATATGTTCAGAACTGACTGGTTTCTCCTACAAAGTTCCCAGCTAAGCTTCAACTGACCACAGTGAACACATATTATACCTGATAAATGGCAGCAATCACTTCAGAAATGAAAGCACAGCGTTGACTTGTCTAAGACAGTAATTGATGGAGCACCACAACTAATCATATTTTATACACATATTACCATTAATCATATATTTGAATTGTAAACACAGTGCATTTACATCATTTTACCATTTGCTTCATTCACTCAATTATTCACTTGTTGTTTATTGTTTTGATCATATTGAGGATTTATTATTTTATAAAAACCTGTATGTCATTCTTCAAAGGTCATCATTTGGATATGGATCTAAAACCGTACTGGCAGTATAGTATTGAAAAAAAAAATTGCACAACTAAAAGGTCACCTGTTTGGCACCTATAACCTTCTTCCTGTTGACGTCGTCAAGGAGACAGTAAAACCCACCCTGCATTGTAAGCTTAACGCCTGAAATGAAAGCGTTAACATTAATGGCACACCTAAATTCAGACATTATAGATGGACGTCAAATCATACAGAAGACTTTAAACAGTAGAAACGATGCCCTGGTGGTGACTTCGGGTGCAGCAGGGGCTTGTGGGAGATTTCTGACCCCCGTAGCACAGTGAAGGTGAGCTGAAGCACCTCGTTAAACGACGACATGTTCAAACTGATTGGAGAGCCTCTCCTGTTGATTGGACAATTAGGGACAAGGGAGAGGGTGGGCCTCGGGACGGAAATAAAACATTTGGAGAAGGGTACTTTCGCTGCGTTGAGGTGACCACACACACACACACACGCACACACACACACACACACACACACAGGTCTGGCCCGTTCACTCGGTCAGTTCAGAGCGGGTCCAGCCACAACAGCAACACCTCCTCATGGCTCTACGGACAGTGACATCCCTTTACCTGTGTTTCCTGCTGGTAAGTTCTTGGTGGAGGGTTGTTTAATTTAACACTACAGCCGGTTTAAATCCAGAGAGGAAATGTGGACAAATTAGCCACAAATCTGTAAGTTATAATGGACTTCACAATGATGTGAAATGAAGGTGATGCATGTATCTTTGTTTATGCAGAGGCATAACTACTGTGTAAACTGTTATTCATATTTTTCCTGTATTGCCCGAGGTACCCCCCCTTGCTTTTGTTGTCTTGTCAGAAACACTTGCTGCTGTGGGGCATGTGGTCATGGGCTTGTGGTGTTTCTGTGTGGCGCTGTGCTACTGTGAGGCTGCTTTTCTCCATTATTAAATACGCTGTGTTGAATCTCGAGAGAAAGATAATACTGTGATTCTTACTTACATTCACTCACCGTAGTGCTTTAGTGATGTTGATATCAGCTGCTTGTTTCATCATTCAGTCAACTCAACGAGGCTCTAAAGAGCTCTGTGTGTGTACATACACCCAAACATGCCTCTTTATTAAAACAGCTTTGTTTCCTGCAGGGACTACATTGCTGGCATGATCTTGACAACACAGAGTACGACTGTTGGCCGATCAACGGGCCAAACGACTATAACATGATTAGCTGTGGTGGTGAGTTTTTTTATGCATTTATGTGTTTTATTGCAGTTGATCCGAGGTTGCTTTTCATGTGTTTTTACTGTAAAATCAGATGCTTTTCCTCTTGTGGCTGAAAAGGAAAGAGACAACATTGACAGCGTTTTGTCCAGAATTAATTACAGTGACTTAATAGGTGGGGCCCGACAGAATGATGTGCAAATACAGCAACGCGGCATCCTTTGGTATCCGCATTCACCTGCGTGCTGTTTGCTGGATGTGTGTTTAGGTAACGAGTGTGTGTTAGTGTGTGTGTGTGTGTGTGTGTGTGTGTGTGGCAAGTGTATTTACAACATCATGGTTTCCCACACTTGATAAAGGAAGGATTTGACCAGACTCAGGATTTCACCCGTTGTTTGGTTAATTGAACAATTCATTCAGTAAATCAGTATTTTCCTAAATAAAACAATGCAAGCACAAAGTACAGCATTTCAAATCAAACCAATGAAAATTAAGTTCAGTGTGTGTGTGTGTGTGTGTGTGTGTGTGTGTGTGTGTTGTCGCAGGTCTGGAAATGGCGTGGGTGCAGCGTCCTCCAGAGAAAGTATCCAATGGGGAAGAGTTCAATGTCTCGTATACGGTAACGGCCTCGGATTCCTTCTACGAGTACGCAGTCAGGAACAAGATTTTCCAGTTCGGGTGAGCGTGTTGCGTAAACACCTGGCACGCTAAACGTCTGCCATGCCCTGAATGTGCACACACACACACACACACACACACACACACACACACTGAGTCACCACACAGATACTAATACACTTATCAAAAAAATGAGAGACAATCAATCAGATAAAACATGACCTGTCCCGTTTGTGTAATCGTGTGTGTTTTGTCTTTAATGAGGCTACTTTAATTTAATAATGAAGGCAGGCTTGATCTGTGGGTTTTTGTTTGAGCTTCCACTGTAAATATCATCACAAGGTTTTGAGCTAATGTGTTTGTCTACCCTCCCATGTTTCCTTGTAGTAATGCCTCAGAGGCAAAGAGGTTCTGTAATGAACACGATTGTCCGACCAACTGGAACAACGCCAACGACATGAACTGCTGCGTGTATCACGCCAACATCCACTCCTGTCCTCTGGGCCTGATGGTGGGTTCCCAGTAGTGTTTGACTTGTACCCTGGATTCCCTTTCAAATTTCACCAAATACACCAACACCAGGGAATCGTTAGACTTTTTTCCTGTGTTTCCTTTCTCAACGTTTATCTTAAGGTTTGTTATCTTTGGAAACGTTGCATTTTAAGAACTGCACGTCCAATTTTTTAATGATTAGATGATTATTGTGAATCAATGGTGTGAGCTTATCATACGACAGTGTTTGTAAAAGCTGAATGACTTGAATAATTGTCATTAAATTACACATTTCTGTGCCGAGGATACATTTGACAGGTATTTCCCCTCAGCTTTGGCTTTGAAAGCAGATGTAGTTATCATGTCATGTTTGAGGCTTCTTCTAAATTTGGTCTCAAGGCCCTTTGTGACTTCGTATCTTGGTAAAGCTGCAACTTTTAAACCCATTGCCTGGAAGAAAGAAGAATTACATAAAAATACATTTTAGCCAATGATATATAATGTATATTCAATGGTATTAAAATGTCCTAGAACAGCAGAGACACATCAGCTCTCTTAGTGCCATGGCTGAACTCTCCTGTTACGTCGTCTCTTCACAGAAACAAGGTGGAATCTGTGGCCCTTGGATCCCTGACGATGGCAAAATTGTTACTCACACTGTCTCCAAGGCGGGCAAGATATCCCAGAAGTACTGGACTTCAAAGGTGAGCCAACACAAACACATTTCATAAAAGAATGGGTACATTTATTAACACAGGTTTAGAGAACACATCAAATATCAACAATACATACACCTAAAATACATGTGTTCGACATAAGTGACACATCCTCTGTGAAGCCTGTAGTCTGTTATGTCACGATTATATATTCACGAATATTCTCTTATGCCGTCCCGAAAAGGACAAACAATACATTCACAGCTCTGTTTTCTTTTCCACTCGTGTTGGTTTCCTCATATAGGTGGTGCTGATCCACGTGGGAGTCACCTCGGTCATCGCTCATATCAAAATGGGACACATGCACGCGGCGCTCGAGTCCAAAGTGCTTGTTGTTAGTGCTCAAGGTCAGTCTGCTGAGTTTCCATTTGTTCATATGCTGAGTCCTACAGTACCTGCTGAGTAATGCCACCATCCAGTAAATCCCAATCTAGTTGTGCAAATGACCATGTTCGGGGTGTTGAGCAACGTATAACTGTATAGATAAGTTGTTTTATTAACCAGTCAACTTGTGTGGGACATTGAAGTAAGAATAGTCATCATTTTGAAAGATATATGGATCCACTTAAACAAATACTTCTATGTTAACGTGTCATTTTCCTTAACACATCATGATCAACAGTGTGGATTACATTTTAATTCAATCAGTGATGGAAAATGCATACGTCCTGTATTTAAGGACAATTTTTACATTTTCTGCTCTTTTCTGCTTCCTGTACAGTTCGATTTTTTATGTATTATGTACTTTGCAGATTCAGATTAATAAAAAAAAATCATAATATATTATATATTATATATATATGTTAAGCTGAGATAGAATATATGATTGATCCCAGGTGGAAATTCACAAATAATGAAAATGATCTCCATCTGTGCCAGCTGCAGCACTAAAGACATGTTCATTTAATGCATCAATAATTAGAATCAATATAATATAATATAATTATTCTGAAAAGATCCAGTGTATATGTGGTTTTTGTTACTTTTGCTCCCGAGTACTTCCTCTGCCACTGAATTTAATGGATGGAAACCTCGAATATAAAACGAGTGATTGTGTTTCAGTGTGTGGGGACGACGTCTGCGAGCTGGAGGAGAATTGTCTGAACTGTCCTGCAGACTGCGGCATCTGCCCGATGTCCATCACCATCAAGGTGGCCATCGGGCTCCCGGTCGCTCTCTTCAGCAGCGGCTTCATCCTAACCATGGTGGTCAGTCACCAGTCACACACACACACACACACACACACACACACACACACACACACACACACACACACACACACACACACACACACACACACACGATGTTTCATGCACTGATGTCTATCCTCCCTGCAGTGGCTCCAGTACCAGAAACAGAAGATGCTTTGGGATGAAAGCTGGATCATCAACTACAAGAAAATTATATTTGGTAAAATGTCTCACAGATACTGTTCTTTCAAGACTTCACTGTGTTTCAATTATTGCTTTCATTTTACTAGAAAGCAACAGGAATATGTTTGATATATCTGTTATGCTATCTGTTATATCTGTCACAAATTAAATGTTAATGTTAGTAAGACTTTGACAGGTCTGTGGGTTATGTTACCCTCCAATAAAAGCATATCTATTTATACAAAACACACACAGTCATGCATGAGTACCTGTCTGCAGGTAGAGTGTGCTGCATGGGCCTCTGCAGCACCCTCAGTCTGCAGCGCGTCAAGAGTAACTCCACCATCAGTCAAACTACCGACGTGACCGTGTGCACCAGGATCAACACCTCCTCCATCCAGCCAGGCATCTTGTGAGAAACATTATTACTTTATACAAATACTCGATCACAAACATTGAACTATGTCATTTTGTGATAAATGGATCAATATAATAGGGGCAGTAACATAAAGATAAGCACTCTCCAGTTTGGAGCCATGGCTAATCAATATAAGATAAGACTTTATTGATCCCAGATGCTGAATTCACATTAGAGACAGGCGGGGAGGTAATAAAATATTAAGTGAGTTGTGCAAATATTTGTGCAAGAGAAGCCCAGTGAAACTCAGCCTTGGGATGTGTGAAAATTATATTAAGTTACAATAATTACAATACAGTAGTAATGAAATAATGTTGCTGATAGTAATATAATTAATACGACGCAATGAAAAGTAAAATAAGAATCTAGATTTTGTACTACGTTCCCTTATTGATTGTAACTTTCACGAATCAAAGAAAGAAAGAACCATTCAACTTTTTATCACTGGTTTCTCTGCATGTTTCAAATATATGATTATTTTTTCCATCTTCTGGCATTAACTCAATGACCTTTGCTGTCTTGCAGTGACGGCAGGACGGTGGCAGTGAAACACATCCAGAATAAACATTTCACCCTGTCTAAAACCATCAGGAAGGAGGTGAAGGAAGTGAGGTGAGGATGTGTAAAATACATTTTACTGACATCATAAAGTCTTGTCTCTCAAACTCCCGCAGCTTTATGTGATTGTTTCTGTTCCCTAGGCAACTAGACCACCCAAATCTATGCAAGTTCATCGGTGGTTCCATCGAGGTCCCCTACATCAGCATCATCACGGAGTACTGCCCAAAGGGAAGCCTGTCTGATGTCCTGCTGAACGAAGACATCCCCATCAACTGGGGCTTCAGGTGGGAAAACATCACACAGGGCTTCATATTTTTTACCATTTAGTAGTGGAGGAATTTAGTACTACAGCTAAGTGATGTACTTTAATACAAATTCAAACTTGACATCCAAGCACATTTCATGGTTCCAGCTTCACAAATGTGAAGATTTGCTTGTGACAATTTTTTTTTACATTTTTACCAAGCAGACAAATGTTTTAATCAGCAGATGAATCTATACTGAAAATAATGACAGAGCTATAAAAAGTTCCACTTCCACCATCTACAACAATATCCTTCTTTAAATTATTTTTAGTTTTTTGAATAGTTGATACTCACACCGGAGCTGAATATCATCATCATTATTTAGTTGATTAGAAGAGGGGATTTTTTTCTATTTTAAGGATTATTCTACAAGACACAAAAAAAACCCATTAAAGGTAACATCTAGAGTATTTCTTCATGCAGACTTTCCTTCGCCACCGACATCGCTCGTGGGATGTCGTACCTCCACCAGCACAAGATGTTTCATGGGAGACTCCACTCCAGAAACTGCGTGATCGACGACCGCTGGGTGTGCAAAATCTCAGGTAACAAACATTTTGGTCTGTGTTACAAACTCTCACTCTATGGAACAAAAACATCTCCTCATTGAAGGCTAAATTCAGGCAACGTGAAATCCTGCCTCACTGTACTCCATGTGTTTCTGTGTTTGCTCCAGATTACGGGCTCACGGCCTACAGAAGGGAGGACTTTGACGCCGTCAGTAACGGATTCACTTGTGGGGATGTAAACCGAATATACTGCGCTCCCGAGGTCCTGCTGGGAAGCAGCTCCACTATGACGCCAGCAGCAGATGTCTACAGGTGTGTTTGGTGTATAAGCTGTTTATTGTAGTCAGTAATCAAAGATGTGGAAATTGAGTTATGGCAGACAGGCAAACATCTTAGGGTAATAACGTCCTGTCTTCTCCACTCCTCTCCTCAGCTACTCCATGATTCTGGTTGAGATTGCAACTCGCTCCAACCTCATTTCAGTGAGCATGACAGACTCCTCTGCAGATTACAAACTTCACTTTGCCTTTGATGGTTGTGTAACCAGCAGTCCTCTTGAACAGGACCAGGCCGAGGGGGTGAGGATGGATGTCATGTGGCGCCCCCTTCTGCCTGAAGTCAAAGCCGGGAAGGCCGACACCGACTGTCCGAGTCAAGGAGACTACTGTGAGGTCTGTCATGTGCACAAATGTTGCTAGAGCTGTGTACAGATATGGTGTGTTTGAACATATTAGACAATGACGCGTTGCTCTCTCTGGAACACCCGAGCAGCTCATTAAGAAGTGCTGGTGTCATAACGTCACCATGAGGCCCACGTTTGATCAGGTGAAGAAGATGCTCGACAAGATGAACCCACACAAAGTCAGCCCCGTGGACATGATGATGAACCTGGTAATAACCCACTGAAATATGGCTAAATAATGTAGAATTATATCAGTGTAAAGATGCATATAATGTGACATTATTTGGATGAATTTCCCCAACTGTACTTCTTCCAAAACAAAGAATGTTCTATTTTTAAATAGTGTTTGTTTAACTGCAGATGGAGAAGTACAGCAAACATCTGGAGGCCATAGTTGCCGAGAGAACACAGGACCTCCTTCAAGAGAAACAGAAGACCGATCGGCTGTTATACAGTAAGTCAGGATGGCAGTGAGGAATGATGGGAAAGAGTTGCATAACTCTGATGATTGATATCCCTGCTATTGACCAAAGTACAGCCTTTAAGAGTTTCTCTTGGAGACATTGCATAGATAACGCTATACAAGCAGGATCAACGGCAAACTGTAATATGTGCATATAGGTTAATTATCTACAATATTTGCATGCTTTAGTGCAACATCAGGTCGAGTTGTCAAGGTTAAGTTCATGTCAGTTAATCATATGACTTACTTAAAGTGTAAATATTGAAGTATTACCGTCTGTGACCACCACTGCCATCTGGTGGTGCAGAAGCAGCACCTTCAGCATTCTGACTCATTCATTCATTCATTCATGAAGACTATTTTGGGGGCATTAGTGCTTTTAAGTCCTGATATTCCTGTGCAGGTATGTTACCGAAGCCGGTGGCCGATGACCTTCGTCAAGGTCGAACAGCAGAAGCTCAGAGCTACTCCAACGCCACCGTCTACTTCAGGTTTGTGTTGCCTTCATTACACAGACGTTTATTTTTTGAATGGATGTTTGTTCAGTTTTATGTTCTCTGGAGTAGAACTGACATATGTTTCAATAAATGGGATACATTCAGATTTATTTTGCCTCGTAAATTGTTGTCGAACTAGAGAGGATTCACGGTGTATTACTCCCCCTATGACAGCGATATCGTGGGCTTTACTCAGCTGTCCGGCTCCAGCACTCCCTACCAGGTTGTGAACTTCCTGAACTCTCTCTACACCACCTTTGACGATATTATTGATAATTACGACGTCTACAAAGTGGAGACAATAGGCGATGCATGTAAGTACGGACGATGTAGACGTAAATAGACTAAACGTGATGAATCATTTTGATGTATATCTCAGCCTCAAGACAATGACAAACATTTGTTGAGAGGCAACCACACTTGAAACAAAAAATATCCATTGTCTAAAGAGTGTCAATACTGGAATACTGGCTTATTTTCCAGACATGGTGGTGTCTGGAGTCCCCCAAGAAAATGGCATAAACCACGCTGGAGAGATCGCCAGCATGGCTCTGAATCTGGTCAGTGTCTGCCACACGTTCAAGATCCCTCACAAACCCAACACACAGCTGAAGATACGCGCCGGCATCCACTCAGGTACTGAATCCAGCATCACTTTACCTCACCTGTGCTTTTCCCCAGAGGTCAGGATAAAAGATGGAAACATTCACAGTTATTCAGGGGACAGAGGTCAAAATAAAAGACGTGAGAGTAAACTTAATCGACCTGTGTGCATATATGAGAAGCTATATGTTAATACAACGAAATGTAAATGTTACATGAATTTGAACCTTAAATGTGTATTTAATAATGTTCTACAGATCTGGTCATAATAAAAAGGATTACGCGTTATGCTTTTTTCGCGATAATTTTCCATTCTAAGTTCCTTCAACTCGACAACAGCTTTTCGATAGATAAAGTGAGTAGTTGTCTTCTTCAAACAGAGGAATGTTTATAGCATTATCACATATTTCATCACATGTGCAGCCTGAAGTCTGTACAAACCAATAAAAGATTCATTATCATTGTAGCAACACATGCCTGCAGCTAGAAAACTATTTGACTTGTACCATGACTGACCGTTGGTCTTTAGTTGCTATGGAGATCAGTTTAAAGGATGCATGGGGTGCCTTTTAATTTTAATAATACTATAACTTTAGACTTTGATACTGACACCAGAAACATTAAAGTTTTGTTTTCTTGGGGGCCGTCTTCGTGTTCACAATTACTCATTTGACTGATTCATATGACTCTTAGAGGTAGTCCTCCTTTAAATGACCTTGCATGTATTATCATGATTTAGCGTTTTCATTTACTCTATATTATCCACCCAGTGTTACAACCACAGCTGTTTTATTCTGCCAGGACCTGTTGTAGCCGGTGTGGTCGGCACCAAAATGCCTCGCTACTGTCTGTTTGGGGATACAGTCAACACAGCATCACGCATGGAATCAACAAGTGAAGGTAATGAAGAATTAGATACACTGCATTGATCCAATTAATGTCTCAATGTTGCATATTTTGGTCTCAGTTAGTTCTGTGTGCCCTCTTCGTTATTGTCCATCATTGATTCAAGGGTGGGTCTGCAGTGTTGGGTGCAACTGGCTTTAATATAAGGTCGGGATTAGCCTTTGGCCTGTGCTGCTGGTTTAAGATTTCCTCTGTGTTTGCTCACCAGCACAGTGACGTTACAACATGGAGGCTGGACAGTTTAGTGGACATAATGATGCACAAAGATTGTACAAAAACATAAATAAAACTGCTACGATAAATGCATGAATTTGCATGCACATTTTATATGTTTCTTCATAATTATGTCCTCAGCCTTGAAGATCCAGGTGAGTGGTGCCACAGCTGACCTGCTTCACGCACTCAGAGGTTACATTCTGACATGCAGAGGAACACTTAATGTGAAGGTAACGTAAAGTGTGTGTTTGTGTGTGTTTGTGTGTGCGTTTAACGGATCTATTGCAATCATTTGTATTAGGGGTCAGCACATTTCTGGTCATATAGTCATTATGGTTGCTGTCGTCGTCGAACTATTTATTGTGTTTGATTGGGAAAATCTCACTGACAGGTATTTATATTCTTTTTTTTCCCACCAAATGTACATCAGTCAGTTTAGGCTAAATGATGGAAACACTTCTCTTTGTAAAACAAAGGGCTGAACATGATAACCTTCATGAGAGCCGAACATATTGCAGGCCTGCTGTAATTTTAGCTAGGTGTTTGTACGAAACTGGCACAATACATCCACAGGCATCTCTCAAATTACATGCAAGCTGGTTGCACCACCTTTGAAAAACGACGAGGGACTTATGAGGCTGAGATTTGAAAAGAACACATTAGAGTTCCCTCCGAGGGAAAGGAGACTGGGTGTGTCTGGTATTTCCTCTGTTTTTCAGGGAATCATTCAGGTCTACTGGCTCCTCTTCACTGTAACCTAAGACCACGTTTGGGGTGGGGGAGGGCTTTACTTTCAAGTCCCAAAGGACAAGGTGGCTGACACTTGTGATGTCTTATTAAGACGTGGTCGCAGCTGCTGCTCTCTGCCCCCCCATCAAACCCTAATGGCTTTATTTAAAATTCAAAGTGACACATGCTTTGCAATATGACCCTGCCCTCTCTCTCTCTCACTCTCTCTCACTCTCCCTCTCTCTTTCTTTCATTCACTCTCATGTTTTTGACTTAACAGGGAAAAGGGGATATGACAACATGGTGGCTTGAAGCAAAGAGAGATGATTACACGGACCCACTGCTCAGACCATCTGAATCCAGAGGAATCCCAGTGCCAGTTAGTGACTAGTTCAGGGCCTCAAATGTGACAAAAACTGGTCAGGCTTTGTGTTGTGCAATATAATTATGTCCAGTGACGTGTGTTTCAGTTAAATGTGCAGATTCAATGATAGGTTGAACTTAATCATGAATTTAAATTCCATATTGCACTGTAAATCCAATAGGTGTCAGCCTACTGTTAAAATCATCGTCGTGGCATTGTGACCAGTTGATAAGAACACTAATATTGATTTGTAGTTTGTTTTTTTTATTTGTAAATAACTAGATTTATTTGTAATATTATTGTGCAGGACATGGTCATTTTTTTCTTTGTGTTTTTTCACTTGTTGGGAAGAATGTAAACAAATATGCAGAGAAACATGCATGAGTGAGGAAATGCTATCTCTTTTATTATCACAGCTTAAAATTATCTTTATCTCATGTATAGCTTTATTTGTATTTTTGCAATCTGAAGCACTTTCTTCTGGTAAATTCAAGTAAAGGAGATATTCACTGCCTGAAAATTTATTTAAAAAAACCTTTCTGAAAATAATAATAATAATAATAAAAAAAATAGAAAAAGTCCATCTGAATCGTAATCCAATGCTTTGACTGGCCTTTTGCACAGGAAAACCATGTGATATTAATGAATAATAATAATGGATTTTTGTTCATTTTTTTTAAGAATAAGGACCCCCAATTTTGCACATGACATGACTTCTTTGGAAATAAAAAAATCCACTATTAATGCTATTAGTTTACATGTGCTCTTTCTGCTATGATAAGTATATGTATTATTATATTTTCCACATGAACTATTCGTGCTATTAGCTAACTAACGACTGTTAGTTACTCTTTTTGTAAAAATAAGGATGTACATTTGTCTTTAGCAGTTTTTATGAGGTGTTGCTTATTGTACCGTGCAATGAGCTGTATTATTGTATTGTTATTAAATTCAGTGATGTATAAATTGCATTAAAGCTACTTTAAAGTCACAATTTTGTTGCCTTGCCCCTTTACAAATTTGACTTTGTCTGTTGTTCCTGATTATAGTACAACACGTAGACTAAAGACTGTTTTAATGCTTTAATCCTTAGTTTATTTTATTATAATCATAATGAAAAAAACAACAACAAAATATATACGTGCAATGCGTTCAGTGGACGGTTATCGATTGCTAATGTAACTGTTTAAATCAACAGCATATTATATTGTTTAAAATAACAACATTATCGATTAGAAGTACATTACATCCAAACCTGGAAGTGCCTTTCGGGCCAGGAGCCAATCACGTCGAGCTGTGCTCGGTTGCTAGACAACGAGTCGGCCAATTAGCGGGCTCTTTGGTTTGCTTGCAGTCAGTCAGTGGTGAATAACGTTGCTGTCGTTGCGGGACGTGTGTTTTATAAGGAGCTGCTGTATTCGAGGAGGAAGCAGTTGGGAAATGCAGCGTTAAGTAAGTAATCGAAATACGTTGTTATTCACTTTAATAAATAAAATAAAAGTCCACGTTTTACGGGTTTCTAGGCAACTTGTTCGGCGACAGCCTGCCGCTCGGCTTCAATGTCAGATTGTTTTCAGGTAGGAGGCTCTCAGTGGGCAGTCAACGATTTGTTTAAAGTGAACGGTGTCCCGGAAATACGTAGCTTTACTTAAAGCTACATAATATTATCGACATTATTACTTGTATTCCAGGCTATCCCTCCGGGTCCTGTGCTTGTAGCTTACAGTAACTGTTACACTTCGTTTACGCTAAACGCTAGCTTAAACAAAACACAGTTTTAACTGTTGGAACTGGCTAGTGGAAGTATGATAGGAAATATTGTCAGAGAGTAGTTGGCTAGCTAAACTTCAAATAGACTGCATAGAAAGTGGGTAATTTCACAAAATGTTTAGCTAAAGTCATATAAAAGTATTTATATATTTGTTTAACCTGCTATTATCAGAAGATAGAAGAAAAATCTGCTAGTTTTTTTTGATGTACAACTTGCATTACTATTATACAACCCTGTGTTCAACTCTCATTATATAGACTGAAGTCTGTGCTGCTTGTATTGTAGGTCTGTTGCATCAATACCTCTAATGCTGAGAGGTGTGTCTTCTATCTCATGTGGGTGACAATTCAAAATACACTCAATATAACTTGTCCTGCTTTGAAACTGGGTCATGGTTGAGAATCTAAAATGTCAGTCAAATTTAAAGTATATTCTTATCAAATATGTGGCCCACTTTTGGAGATTTTATACTGGAAAGAAATATTGATTTCTGAGTTAAAGGATCACACTTGTTGAGTAGTCAGTCTAGGCTTTTCTAAGCTACGTGGCTGTAGGCTTGCCATCTGTCTCGCCAGGCCCGCAAGATGATCACTGAAACCAAAGGGCAGGTGTGTTAATGAGCGACTAAAAATGTAATTCACAAAATGAACTACGTAGAAATAATATTCTGTTTTCTTTCTTAAAACTATTTCTGCTCTGATAGTTGCTTTCCAATGACGAGGTGCTGTACAAGTTTCCAGTGATATCTATATACTAATGGTGGAAAACACAGGAGCAGAATGATTGTGATTGTGTGGTTCTGCAGACAAATCAGCATGCTGTGTGTCTGGGATTAGCCTGATCAGCTGATTATAAGAGCATTGAGATAAGATGCTCCCGGCCTGTAACCTGTTAAACACCCCTGTGGTGACAATAGTGGCCAACCCAAATCACAACAACAGCAACAACAACAATCACAACAAGCTGTGTGGAAGACTCTCTATATAAAAGTACATTTAAATATATAAATGATCTATTGGGTGGCTGCGAGTACACTATGTGATCACTGTTTAGCTTGTTTAATTAGCTCTCGTGAATCCGGTTGCTGCATGTTTACACCCCTCATCGCTGCACGTCCACCTCCACTGCCTCGTAATCCAGACTTTGTTGAATCGTTGCTGCTAATCTCATCCTCTATTTCAGGAGCACTGACTGCGTAGGTCGATCTTGTGGCGAGCGTTGTGTATCCTGCACATGTAGTAGAAGATCCAGATTACGTAGCCTGAAGGCTGCACTGCAACCATGCCGGAGTCCTCCATGGGTGAGTTTAGATTTTAACGTGTGTAGACCACTGAATATGTTTTGTGAATGAGACATGTTAAACAGTTCATGTCTCAGAAACGGTACAATATTTCGACATGGGATTTGACTTTAGGTTAGTTAGATGAAGTACAGTACTGCAGTTTTCTACCTTCAGCAGTTGTGTGTGGGTTGCTGTATAATTTTCTCTATATCTGTGTCAAATGTTGTGAGTTAGGAACAGGTTAAACATAAATGGCACACGAATGCTATTCTTAGTTTTTGTAACCTCAATTTTTGTTATGTTTATTGTATGCGATGTGGTTTCCTTTTCTTGGCAACAGATTAGCGTAAGGCCATACTTTATATATTTGACAGAATTTCTTTCCCCCAGAAGTCAAGGACATTCGCAGCAGCTCCGTTGAATGTGGACCATCTCCCTCGAGGCGCTATAGCCAAGCCTCTCTGCCCCTGCACAGAAACTACATGCTCAGTTCCTTCTGCACAGAGCACAACGTGCAGGAATGTCTATCACACATAAATCAGGTCAGTCACCTTACATGATGCGTTATCAGCACAGTTGAAATGTACATACTTGTGGTTTAAAACGCACAATATGACTGCAATCCTTTTCTTCTTATATTCGTCCTTTAACAGGAGGTGTCCTCTCTTGGCCTCCCGCCAGTGTGCACGGAGTTCAGCGGCCCCTCGGAGACGAATGTGGTGGCTCTGCTAAATTGCATGTACGACCTGATTCAGCTGCACCGCAGGGGCCTCCAGACCCTGGAAAACATGGAAGTGGACCAGATTAAGTTCAGCAACAATATGGACTACCTGCAGCTCACCAGCACCCAACTAAAAGTACAGTAGCATTTCAACCCAGTGACTGATTCTCATTAGTATTGTATTTAATAAAAATATAGAAAAAATGTTTAACCAAAACTACCTCAAGTGTGTACTATACTGAAAAAAACACTTTTATATTAAAATCCATGTCCATGTTGTTGTCATATCATAGGAGCAGCTCGAACTGTCCAAAAGAGAAAACACAGGACTCCTTGAAAGAGAACGACAGCTGCAGCTGAAAGTGAAGAGTTTACAAAACTCCCTGAAAAACGAGAAAGATGAGGTACTTTCTTTGGACTCGCTGCCCCGGTTAATGTTTAGTGGATCCACGGGCAGGTTTTTGGATAAACATGATCATTTAAACGGTGAACACTTGTTGTATTTTCTCCTGACAGGTGCAAAAACTCCAGAACATAATTGCGAGCCGGGCCAGCCAGTACAACCATGAGATGAAAAGGAAAGAAAGAGAATTCAACAAACTGAAGGAGCGCTTGAATCAACTTCTAGTTGACAAAAAAGAGAAGAAACAAGGTTAGAGAGAAAACCTGTTCCGCCCCAGAGAACATATTACGTTTTCAAAATCAACCAGCATCTTAACACACAAGATTAAAATATGCATGCACTTTGAGACTCTAATTTTTTCATTTTCTACATTTGTCATGTTGTTTCCTCCAGCCATCGATGTGTTAAACAACATCGGAAGAGCTGACGGGAAGAGAAGCCTTTGGAAAACTGAAAAGACAGAAGCAAAGTAGGTTTGCTTCTAATGGCTTTTTGTCTCGTCAGTTTACATGATCTATGAACATTGTCTCTATAGACATTTGTACGTGTAAATAAAAGGTTAGGAACACAAGAGACTGAAATAAACTGTATGATCTGATAATGTACCATTCATCCTAGTTTTCGGCAAAATGTATTTATTTCATCCAGCCTGTTTGACAATGCTGAATTAGTGATATTAGTATGGCTTTAATTCATTTCCTCTGTAGACATGTGTGTGTATGACATTGTAGCAAATGAACATAGATGATTGTCTTTGTCATCCCAAGGCATGAGGGGGAGATGTATAAGACTCTGCTGAGTGACTATGACACCCGACAAAGGGAGTTGCTGCTGGAAAACGCGGAGTTGAAGAAAGTTTTGCAGCAGATGAAAAAAGACATGGTGTCCATTCTGAGTTCAAGGACACCAGCGCCGAAAGACGATGATGGATTACAGGTAGGACACTTTTAGATATCGTACCAGGGGGTTATTAAACCACCTATTGCCCTCTTTTGCTCCCCTTATTTTAACAGTAACATTCGGTGGAGAGCATCCTAAAAACTAAGCAGATAAACACAATAACCACACGTGTGCCAGTTATTTAGTCTATGTTTGCCAGATGTGCTTCAGATAGATTGTAAAATATTAAAATGTTCGTTGTCAGGCCGACTCGGAGGAGGAAGAGCAAGTGTTTGATTCAAGTAATGAAAGTCTTGAGAAGTATTGTGTTCACGCCCGGGAGAAGCTGACCAACAGTATTCGCCTCCAGTGGAGAAGACTCAAGAGCCACGTCGAACAATTGGACAGCCAAGGTATACATTATTCAACCGAAGTTACGTTATATACCAAAGACAAATTAATACACAGAAGACTGAGGTACATATGATTGAAAAATTTGATTTTCTGGGTTGTTTTTTTTCAGCATCTTTAGCTCAGATGGGTGAGAACAAAAACAGCGATGCTGTTCCCCGAGAGACTCACGAGGAGGAGATGGACCGACTGAAGCTGGAGATCCAGCAGTGCAAAGACTTCATTCAAACACAGCAGCAGCTCCTGCAGGCGAGACTAACATTTTAGCCATTAAGCTGTTTGGAGAGTTCATTGGTTCACGTGGCCAATGTCAAGAGTCAAATTCATATTGTTGAGACAAGAATGCCATATAACCAATATTCAATTTTGATGAAGAGATGAAGGAACACTTGGATAGTTTAACTGCTAGTTCTAAATATTAGTTGACACTGTAGCTTTAACTCTTTGTTTACTCCCGCTTTTATAGTTTAAACCGAGCACCTAAATTGAAACCTTGTTTGCACGTCGGAGGAAAGATATTGTACGTCATTTGTTGTGGCTTTAACACACCATGCCTCTTCTTTTTCTTGCAGCAGCAGCTGAGCTCCCCGTGCGACGAGGAGGCCGCGTCCCTGCTGAGCGACTGCTACATGCTGCAGGAGAAGGAGCGCTTCAGAGAGGAGTGGAAGACCCTCGAGGAACAGAGGAAGATCTTTGAGAGGGAGAGGAGGAACTTCACTGAAGCGGCGATAAGACTAAGCCATGAGGTTATTTTACAAAACATCTTCTTTTTCAAAAGTTGGTCTGAAATAGAATTAATAAACCTGTGTGCTAACTTTGAAAAGTGTGACTGTTTTTGAGATGACTCGTGTGTGGTTTGACTTGCAGAGGAAGGCCTTCGAGGACGATCGGGCAACGTGGCTCAAACACCAGTTTTTAAACTTGAGTCCGTTTACTGACTCAAAGAAAGCCCAGATGTCGAAGTCAAAAAGTGCCTTTTTACTATGTGAGTTTCTACTCCTTTGCATTGTACCGGCCTAGTTTGCCTTTGTCTTGGTATCATTGATAATAATTGTAGAGTGATCAATGTGCCTATATCATTCCCTCGTACCACTGTGATGCAGATTTATTTAACTTAAACACTTCTATTTTATTCTATTTATCAATCACACTATAAGTTATTGGTTTATATTATTATATCTATCCACTGTTACTTGTTTTTATATAAAACTATCAGTGAGTCACCTCCCTGACAAGGATCAATAAAGTTTCACCTTATTTTTGCAGCTAAATCAGAGGCAACTGCTGTGTCGGCTCCAGAAAAGCTCATGAAATACCCGTCTGACTCAACCTCCCCCACGCCCAGATGTTTCCCCGTCACATCGTCATCAACAGCCGACGCGTCTCGCACACATCGCCTTATCCCTGAAAACAGGTATGTGGTCTTTATTTGAGCAAATCATTCAAAAATACCTGTGAAGGAAATGAAAAGGAATGCATATTGTGTTTCCAGATCAACCAAACCAAAGACAAAGACTGAACACGTTGAAGAATCGAGCATCTTTTTGAATGGGAATGTTCCATTTCAGCACAAACGGTGGAACGGCAGTGAAGACCACAGCAGCCACACACTCCCTAAGGGAAAGACCAGCTCTATATGAAGCCTTCATATAGAGCCTCTTTCAGGATTATTGTTAATGTCCATTGATTATGGGTGATTTGTGGTATTTCAGAAATGCACCTAACTCGATGGTAGACTGTAAGATGATTAAAGCTGTTCACAGTCAACACCAAACCTTATGGTTAGCTGCTGTGCAAGTTGTCCTTTTTTTTATTATCTAACTGTTTTATTTTTAGATAATGTGATAAATGTATGTATTTATTTATTTATATGTACTATAAATGTAGGTTTGGCAGTCAAACCGTATGTCTAGGATCTTAATTCGATGCTAGTTTTTTTTTTTTTTTTTTTGTCATAGAAGGTGTGTTCTGGTAATGACACTTTGTTTGGCCCCACATTCACAGTCGCTGTTGAACCCAAACTGTTTGTCGTCATGTTAAACTTGTTAAACTTGTCAACCGGCACAATGTTTTAGAATGTATATTTAATGCTGCTGTTTAAATTAATGCAATAAGAATCAGGAAAAGTGAAGTATTTTTCTATAGTTTGATGTAGAAATGTAGTTGACAACATTGTTATCTAGTAACTGTTGCACATTAGCAGCAGGCGATGTATGATGAGTTAAATATGAGGTAAGGCCGTAAGTTAATAACATAATGTTTCGTATTGCCGTCAGGCCACTGTGTTTATTTTATTGGCTTTTTACTGACAAATGAAAATAATTCTTACCACATGAATGTGACATGATTTGTAGTCGATTAATCTTGGAAGTATTTATTATACATTCTTGAAACACAGGTTTCTTGTCGTTTCACATTTATTGGCCTCTATCGGAAACAATTCTGAGACACTGATCAACAGAACCGGTTCACCTGTCGCCGTCGAAAGTGGAGACCATTTAAGTAAATGCAGTAAAGCAGACATTCAACAGGGACTGTCTAATAAAGAGGTAAGTGCTTTAATACATTTTTCTGTCATTTACTTTCGTGGCCAATCTTTCAAACACTGTTGTTAATTAATATCTGTAATAAGAGGTCTACACACTACTAATTGTACATTGGTGATTTTGCTGTATTAATGAAATATACATTCAGTAGGCACATTATGTTGTTGTCTTTTTGACAAAAGTCAACCAATGTAGTATTTGGAAATGTGAGCATGAATTGAAACTGAAGAGTTCATCCTCAATTTGCTTGGCTTGGATTGGAGGAAACCTTCACGCATGCATTCTTTAACAATAACGGAATAAACCTTTAAAACTGTTCCAATACACAAAAAGTTCCGTTCACAAAAGCAATGGCTCGACATAATAATAATGTGATCTGATCACCTGCATCACTAATATCCACCCTGTTCCGTTTATATCCAGTGAACTACAGCCACCACACTGACCGATTAATGAATAGTGTATCAGTAGGCCAAAGAACTCGGTTGTGTTGGATGATACTTGAACCGATTGATGAACTTATTCAGACTTGAAATTCAGTTTATTTAAAATTCCATTTGAAATATGCACATAATGTGAGTAACCGACAGGTTTGTTTTTTAAGCACACTGAGCAGTGCAGCTGCAGGCCAGGTGTGCTTCTGCTTTTTCCCTCAGGTCCACGCTGTTTTCTTGAATGCTGCTTAGACTCTCGGGGCGGTTTAGGGCAGACTCTGCACAAGTGAAAGGTAGCAAAGCAATTAGGAACTGTGTCGTTTCTCTCCACATTTTTGGTGTTTTCTGTCACTCAAAACATTTGTCGCCTCTTTGCTAGACTCACCGGCGGGCAGGCAGTGGAATCCGATGGTGACGGTGGCGGTCTTCACAGGCACACAGCCGGGCAGACATTGCAGCACGGGCTCCACAGAGTAGCATCTGGAGTCCTGGCCATGGATGTTGACCTGCCTTTCCAGCTGCACAGATTCCAGCTTCATACGGCACTCTGATAGAAAGATGTTAATACGTGAGTTTCTGACATCTAACAGCACAAGAGACCTGCTTTAACCAAATGCAGTTATATGACAATATGATGCGAAAGGATGTTGCTGCAAAAGTGATTCTACATTAACTTTGTGTCTCACCAGTGGTGTCCCTGCAGCTGTCGGCTGGCAGAACCCAGGAATGAGCGTAGCTGACTGCGTTCTTGGTCAGGCGTCCGTTGGGTGTGCGGTACTCCTGTTTGATTTCCCCATCAGCCTTTCCACAGAGGCCACAGGTCTGTCCTCTCATCCAGTCCACAACTTTAATCTGCATTGCAAGATCATATGCAACATTGTTAGGCTATCAAATATAGTATATCAAAGGTGTAAAAGCTCTCGAATGTCTTAATCTAAAAAACAATTACTTAAATCGTCTATAGTCTTGCAATTACCGTCCATGACTTTGCGTCGAAATACACTTCATAAAGACCATTGCTGGGAGCGTACACAGAGATGCCTTCAGCCTTTGGCCTGATCTCGATTTTAGCTGTAAAAAAAAAAAACAGTTTCAAAGTATTTTATCTCAGCCGGTTTCTTTTCCTTCTTTTTTTTTTTTTTTACATTATTGGGACTTTATGTTTTATATTATTGCAATATTAAATCACATGTTTGTAGACCAGCTCAAGATTTTGAGGGAGGGATGCGTATAGAAACCTGTGGGATGCCGGTACGGCAGGTTGGCCAACAGTATTTCCATTCCATTGACCTTCACTGCAACACCAGCGTTCTTTGAGTACAGATCAATGTCACTGTGTGGAAATGAAAACGTAAATTTTTGTTTTTGTCAGGTTGTGGATGAGAGTTTCTTTCTTGTTTTTAACGGACACTCACATGTCAGCGATTTTCACATTGATGTGGTTCTTTTCTAGAAGATCCTTCTTCAGCAGAACCATGAATTTCAGTTCATTGGTGCAATCTTGTGCCAGAACTTGGTAGCAAGACTGCGGCATCTCGTTCTTGTATCTCCTGTTGTTGAACGTGGTCAGTGTGTCTTTGAGGAAGCTACATTCAGCTGTGAAGATTTTTATAAAAAAATAGTTTAAATCCTTGTCATAGAGCCAAAGATGCATGTCAGTGCCTTTCATATTAAACAATAATGTCTTCCATTACCTGCGCCAGCCTTGGCAAGCCAGTAGTGGGCTTTGTCGGTAAGGCTATCGAAGGGGGTGAGACCTTTGATTTCTTCAAGTGGCAGAGGGATGGGAAGATGCAACGCCAGCTTATAGATACGCTGTTGAACAGAATGATTCACATTTATCAAGAAAAAAAATTCAAAACAAACATGATTTCATATTTTGGGAGAACTACTTAATCGTTCATACTGATGGTGTTTTCCAAATGAGGTCAATGATCCTGTCAGATGTGGCAACCACTGTAAATGAGAGCTGATTCATGCTGTGTTCCTCCTTTCCTTGAATCCAGCGAGCCTTTATGTAGGCAGGAACGAAGTCTAAAACCCTGTAAAATATATATTTTTCCGAACATCAGACATGTTCACTTAGTCTCTATTGCATGTGAGTAGGCTAACGATGAAGTTTCATACTTCTTTGCAGCATGTTCAAGGGCAGTAGGCAGGTTGTTCCAGGCCACTCTGAGGCGAGCTGCAGGGCTTGGACCAAGTAGACCAGTCTCAGCAGTGATCATGGTGTCAAACTGCTTGCATTCTGCTCCCCACGCAATTTTAGCCTTTTGAGAGACAGCAAATGGGACAATAAGGTGGCCACTTCATATTAATAACTTATATCTATGACATAAGCAAGAAAGTGTCTTACTGTGACTTTGTGCTTGCTAAGCAGAACTCCATCAGCACATAACTTCCAGTTATCATCGGCAGCCAGGGCAGCCAGAATGATCTGGAGTCTGGCAGTAGGTCTGTCCAGGTAGACCGCCAGTTGGTATCCCAACACCTTTTTGTCAGCTCTGACAGCACGGAAGATGATGGCGAAGGTTGGAGGAACTTCATTGCCAAGGAATTTGTTCTGTCAATCCAGGTATAAATCATGTGAGTACACCAACAAACCCATCAGTGAAAAGATTTGAAGAAGGATTTTCTATTATTTACGATGACCAAGATTCACCTGTTTGTAGATGGCCTCAAAGCTTGCGGCGCTGCTTCTGCTTCTGGAAACTGCGGCTGCTTGAGAGTTGAGAGCCTGCAACAATAATGTAGGGAAGTTGAAGGGCCCACGAAAAAGCCGCAACCCAAATTAATGTGTGCAAACTATACAATATGTTGTCATTATATGTTACTGGTATTTTCTACTTATATATTATAAGTACCTGCTTCTTGTGGTTCTTCTGGAACTTTTGGTGAGAAATCACTCGCTGTTCAGAAGAAATACTGGTCAGATTCCACGCTTACTATGATGTGTGGACACATTCATGTTTCTTTCTATGCAAATGATCATGAGGTATTTACCTTTGAGAGAAGAGCACTGGAGCTAGAGGAACTTGAGCTAGCGCTGAAAAGCGATGCAAGGCTTGATGCGGAGCTGGACCTGCCCACAGATCTGGAGGAGCTGCTGCTGCTGCTGCGTCTGCTGCTGCGAAGTTTACGGGTTGCTAGAGAAATGGCACGAGATGAGGAGCTGGAAGAGGATCTGGAAGAGGAGCTAGAAGAGGAGCTGGAAGAGGAGCCAAAAGAGGAGCTGCTGGAGCTAGAGGAGGAGGAAGATGAGGTGACATTCTTCTGGCCTTGAACCAGAATTTTCCTGAGCTTCATCAAGGCCGGTCCTCCTACAACTTCTTCACTCAGGTTTATCTGTTTAATGAGCTTCTCTGCAGCCTTTGCTCCGATTTGAACCTCAATCTCCAGTCTCTCAATGGCTTCGCCTTCAACTGAAAGTATCATTATTATGATTAGATTATACCATTAATAATTGGTTTGTGCACACTGCTTCCACAAAATCCACAAAAGAATTGGGTTCTCACAATACTTACTATGTATGACAGAGACAGCAAGAGAGTGCCTTCCAATCAGTTTGTACAGGGCAATGTCCTGGATAGCAGCAGCGTTTTCAGTGGCAATCTTCACACAGCCCTTCATTCCAATGGCAGCAGCTTTAAAACAGTACTTCTTCTCATGCTGAAATAATTTGCGAGCTGCCATGTCCTGGTTAAAGACCTCTGAGGATTGTGACTATAAAAAGAAAGACATTAATTATATGGTAAATGTAGATATTATTGTTCATAATCAATCATAAATCACAAAAGACAGTGTTTAAAGCTCACAGTACTAGCAGATGCAGATGGAACAATCCTAGACGTGAGAGCCTCCCTTGAGATGGCCTGCAAGGCTTTGTCAGGGAAGATGGGAATGATTCTTGCAGCAGGAAGATCCTCAATATTTCTTGCTATGGCAACAGTCTCAACTCTGTTAAAAGATATATAATCATCATAACATAGACTCCACATAGACTCTGAAGATTTATACAGCTTAAAAGAGACGAGAAGATTTTAATAATTTTAAGAGCACACAGTATGTTAAAAAATGTCGGGCTTACCGCACAGCTGCAATGTTTTCAGGCACGGAAACGGGTAGAGCTTCGAACTTAAAGTAGCCCTCATTAATGTTGAGTCGTGCAGCGAGTTTGGCAGGCATAATGGAGTTGAGTTTAGCTCTTGATACCACGGCAGCTTGGAGTAAGTCGGTGTTGACCCCCATCACAGCAAATGTGTTCACAGCAGCGCTAGATGGAGAAGATATTTGGATATTTCATTTCATGATATGATATATTTTCAATTTTTTTTATTTTCCTGTCAGATGTTGTACCTACCTTGGTCTTATCTCAGTCTCAAACTCTATGTCTGTCTTAAGAATGTGAGCAAGATGGAAGTTTTCTGGTAGAGCTGGTGTTGTGACAGCCTTGACTAAGAAAACAAATTAACAAATGTCACCACTTGGCATAATACTTTTGGCTCCACTATTAGATAATATTATGTGCCATGTCCCATCAGTGCTTCAATGCTTTTTAATTGAAGCCAAACAAAAAACGTACCCTTTGGAAAAGCAACGTGACAGTCAATACTTGCCATATCAAGAATTACAAATAGCTGTTTTCAAGTACCTCAAGAGTAACTCAACTTTCGATAGGTAGGACCTGTGGACGCTTCTGCTCACCCTTAACAGCTGCAGCAGTCACAGCAGCAGTGATCAGACTGAGCTCCAATGGAAGACCAGCAGCAGTTGGCATGATACGCCTTACTTCAGTGAGCAGCAAAGGCTTAGCAAAGTTGAAGGAAGCACCAGACAGCAGAGCCTTGATGGCGTTCCTACCCATTGCCTGAACAGAGGGTCCAGTGGCGAGCTGTAGGGAAGAATTTATTAAAACTATTGGCACTTGCAAAAAATAGTGTGCTGAACAATCTTTCTTGAAATCTTGAAGGAGACATAATCATTTGAATCATACTGCAATGGCCCGGTCAATCAACACTTTGTCAAGGTTGGCAAAGGCAATTTCTTGTCCAAAGAATTTGACATAGATGGAGGCCAGAGGTGAGCTGGAGGGCAGCGCCTTCCACTGCGAGAGCTGTGGAGAAAGGAAACGCACAGTCCAACTTACTCTCCTGTTGCATGTTATCATGTGCCTTTGTATGCTATTTAATCTTGGTATTTTCAACTTCCCAATGTTTCATACTTACAGCCTTTATGACACGCTTCATCTTGGTGATCCTGTCAACATTATCAGTGAGTGCAGGGTTTTTCAGTAAAACCTCCTGGAGTCCCTCAGTTCTTACACCAACCTAGGAAAAATGCAAGATGTTAAAAAAGGTCATTTTCAAATTAAAATACTGAACATATACCTTAGAGGGCAGCTGTTGTCCTATCTGTTTACCTCCAGAACATCAGCAGCAGCACCAGCAAAATAGGCACTGGTCTTAGCCACAATAGATCTAGGCAGAATGGTGGCAGCATCATTGATGTAGAAAGCGCTGGCAGCAGCACCAAGCATCAAGGGATCTGAAAGAGTTGGATGAAATGTTATTAGTTGAGGTGATAGAAAAGAATAAACTTGGTCATGCAAACCAGACAGAATGCTGGCCTTACTGCTGTACATGTCCATGTGGATGGCTTTGCTTAAACGCAAGCTCAGTCTGTCGAGCCTTGGGCTCAAGATTTTGATGGCGACGTTGCAAGCTGCTGCACTGCAATGAAAATGGAACCTGGCTTAGTAAGCAGACATCAGTTCACGAAGATGGACCTGATGATGAATCTGATCAGAGTTGCTGTTACACTGAGGCATGGATAGCGGCGGTGCTCCTGGTCAGGGACTTCATGTGAGAGTAGGTGAAGCTTGCCACCTGCAGGTTCTGTTCCGTCTTCACAATATTGGCAAGAGTTGTCACCAAACCCATTGGAGGCCTCGTCTCAAACAGCACGATGCACGCAAGCATACGAAGCTCTGGGTGAAGAGCCTTGTCCATGTAGATTTGAAGAGCCAAATCCTGGACCTAATTTACAAGAGAAAGTAAACTCTGTATGAAGTGTATATGCAAGAATTTAAAACATTTCGAAATATGTTTTGGTGTTAAGAATTCACCATTCTGGGCTCCTTCTTTGCAATGTTCCTCAATGCCATGACGGCATCAGCATGGACTCTCATGGGCAGAGATGCAGCTGCAGTGCCATGAATGGGCAGGATCTTTGAGATCGGCTTAAGGCTAGTAGGATGGCCAGTGTTACCCAAAACCTTCACGAGCAAGATGATGTCCTTGGTCTCACCCTTAGCGACAGCGTCTGCGAGGAGAGCCTGGATGGGCTGTTGGGAGAACATAAACAATCCTTTTCCTATCCAGAAATGTGCAGAAGATTGTGAAGTAATATGAAAAGAACAAGGTTATATCACCTTTAGAAGTTCAGCGGGGCAGACAGCCTTTTCAGCACAGTGTTTTGCAATCATGGTGCCAAAGCCAAGGAGGACGATCTCACGCAGAAATGGGTTTTCCACTATCTTGTTATCGTAAGCCAGGGCCTATAAGAGCACTACAATCAGAAATGTTTTACACCCGCATTTTTATTACGGACAAAGTAACTTTGTGGTATACCCACCTCAAACAGCTTGAGGGCCTCAGCGTTTGCTGTCACCATGTGAACAGATGCAATCAAAGCCTGAGCAGCTTCAGCAGTGGTCAGTTCATCAGCTTGGAATTTCTCCTTGATGAATTTCAGAGCAGCAGCAGTTCCAATGGCAGGGATGGCATCCAAGATCCACTGTCTGAAAATGTAGTGAGTGAAACTCTCTCCATGTATTTTCTTAAATCCTAAAAATTGTTGAGAGAGAAACTCACCTGTAGGCAGGTTGGGTTCGGTATTGGCTCCAAAGCCTTTCCAGATCTTCAAAGCGGGCTACACGGAGGAGTTGAATGAGTTCCAAAAACTTCAAAGGAGCATCCTCATGGACCTTCTCCAGATTGTCGGCAACCAGAATATTCAGAACCTCCACAATCTAAGAACACAGAACAGAAGAGGAAATAGTTGAATATCGTATCGACTGACTTCACTGATCATTCAAAGCAGTCGAAGACGATACCTGGGCGTGCATGTTGGTGATCTTCAGTAGCTGAATGGGTGACTGAAGAAGTTCAGTGGAAAACTCGTACTGAAGAGAGCCACGATGAAGATACTGAGCATTGATGAGTTCAATGGGTTGCCTCTGAACCTCAAGGAAGACGAAGGATTGCCTTGAAAGTAATGTGCAAAAAGGTTAATTTGCCACTCCATTAAATCCAAACACTGCCATTATTTCATTCTTCGAATGCTTACATACTTGGTCTCCATCTGAGCGGCTCCATTCATCTCAGTGAAAGGTGAGAACTGGATCAGCTCATTCACAGTGGCCTCCAGGATCAGGATGCCCTGAGCAGCTTGCTTCAGTACATAGTTGTATGCTGTAGCTCCTCTCAGGTTCTTTGAATCCTGTGAAGACAAACCGCATAGTTACTTAGTCATGCAACTTTCTCTGCTTGTCGTGGATGTACGCATGACACAAAATGAGTTTGAACCAACCTGCTGGCATTTGGCACATTTTTCAGTGTAGGCCAACCCGATGTCCTTGATGATCTTCTCCTGACAGTGGTTCAGATCCCTGGTCTTTGTCAAAAGGATGCGTTCAGCCTTTTGGTCTTCACTGATGGCGTAGAGGGTCTTGCACACACCCTGAGCTCCGGCCTAATGAGCGAAAAACATAGGTTTACTGGGGAAATTCATCGTGCTATAATGTATTTAGAAGGTACCAAAGGATCTTTAACAGACCTCCTGCATCTCGTAGACATTCTGTGTCTTCTTGATATTGAGCTGCAGGACATTCAGGATACCTCTGTACAAATTCAGCACCATGGTTGAAACTCCCTCAGGGGCGTACATTTTCCCAACAACACCGTTGGCATACTCAAACTTGATGGGAATCAAGAGCTGAGGTGCCAGGGCTGAAGTCAGCTTGGTTGCTGGGATTAAAGGATCCTTAGGCCAGATGCCGCTGTACTCAAAGAGCTCCGGTTCCTCAAGCTAGTGTAAATTGAAGATTTATTACTATTACTGGGCAGTATGCATTTTGAAAGTGAAATGATTGTTGCTTTCTCCTGGTTTTGATATTTACCTTCAGCATGTACAGGTTATTGGCTGGGATTGCACTGATGAGAACTTTGCTGTTGACTTTGATTCCAGCTCTTGCCAAACCTTCCTCTGGGAGGCCGCCGAGGAGCAGTGCCTCATACTTGTATACATAAGTCTTACCGGCAGCAAAATCAGGAGCTGTGAGAACAATTTCACTCAGTAAGTGTTTTACCTTATCCTGGAAATCTATTTGAGTTATAAATTACATCATATTAACCATAAACTATGTAGTATGTATTTTAACTTTAGAAGTTAACACCTTCATGTAACTATGGCTGTCTCAAATGTTTCAATGCATTGTGCATCCCAAATACTCAATGTTTTTTTGAAAAATGGAAGCTGTCTTGTAAGATTATAATAAAGTACTGAACTTACCAAAGTTATGAGGTTGACAAGCTGAAATGACAGTAAAAAAATTAACAATCCATCAAGTAAATTCTAAAACTATTAAACAAAATGCATTACAATTTAGAGCCTGACCGATAAAGGATTTTGAAGGCCGATACCGATGCAAATGTTTGTTGATTTAAAAATCCAATATTCCGCTTTATTGGCCGATATTTTTTTCAGAAACGCGTAACAAAACATTAACAGATTTCCCTAACATTAGTTATTTGTAGTTATTTATGAGTCTTCACTAAAATAATATGATAATGCAGTTTAAAAATAAACTTGTTTATTTTATTGTCACAACGGAACAGAGGAACATCAAAATATATTAAAGTTCTGATAAATAAAATGTATAAAAATACAAACTTAAGATATAAAACTTAAAGTCTATTGAACAAAAACACAACAACAACAACAACCAAACACAAAGTTACCAGTATTAAAAGACTTGGTAAGCTTCATAAATATAACTTCGAACAAGACTGGAGACAAGTTCTATAAGGGTGTTTCGTCCGTTTTTATTTTATTTTTAAAATATTCATTTATCGTCCATTATAAATGCCGATACCGATAGTTTGGAAAATGCCTAATATCGGCCGATAATATCGACCCGCCGATATATTGGTTGGGCTCTATTACAATTGCGTTCTATCAGAAATACCTTCAAATTAAATAAATAAATGGCTTTAATACAAATTAATCTATTTTTATACACCCAGACACGCTGTATTTGTCTCATCAGCGTAATTCAATGTACAGTATACAGTTATAGTTACTCTGATACTGATACTGATATTTGTTTATGTATTATTGTAATAGCAATGATAGATTATCCTCTCTGTTTTTGTCACTTGACATTTGATTACTGCAGTCTTCTAGGTTATACTCATTTTTTTGAAAGCCTGGGAACATCAACCAATTCGCGTGCATTTTAACATAAAAGCATCAAAATATAAAATATATTATAAGTATAATATATTTATTTTAATAAATTTGGCTGAAATTAAAAATGCATCGTCATATTTAAATGAAAACTGATCAGAAATGTTACACGGAAAACCCTTGAAATTCCAATAATTTGTTGCAAAATCCGAGATCCTACTTACCCGCGAAGGCCAGAGTCAGGGCAAGAACAACCACCCTCATGGCTGATGAGGCTGTGAATGTCTGCAATCACAGGCAGCCTTTTAAGGGGATTTTTTGCTGACAAAGTCCAACTAGGATGTCATGAAGGTATGATATCAACCCTGGTATCAGATAGATAGATAGTTTTTTTTTACTTTTTTTTTTTCTTGGAAGGTGAATATCCGTGGATGACAAGTTAGTTTCACCTGACCTTGTTCTCCTCAGATATGCCGCTTAGAGTTAAGTGGCATGTTTCAAAATGTTTGCTTTGGCTCACAAATTATCTGTTTTTTTTATATGACCTTTTTTGCAAATATACTGTATATGAATGAATAAAAATATAAAAAAAACATGGTTTACTTTAACCCAAGGCTTTGACCACCAGGGTTATAGGGCCCTACATTGTTTTATTAAAGGTAAAAATGAATAACAATATATTTATAAGCATATAAATGAAGAGGGAATTTAGTCAGTAATTTCTGTCATGCTCCATACTCCGTTTAATCTCCTATAAGTGTTGGCTTTCATCATTTTTGTCTTTCCATATTCATAACAGTGTTATTTATTAATCTCATGAATATGTGTGCTGTCTCTTCATCGTCTCAAAGTTTGCACAAGAGGGCACAATGACTGGCTGTTTGCTCACTTTATTTGTTATGGTCAGGGTGACCACTGATGTCATGACATTGCAGCAGGTCTGTGTGTTGTGTGCTTGACAGCGTTGTGACTGTTCACGTTGTTCATTCTCTAAAACAGGGGTCTCAGACTCACAACGACCTACAATTCCTTCCGAGAGCAACATTTAAAGTGCCGCACACCTCGGTTGCTCATGAAAACAGACGATATGCCTATTTGCATATCAATTACTTTCATGCAAACTTATAGTTATCGGAATTGTGTTGATAAATGCGTGTGGACAGTGATAATACTTTAATGGTATTTGTATTCGCTGCATGGTGGTGTAGTGGGTTCGATTCCCGGATCGGCCCCAGGTTCCTTCTGTGTGGAGTTTGCATGTTCTCCCCGTGTAAGCGTGGGTTCTCTCCGGGTTCTCCGGCTTCCTCCCACAGGACAAAGACATGCAGGATGGGGATAGGTTCATTGATGACTCTAAATTGCCCGTAGGTGTGAATGTGAGTGTGAATGGTTGTTTGTCTCTACATGTTGGTCCTGTGATAGACTGGTGACCTGACCAGGGTGTACCCTGCCTTCGCCCAATGACAGCTGGATACAGGATAAGCGGTAGACAATGGATGGATGGTATTTGTATTAATTTATTTCAATTAGGTTACAAATGTTTGACAAAAACGAAACGGTCAAACAGGAAGGAGGTGCTGCTGGAAGTGAAGTCGGTCAGTGAACAAGCTGTTTATAAAACCAAACCAACATGAGGAGAAGTGGACGATGTGCTTTTTGTAGTCCATTATTGTAGATTCTCCACCGCAATTGATTCTCCACTGCAATTGCCGGTGCCGATCATCAGCTGTCAAGCATCAGCGGGCGCATTATAATGACGTAGCTTAGTCAGATTTATGTTTTCCTAACTCCTGATGAGTTCTCCTTCCAACTTTGCTTGACCCCATGACGTTTCACCCCGAGGTCAAGGAAAAGGCGTTAGGAATAGGAGTTAGGACCTAATTTCTTGACTATTCAACCGCAGCCCCTGGTTCTGTCCCTCACGTAAAAGTCTAATGCGTAAGATCTGGCTTGAATTTGAGTTCAAAATGTAAACACAATAAAAATGACTAAGTTCAGTTGTGAAAATATGACAGTGTGATGTGACATCAAAGACGTTTATGCATTGTGTTGCAGAGATAACTGAAGTGATACTGAAATGAGCACCCATCCCGTCTTATAATACCACGCCCATCTTGAGAGACGTGGACGTGAAGTTCACCAAATATCTGAGTTTGCTGTTGGTTTGTGTTGCAAGTCTACCATCTTCCACACCCAGAGTCTATCAAAGAGGGTGTTAGAAGTGGTCATTTATAGTACAAAAGAAAATGATGATTGGTGTTGGCTGTTATCAGAATCATTTAGGCCAGTTGCAGATGGGAAGAAACTGTTTTTGTGGTGTGAGGTTTTGGTCATGACAGAGCTCAACCTCGAAGGGAGCACTATAAAGAGTTTATGTCTGGGTTGGGAAGGGTCATCCATGATCTTCCCAGTGTCCTGGAGGCGTGCCTGTTATGGTGACAACACATGTCAGCCTGGGAAGAGAGAGGATGAAGGTTTGGGCGGAGATGGATACCAGAGCAGCGGCAATTGAGGTAGAGGGCCTGTTGCACCCAGCGCAGCCTCCTCTGTAACCAGTGTTGCTTTAATGTGAGGTGATGCAAATGCTTATTGTAATTCAAAAAAGTGCAATGACAACCTGAATATGAAAACATTTAATTTCACATTTAAACTAAATAAATCCTTCAAGTTGCCTTGTTGCTCTGGATATATTCCTATGGATCTATGATTACTCTTTTAAATGATAAAAACCATTAGCCCTTATAATGTTAATATAAATATATAGTATTTGACACTCATTTGAACCATGAGCCGAGTTATTTCTTTGTTGAATTTTTCCGTGACATCTAAAAATGAGAACCTAAAAAAACCACAGGGAGAGGATTCCGGCTGTTTCATGTTTCCATTCCAATGTGGTGTTTGGCGCCTTTTTGCCAAGTGCATGCTGACATATGGCTCCTGATTTTAATCCTAAAAGGGAACAAGTGGATGTTGACACATGGGTTTTGGATGGCAGGGACATGTCAGTGACTCAAACTTCTTAATGCTGTGGAGAAGCTTTATGCAGGTTGGTTCAGAGTGACCCTTTTCTGTCTGATATCTCTACGGTCTTCAATTAATTCCATTCCAAGTCACTGAAAAGTGTCTAATGTATATAGGGCCTTTACTAAAAAGTTCTCACCATGTTGGTATTGACCCCATAAGGCAGCACACACTGTTTGTTCTCTTCAGTAAACAGCGATTTGCCCACTGACTGCTTATCTCTGCTGCTTCTGAAACCTCGTCAGTGCTTTACACTACATTGAGTCTACATTTCCCCATTCACACACAGATGGCAGAGGAGTCTGCATTCCAACCAGCGATTTTCTGATTGAGGATGACTCGCTCAACCCCTGAGACACAGCTCAACCCCTCCCTCCCTGTTGACGAGGTCATTATAGTTAATTATAAAGTTGGTAGTGTTGTTTTAATTGAAACACAACTTCTCAAAGAGCACCTTCCTCCATGACGTCGCTTTGAATGCTCAGTGACAGAACTCTCTTTGAGAGTTAGATGAGAAGATCGGTAACTCCTCTCATGTCTGTTTGGTAAATATGACTATCCCCTTGCAGCCAGATAGCTATTTAGTAGGCCTGTTCGATTAATCGATTTTAAATCGTAATCGCGATTATGTAGTTAGGACGATGTTAAAAACGTGAAAATTGTAAAAATCGATTTTTCAAAAAGTTAAAGTTTACTTTATAAAGCACTTTATTCATTCATTTTTGTTTAATGGACACACCTTAAGATACATGTGAAAGTGAGTTTTTTTCTCTTAATCCCAAAGGGATTGTTTTTTTTGTTTTTTTTTTGTTTACAAGAGGTCTACAAGAAGATAACTTGGAGCAAAGCCAGATGGCAAAAGTTCATTAATTGTTCTTTATATTAATCCCTTGAGGGATTTTTTGTTTAATAAGAGCAAGGTTTTCACTCAAATCCCAATGGGGTAATTATCTGCAAAATGTTCAATAAAAAACAGCATATTTTAAATAATTTCTTTGCCTTTTGTCATTTCACAAAATACTCGTAATCGAAAATCGGATTTTGAGAGAAGAAAATTTTATTTTTGGGCAAAATCGAACAGCCCTACTATTTAGCCTAGATTAGACTGGAAACGGGGCAAAACAACCCACCAGTACCTCTGAAGTTCCCTCATCGGCATGCTATGTCATATTTATACCCTACAAAAGCCAAATTGCATAAACAAAGTTTGTTCAAATTTATGTGCAGACATAAAGGTCTGACTTAAGTGTTGTGTTGTGTAGTAATTCATATACTTTAATACTATACCATTATCATATACCATTATCATCTCGCACAGTGTTTGCTGTTTTTTTTTTATGACCGGTAGTTTAATTGAATACTAACAGGAGTTCATTTTGATATATGCATTTACACCATTTTATATACTGTATATCCATGTCTATCTTGTAATATGATATTATTTCTTGAGTGAGCTTCAATATTTCAGACAATAATAATTGACTGTAACATTGTACTAGTAGAACTAGACTCCATTGTGTAAAATATATAGGCCAAAGCAAGGCCGACCGTTTTCGTTTTCATTCAGACTATGTCTTTATGACTACACAGTTTAGACTTTTATGACTTTTCACTATCTAAGATTAGAAGAAAAGTATTTTGTGGGGGTGAGAGGAACAGTGTTCTGCATATATTTGATGTAGCAATAAGAAGCGGAAATTACTCTTGCCTGTTGGTTTAAAACATTTCGTATTCATTTATTTGAGCTGTGTGTCATTTCAACATGGATAATGAATGACTTCCCAGTGCAAATGATCTTTCAGTGTACTTTATTGGAAATGTCAAATGCTGACTTTAGACAACACATGCTTCTGTAATTTCCTTAAATGTACAGTTCAAACGAAGAATTTTACAGATCAAAACACAATATAACTGAAGGGATTAAGCACACTGAGCGTTGCAGCGACAGGCCAGGTGGACAGCTGCAGTTTCACTCAGGTCACTGCTCTTCCCAAAGATGCTGCTCTGACCCGCAACGCTGTTCAGGTTAGAATCTGCAATTAATGAAGAGAGTAACACAGTTAGACACTAGGGGTGTGAATCTCAATAGCTTCACAGCGATTTGATTAACGATACAGTAGTTTGGGATTCGATTCAAGGACAATTTTTTTTCGATTCGATTCAGTAACTTTTTACCAAAATTCTATATCCATGAAATAAACATGCAATAATGCGAGTGAGACGATCTGTATTCTTCTGAAAGGTGAAAAAATAAACAGACCACAGAATTACTTATTTAACATAATTATTCTATAAAAAAGTAGTCCTGCATAATATTTTATGCTGAATACAAAAAAAATGTAATGCTCAGTTATTTTGAACATTTTTCAGTAGACTACATGCTGGCAGGGGAGAGAGTGTCTTAAACGTATTAAAACATTAATTATAATTAAGAATCACGATTCATTCGATTAAACGCATTGATATTGGTGAAGCCAAAACAATTCATTCTATTTATTTATTTTAGCAGATCGATTAAATTGAATCGATACGACTGACAATCGATTCATCGATGCATCGAATGAATCGTTACACCTCTATTAGGCACCATATAAAATAATCAGATTATGTGTAACTATGTAGTTTTGTGAACTGGCTGTGATTTGTTGCAGACTCACCAGTGGGAACGCAGTGGTAGCCGACAGTGGCGGTGCTGGTCCTCACTGGAACGCAGCCAGGCAGGCAGCGCAGCACGGGCTCGACAGAGTAGCATTTGGACTCCTGACCATGTAGGACCACCTGCTTCTCCAGCTTCACAGACTCCAGCTTCATGAAACACTCTGGAAAAGGGTTGAAAAGGAACGCACTATAAAAACACGTGTTAACCTATAACAGTAGCCTTTAATGGTTTTCTTTATGTGCTGCATTTTGCCATTCTGGGTACAAATACTCTAATAGAGATGGGTGAAGCAGGTCTGCTGAGTATTACCGGAGGCATCGCGGCAGCTCTTTCCAGGCACAACCCAGGAATGAGCGAAGCTGACTGCGTCCTTGGTCAGGCGTTCGTTGGGTGTGCGGTACTCCTGTCTGATTTCACCGTCAGCCTTTCCACAGAGTCCACAGGTCTGTCCTTTCATCCAGTCCACAACTTTAACCTGGAAAACCCCTCAAACTGTTAGGCATTTGTATGGATATAAAAATATATATTTAATTAAATATTTAGAAAAAAAGATAGTAGTCCGATTTGTTTGTATCACCTTCAGGACATTCAGATCAAGGTAGACCTCCTGGAGACCATGACTGGGACCATGGAGAGCTATGCCCTCACCTTTCTGTCTGATCTGAATTTTGTCTAAAATGAACGCAAATGTGATTTTTTTTTTAAACAAACTGAATAATTTGAGTATGACAGTTAAATTTGAAATAGCAGAATACCTGTGGGATGCTGATATGGGAGGTTGCTGACGGGGATTTCTACTCCGTTGAGCTTCACCATGATAACACTGTCCTTTGGATACAGCTCCACGTCACTGTTGGAAAACAATAGAAATACATGTATTACAGTTAATTTCTTGTCTTTTTTTCCCCAGGGACTATTCCTATAATGTGGATCTAAATAGTTGTTGTTCTTACAGGTTTGCGATCTTCACATTGATGTGGTTTTGTTCCAGTGCTTGATCCCTCTTCAGCAGAACAACAAATTTAAGTTCTGAGGTACAATCCTGAGCCAAAACCTGGGAGCAAGAGTGGGGCATCTCATTCTTGTATTTCCTGTGGTTGAATGTGACCAGTCTGTCTTTGACCATGGTGCATTCAGCTGTGAGTGGGAAGAAAAGATGAATCATGAGTTAATTATTTACCGATCAGCTTGACTATTCAGTAAAAACCTGTTGTCTGTTAATGTTTTCACCTGCATGGGCCTTGGTGAGCATGTAGGTGAACTTTTCGGCCCAATTGTTCGGGAACAGTTCTAGTTCAGCGGCGGTGTCTTTGATTGGCAGAGCAATGGGGATTCCCACGTTGAGTTTGTAAACGGTCCTCTGTAATGTTAAAATACAAACTGTGTGACAGAGTATGATGCAGACATTTTTCTTAGTGTAAATAATAACGCAGTAAAAACGCACCTTTGGTGTCTTCAGAACAACATGCAGGCTTCTATCAGAAGCAGCAGCCACAGACAGTTTGATCTCATTGCGAACATTTTTGACCTTTGCCTGGCTTATTCCATATTCCTTTGCGATGCGGGAAATCAACTCGGAGATCCTAGGTATGCATAAAGGTTAAGGTTATTATTCTTAAGCCATGTGTGGTAGATGGAGGTCACGTCTACATCCAGGTTGCCTGAATAAAGGTAGTTGCAGAGCGTATTTAGAAACTCATTACTTTGTTTTCAACATTCAACAGGAAATGAACACTTTTTAAAATCTGTATTAGTGCGTGACATTACTCCTTTGCGTAGCGCTTCATGGTCTTTGGCAGTTTGTCCCAGGTAACCTTCACACGCACTGCAGGATCTTTACCCACAAGACCAGTCTCCGCCGTGATCTCGGTCTCGAATTGTTTGCACTCAATGCCCCACGCAAACTTGGCCTGAGGGTGTTTAAAATCAGATTTAAAATGATCAAACATCAAAAAGATCAGACTGCACAACTGATGCCTAGTCACAGAATCAACGTTGTTTTACCATCAGTTTGTGGTAGCTCAGCATTATGCCATCGGCACACATTCTCCAGTGGTCGTTCTCAGCCAGGTTGGCAAAAATGATCTGCAGTCTAGCAGTAGCTCTGTCGAGGTAAGCTGCAATCTGGTATCCCTGAACCTTGTGGTCGGCTCTCACAGCACGGATGAGGACGGTCACAACAGGGGCGACAGCATTAGAGAGATACTTGGCCTAAAAGTTGAACGCCGGAGAGCCACATCAATGACACTTTAGATTTTCCCACCGAACACAAGAGACTGTGAATGGCTTCGGTCTGACCACTTACCTTATTGTAGATGGTCTCAAAGCTGTAGGCGCTGCTCTTGCTGATGGCACGTTGTGCGGAGATGGCGTGCTGAAAATAAAGAAACCAAACATTTAGCCCACTCAAACACGATGGACATGATGTGGCTCTCTCGTCAATCTGATAATTACCTGGTGGATGTGGTTCTTGGTAAACTTATATTCATTCAGTTGTTGCTGCAATAGAAACAAAAACAGTAGATTTATGCTATGTATCAAAAGTGTTGAAGCTTGTTTTGTTTGCTGACGATACAAACATATTTTTTTTTCTGGTGATGATTTATATCAATTAGTAGAGGTGATCAATTTAGAAATGAGCAAATTAAAATTATGGTTCAATATTAATAAATTATCTTTAAACTTATGCAAAACAAAATTAATGTTATTTGGAAACTGCAGAATAAATTAACAAATAAAGATACGGATTGATGGGGGACATTGAAAGAGTTAGTCAAATAAAATTCCTCGGGGTAACAATTGATGAAAAACTAAACTGGAAATCGCACATAAAACATATACACTCCAAGGTGTCCAGAAGCATTGCAGTATTATATAAAGCCAAACAGGTTCTGGATCTTAAATCACTACACATTCTCTATTGTTCACTGGTTTCACCTTATTTAAGTTACTGTGTAGAGGTTTGGGGCAATAATTACAAGAGTACATTACTTTCACTGTCTCACCTTGGACCATGCGCTGGACCTGGAGGAGCTGGAGCTAGAGGAGCGGCTGCTGGAGAGGAGAGATGAACGACTGTTAGAGCGTGAGCTGGAGCTGGAGGAGCTGCTCAGCCTCTTTGATGCCTTGCTGAGTGGAGTTGTAATGTCGGCTATCTTGCTCTGGCGGCGAGAGGAGCTGGAGGAGGATGATGCAGAGGAAGAGAGGCTGGAGCGGGAGCTGCTGGAGCGGGAGCTGCTGGAGCGGGAGCTGCTGGAGCTGGAGCTGCTGGAGCTGGAGGAAGCTGTCCTGTTCTTCAGACCGGGAACCAAGATTTTCTTGAGTTTCATCAGGACGTTCTTGTCCTCAAGAATTTCCTCTTCCTCGCTCATGTTTATCACTTTGATGATCTTCTCTGCTGCTTTTTCTCCAACCTGAACCTCGATTTCAATCTTCTCTATGACTGGTCCAACAGCTGCAACCGGATTAGATAATAATGTTATTTTTAAGCAATTATACTTATGCCAGTAATATAACCCCCCCATCCATTTCACTTGCCTGGAGCAACCTCAACCATGATGGCATGTTTTCCAATCATGGCGTAGAGTGGGCAGTTTCTGATGAAAGCAGCGTTGCGAGATTCAATCTCAGTGCACGCCTTGATACCGAAGGTTTCCATTTCAGCGCACATTTTCTTCTCAAAGGCCTTGGGGAATTTCAGTTTCTGGACAAATTTACTTGGGCGGTCAACAGTAATGACTTCAGATGATGCTGACTGTAAAATCAAAAACAGAGGTCACCACTGTTATTTGGGAAAAGGGTAAATGCTCGTGTTGGAAAAGGTGGTTAGGAAATCAAACTCACAAAGCCACTTTCGAAAGAGGATGACATCCCTGAAATCTTTGAAGAGAAGGCCTCCCTTGACACCTGAGCAGCAGCTGCAGCTGGAATCATTGGTGTGTATTTGGCAGCTGCGAGGTCCTCCACATTTCTTGCAATTGCAAAAGTCTCCACACTGTTGGAGAAAGGAAAAAAATTTTTTCAAGAACATAGATTTTCAAAAGCGGGTCATATCGGTTTTGACCTGGCCAAAAGGAAAAGGGCCTACAGTGCAGATGCAATCTTGTCGATGCCCTGGACTGGCAGCAGCTGAAGCTTGAAGTTGCCCCTAATCATCTCAATTCTGGCTTCCATCTTTGCAGGAACAATTGTGTGAACTCTTGCTCTTGACAGCAGAGCAGCCTGGATGAAAGCAGTATTCACTCCCATCACTGCATAGGTATGCATGGAAACACTGCAAGGGACGGAAACAAATCAGGTTCAAGGATGAGCTCCCTGAAAACATTTGTCTTTGAAAGTTACATTTATTCCGATGAGTAGAAGTTGAATGAGTTAAGTAAGATACACCTGGTTTACCTTGGAGTAATGGCAGCCCTCATGTTAATGTCAGACTTCAGAAGCTGGGCAGGGTGAAAGTTGGCAGCCAGAGGTGGTGTCACAGCAGCTTGGACTGCGGAAACACATTTTCAGTATCATTTTTCAAATGAGCAACATATAAGCTACCTAAATGCAACTTACATTCAACAGATGCGGCAGCCACAGCAGCAGTGTAGAAACTGAGCTCCATGGGCAGACCAACGGTGGTGGGGAGGATGCGGCGAACCTCAGCAACCAGAAGTGGTTTATTGTAATGGAATGCAAAGCCCTCCAGTAGAGCGTCCAAAGCCTTCCTGCCATAGGTGTGAATTGCTGGTCCACTGGCAAGCTGTAAACACAAAACTTCTTGTAAGACAACAGATATTCAGTTTGTAATGCATGTATTCACTGTACAGTAGAATACGGTGATGCCGTACCTCAATAATCTGATCAACTATGGCTTTGTCGATGTTGGCGAATGCAATTTCCTGTCCGAAGAATTTCACATACACAGAGGCCAGGGGCTGGCTGGAGGGATGAGCTCTCCAATCGGAAAGCTGTGCAAAGAAGAAAAGTAAATGGAATATAAAGATAAAATCCGTAAAAATGAAAAAATCATGTTTGCATCAGAGTGATGACTTTAACTTACAGCTTTCATAATTTGCTTCATCTTGGTCATCCTGTCAGCATTCTCGGGAAGCTTGTGGATTTTCAGAAGGGACTCCTGTATGCCCTCAGTTCTCACTCCAAGCTGGGGGAAAAAGGGAAAACAGCATTTGATGGGTGAGTATTATGAGATTTTATTTATTTTTTTGCTAATATGATTGGTTACAGTGCATGGTGCAAAGGTGTGTAAGACTTAGACGCACATGCCATATGTGTAAGTGCCTTTCATTGTGAAATGTCATTAACTAGCTATGTAAGATTACCTCAAGAACATCAGCATAAGCTCCTGCAAGGTAGGTGCGAACTTTGCCCATGACAGCCTTTGGCAGAATCGTTGCAGCATCGTTGACATAGAAGGCGCTGGCAGCGGCACCCATCATCCAGGCGTCTGCAGTGGAAAACAGGCAAACCATCAAACTACAAGTTTTGATCTGAGATCTCTGATGACAAATAATCCCGTAATGCTCTTACTCTGGTAGGTATCCATATAGAGAGCTCTGCTGAAGCGGTAGCTCAGTCTGTCGAACTTGGGGCTGAGGATCCTCACAGCAACGTTACTGGCAGCAGCACTGAAAGTGGAACATTCAAACGTATTGATTACTGCTGCTACCATTGCAGCAAAAAAAAAACAAATAATAATAATTAGTATAAATTCTCACAGAGTGGCATAGTCGGGAGCGGTGTTCCTGGTCATGGCCTTCAGGTAAGAGTAGACAAAGCTAGCAACCTGCAGATCCTTTTCTTTCAAGAGGGCGTCGGCAAGAGTAGTCACCAGACCCATTGGCAGCTTGGTCTCAAACAGTACCATGGTGGCAAGCATACGGAGCTCTGCGTGGAGAGCCCTGTCCATGAACAGCTGAACGGCTATTTCCTGGACCTAAATCACAAAGATGAACGTTGTGAGTAAAACAGGTCTTAAGTGTATTCGTTCTTACTGATGGCAGGAATAGGAAAATCAGCAGTCTCACCATCTTGGGCTCCTTCTTGGCAATGTTCCTCAGGGCCAGAGCAGCATCGATGTGAACTCTGTGTGGCAGAGCAGCGGCATGACTTCCGAAGCCGGGCAGGAACTTCATGATTGGCTTCAGGCTGGCAGGATGTCCAGCATTACCGAGGACTTTGAGGATGAGAGCCAGCTCCTCAATTTCACCTCTGGAAGTAGCTGAGATAGCAAGTTCATGGATGGGCTGGGGAAGGGGAAAAAAAGTATTTATATATATATATAAACATGTAGTATATATGTAAAATATGTGTCACAATTCACTGATGGCTGAATTTAAATTGAATGGCAAGTTAAAAATGGTACATACTCTCAATAACTCAGCTGGGCATGTTGGGTTCTCTGCACAGTATTTAGCAATCAGGGTGCCATAGCCCAGCATGGCAATCTCACGCAGAACTGGGTTTTCTTGGATCTTAGCGTTCAAAGCCAGGCCCTGAGGAGTGGTGAAAGTAAAGAATTGATGATTATGTGTCTCCTTGTTCATAACTTATTACACATTCCAGAAAAAAAAACGTTTTAACGCTGACTTACCTCGGCAAGCCTGATGGCCTCGAGGTCGGCGGTCACCATGTGAACGGACGCCAGCAGCGCTTGAGCAACTTCGGCAATAGTGAGCTCTCCAGTGAGGAACTTCTCCTTGAGGAACCTCAGAGCAGCATGAGTACCAATGCCAGGGACAGCATTCAGAATCCAGTGCCTGAGGGGGAAATACATATTACCTGATTATATTATCTATGGTACCTATTTATCATGGCTCTTCTCTGAATGAAAGTCCCAATTACCTGTGATCAGCTGAAGTTCTGAACTTACTCCAGAGGGCCTCAATACTTTCAAATCTTGCCACACGCAGCAGCTGAATGAGCTCAATGAACTTGAGAGGGGCATCTTCGTGGACCTTGGCCACGTTGAAGGTCACCAGGTGGTTCAGAGTCTCAACAATCTGTTTGGACAAAATATTTCCCATCTTAACGTTTGTTCCCACAGGATGAATTCAAGAAAAATCTGTAGGGGAGGAAGAGGGACTATTCCCTGAAGTACCTGAGCCTCGGCATTGCTGATCCTCAGAAGCTGGATGGGTGTCTGGAGAAGCTCGCTGCCGAACTCGTACTGCAGGGATCCACGGTGAAGATATTCAGCTCTGATGGGTGCCACTAGGGTCTTCTCCATCTCCACGAAGGTCAGGGTTTGCCTGTGAGTATACATGAGCGCTACATCAATCTGTACCGTGACACTGTAATGAGAATAGTGCTGACAACACTGTTGCTGCACTCTTCTTTTAAATTTAAACCACATACTTCGCCTCCATCTGAGCAGCGCCGTTCATGATGTTTAAGGGGGAGAACTGGATGAGCTCTGTAACAGCTGCCTCCAAGATCAGAGCACCGGTGGCTGCTGGCTTAATGACGTAGTTAGCGGCAGCAGTTCCCTTCAGGGCCTTTCCTCTCTGCGTATAGAAGACCCACAATATGAAACTATAAGTGTCCGGGACCATAGCGTATTAGAGATTATGAAGTGAGAAGGAAATAGCTCTTACAGCCTCACACTCCACGCATTTCTCAGTGTAAGCCAAGCCAATGTCCTTCATGATTCTCTCCTGGCAGTTGTTCAGGTCCCTAGTCTTGGTCAACATGATGCGTTCGGCCTTTGCATCCTCGCTGATGATGTAGTGGGTCTTGCACACGCCCTGTGCTCCAGCCTAGTTCACAAAACAATCCAAACAGTCAGTTTATTGTGGACATTTTGTGGGTGGAATTCTACGGAGAAGTTTGCTATCGTTACCTCTTGCAGCTCGTAGACATTCTGAGTCTTCTTGATGTTCAGCTGGAAGATGTTGAGGATTCCTCTGTAGACGTTCAGCACAGTTGCGGAGATTCCAGCTGGTGCAAATACTTTGCCAACCACACCGCCAGCATACTCAAACTTGATGGGTGTCAAGAGCTGAGCAGCCAGGGCTGAGGTGAGCTTGGAAGCTGGGATGAAAGCATCTTTGGGCCAAATGCCACTGTACTCAAAGATTTCCGGGTCTACAAGCTGTAAGGAAGAGTGACAGTTTGAATGAACACTTGCTTGTTTGTCAGCCACTTGCGATTATTCATGAATGAATTGTTTTCACATCATCATCAGAAAATATTTTTATCACTCCATGGGGGAAGTTCCTACATTACAGCAGCTCTTTTATATAAGACAATATTAATTTTTTTATGAAATAAAGGACAATGTAAAATAGAAGTAAATTGTGTACATAATGCTACAATATATACTTCAATATATACAAACAGTACAATTAAATAACAAAAACAAGAAATGAGCCACAGAGTAAAGGGAATAAAAAATGCTGAGAAGTAAGAGTGAGAAGAAAGCTCTTTCAAGTTGGAATCATTTGCAAATGTTTTGTCTTTTATAGCGCCAAACAAATGTTATGCATGAATTAACTTCACCTGGGTAACTGACACATAATGTAATCAGTGCACCTGTTCAAAAGCGATTACTGATGCATTTAAATAGGAATAAACAGAGGATTGAGTCTGAAAACAAAATATTCCAACTTTACAGGCATCAGTGAATATTGAAATGTACAGTATAAATGCACTATTAATGGAAGAGCATTGCACAGTTGAGCGATTGTACAAATCATTTCAATGGTCTTTACCTTCAGGATGAAGGTGTCTGCAGTCAATGCACTGATCAAAACTTTGCTCCGGACTTTAACTCCGGCCCGAGCCAGACCCTCCTCAGGTAGGCCACCCATAACGAGGGCTTCATATTTGTAGACGTATGTCTTTCCAGTGGCAAATTCTGGAGCTGCAAGAAAAGACAAGAAAAACAAACTAGTGATTGAATTTGCATTTCAAGAACATTTTGAAACTGAGAAACAGAATCGTTCTACACTTATACAGCTGAATTAAATGTTTTTTAACAGAATGACAACTTACCAAAGTTGACCTGGTACCCCGCTACAAAATAGGAATGAAATGTTAATTTGGTTTTCGTGACAAACAAGATACATACTTTATTTAACTGGGAAGAAAGTTGGTAAAGCGAACTCAAGGCCTATATTTCTGCTAGCATCAGTCATATATCAACAGCATTACACTGTCAGCAGGTGCAGGAGTAGTCCTCTTAATAATTTATTGTCTTATATTTGTCCACAAAAAACACAAGAACAGTTGTGAAATGCCATGAACTCATTTACATGGCAGTGCTATTATGTCTTTCTACAAAAAGCAATATTTCATTAATTGATTAATTACTTTAATTATAAGTTAAATCTAAGTTGATTTAGTTTCAAAGGCATCAAGACCTACTCACCAGCAAGGGCCACAGTGAATGCAAGGACAAACACCTTCATGGCTGGTGAATGTGATTGACAACCTGACAGAACGACTGCTTCCTTTTAAAGCCTTTTTTTGCTGACTGTTTACCCATTGAAATGTATCATTAACTTAATATCAACTTGCATTGTCATTGATGTTACCATGCCCTGACCGTGCAGATTAAACAAACAGAGTAAGACAAAAATAAGAAATGCCATGTTGCAACAGCTCAATGTCCCAAATTCTTGTTGCATAAGCCATTTTAGTATTTTCACACTTTTAGACATTTATTTATTATTGTATTCTGTCTGTCTGTCTGTCTGTCAATGGATGGATGGATGAATAGATATAAATATGTACTATATGCATTTTAATCAACAGAAATATATATATATATATATATATATATATATATATATATATATATATATATATATATATATATATATATATATATGCTTATTTAGAATGGTTTCAGCTGCATAAACGTGGACATTCAAGTCTTTCAATAAAATGTCACTGTGTCCTGCCAGCTTGACCCAGAAACTATTGACCATCCAAACAAACATCCTATCTCTTATGCACGCATGGTTCAAAGTCTTATCACATTGAAAATCTTTTTCTAATATTTTAATATTTTATTACTGTGTCAAAGAATGTAGAGCACAAATTTTCCAATGACATGACAATTTTTAAAGTATTACTTTATGCTACAATAATATATATACTGTATATATAATTAATTATGACAAAGAAAATCACGGTGAAATTAAAGTCCCAGTTGGCAACATTTTTTTTTATCATATTCACTGAAGCCGACACTACGCTCCGATAGAACAACATAAATCATCGGGTTTTAGAAAAGTGCCTCTACGTGCAGGTAGAGCATGTTGTTTGTTTTGTAAAATATCAACAGCGCCCGGATCATCCTGTCCAATCAGCACGCAGGGCTGTGTTCGTGCACACACAGAGCCCCTCCCCCCTTGGGTCGTTCCACTATCACAGGGGGGAGGCGGAGGGAAGTAGCAACAAGCTTCCAATTCCTCCTTAAAAACCGAAACGAGGAGGTCCAAAACAACCAAGGAAAAGAAAACACTGGTGGAAAAGAAGGAAAAAAGATGGCGACGAACCGGGAATCGAACCCGGGACCCTCTCGCTGTGAGGTGACAGTGCTGCCCCACAGGTCAAGACCATTAAATTGCATCCACGTTATCACTCACTTGCCTTTGAACACAAGAAGTACTAATACTAAATGCACTCAGTTGTCACCTGTATAACAAACCGCTGCACACGAATAACAGCCCACATTCTGTATTCATAATGTGTACAAGTACAACAAAATATTGTTGGAGCAAGCCTGTAGATACCTAACATCAGTAAGAAAAAGTACTAAATCCAAAATATAAATATGAATGTAATTTATTCAGTAGCCTATTCGCGTTCGTATAATGATATTGGGAATTAATTTTTTAGAATATGACTGTTGAGTATTTTGAGGACTGAATTGAACTGTAAAAAACGGTAAAACATTAAAAAAAAAAACAATATAACAGAAAAAAAATTACATAACAAAACAAAATATAGCACAAGCTTAAGATAAAACACGTCAGTAAATATCCCCTTCGTGACGTTTGAAGCTTTTGTTCGTCTTTAAAATGCCAGTTTGCTGAATGAGACTACAAAACGTCATCACGTCGACGAGTCCTCGTTGTGTATACTTGAGCTCGCGCGACCGTAGTGTAGTTCGTTAATAGCCTGACGAGATTCCAGGCCCATTGCACTTATATTATACACATATTTATATTCCTGTTTAAAGGCAATTTAATGCATTTTTATTGTATGTAATGACAGCGTTTCGGTAAGCTTTTGGTTATCAACTACCTCGCGGTTAAAAATGCATGAGGGTTGTCCCATGTCAGCCACCGTACAGAAGGGATCAGGCAGGCTGGCGTGATTTGCGTGTGTTTTTAACAGTTCGGGTGTATATATTTTATTGACAGCTCTAAAGTCCGACTTCCTTCCACGTTGAAAATGTCCCGCTTTCCTCTGTGTGTGCTGTCGTCGCTAATCTTCCTGGTCTGCAGGACGAGCGCGTGTCCGTGCGCGAGACCGGAGCTCTGTCAAAACATCCGCGAGGAGAGAGACTTTGAGGTATTGTTTAAAAACACGGCGTTGCTGATCCTCCACCTGCAGCACATGACTGATAACTGACTTTTCTAACATGCAGTTATAATAGATGAGGTTTCATTTTTACTGAACTTTTCTGCTGTCATTTTGTGAGTTTCGAAATCAGCTGTTCCTCTTTTTCTACGAGGCCTGTCATTGATTTATGGCCATTTGTTATTTGAAAAGGTTCCCTTTTTGGGGGGGCACATTTGGGCTCTTGGACTATGGTTGCAGACGAATAGTCTAAAAAATAGGTCCTAACTCCTATTCCTTGACCTCTGGGGAAAACGTCACGGGGTTAAGGAAAGTTGGAAGGAGAACTCAAAAGGATTTATGAAAAGTCGACCGCGGTGCTCAGAGAATCCGACTGTACTTTCACTCTAAGCTACGTCATTATCATGCGCCCGATGATGATGACAGCTGATGATCGGCACTGACGTCTGCGCTGGAGAAACTACAATAATGGACTACATAAAGCACATCGTCCACTTCTCCACATGTTGTTGGTTTTATAAGCAGCTGGTTCACTGACCGGCTTCAGGTCCAGCAGCTCCTCCTTCCTGTTTGACCTTTTGCTGTTTTTACATTTCATTTGTGTTTTTAGTTTCGTTTCTGTCAAACATTTGTAACATGATTGAAATAAATAAAAATACCATTCAATTATTATCACTGTCCACACACATTTAGCAACACAATTCCAATAACTTGCAAGGAATTGTGGGTCGGTGTGATCTCCTTTCCTTTGGTATAGGAAGGTACGTTGCATCCTATGCTGAAGGAGCTCTGAAAGGAAGCATTGGAGCTCCTTTTCTTTGCATTTAGAGAATCCGAACAGCCCTTATCATGGCGGCCACTTGTTTACTTCCGGGTCACTTCTTCAGTTAGGAGCAAAATAGACTTTTCGACTGCAGCCACCTTGTTGTTGCTTCAAACTCTCATATCAAAGTGTACCAATTTTTTGCTGCACAATCATCAACATTTGATATTTATTCATTCTTGTTGGAGACTATTTGACTTGCAACTAATATCATTAATAACAGCTGCCATGTACCTTTACACCACTACTTCTGCTTTTTTTCTAATAGAAACTCTGTTTTACAAATTGTCAGCTGCTAACAGATTTCATACGTAAACATCAGTAAGAAGCATTTTACTTTCAAAAATGACAGGCCTTGTCAGAGAAATTGCTTGAAAGAAAATGAGAGGGACAGTAACAAAGTATGACTAACGGTTACGTGTCTGTGTTTTCAGGTGTTTGTGTTTGACGTGGGTGGGAAGGCATGGAAGTCCTACAACTGGAGCATGGTGACGACGGTAGCGACATTTGGAAAATACGACGCTGATCTCATGTGTCATGCTCACTCCAAAGGAGCACGGGTTGTACTTAAAGGTAGGAGGACTTCATACTTTTTTACTTAATTCACTATGGAATTAATTGATTTGTAGAGTACTGTCCATTATTCTCACTTTAAATCAAGGGCTAAACACGCTGTCTACATCAATCTTACAATTCATCCTCCTTTTCCATTTCCATCCAATTAGAATAGAGGGCATCATTTTTTTATGGAACCCCAAAAAATAGTCCTTTTCAATATTTCCATCTCTCTCTATTCTTGTCTGTGGCGTAAGGTGACGTTCACCTCCCCTTCATTGTGGACCAACATAACAGGACGTCGTGGATAATGGAGAAGGTCAACTTGGCCAAGAGTACGTTTATGGATGGGATCAACATCGACATCGAACAAGCGGTGATCACGGATTCGCCAGAGTACCACGCGTTGACAAGCCTGGTCAAAGAGACCACTGAGGCCTTCCACAGCGAGATCCCAGGCTCCCAGGTGACCACACAGTTTTAATGAGGTCCTCTAATAACGCATGTTGCTTCCTTCTTTTTCCCCGATGACGTCTGGGGAAACCCTTAAATCCCTCCATCGGCCTAAATAGGAATCAACCAGGCAAGAATATGAACCAATGAGGTGGTGTCAGCCTTCCACAACCTGTCTAATCTCAACATTTTATTCTTCTTATCCTGATCTCAAGGTCTCATTCGATGTTGCCTGGTCACCAAATTGCATCGACAAGCGCTGCTACGATTACGTTGCCATTGCTGAATCCTGCGACCTGCTGTTTGTGATGTCCTATGATGAACAGAGCCAGATCTCAGGGGACTGTATTGCGATGGCGAACGCCCCGTTCTCTCAAACGCTGAACGGTTTGTTGTCGAGTTGTTGGTGATGCATGAGTGTAAATCGGCTTGTCAATGCAGATCTATCCAGCACCACTTAATGAGACGCCTGCTGTCTTTTCCTTTTAAGGTTATGACCAGTTTTTGAGTCTGAAGATCGATCCAAAGAAGCTCGTGATGGGAGTGCCGTGGTACGGTTATGACTACCCTTGCCTCAATTTTTCCGAAGTAAGATTTGTTCATTTAAACGATTCAATTCAATTTTATTTATAGTGTCACAACAGGATATTATCTCAGGACACTTTACATATTGAGCATGACTAGAACACGCTCATGATTTTCAGAGTTAATACATGTTCAAAGTCCCAACATCACCCAGGAGCAAGAGTTACAGCGCCATCTAGTGGAGAGAAAATACTGCTTTAATAGGCTTTAATCAAATCAAATCAAATCAGACTTTATTTATATGGCACTTTTCATACATATAGTAGCACAAAGTGCCTCACAAAAAATAAAAGCAAACAAAACAAAAACAAAACAAGATGTGAGCAACAAAGAACACCACGAAACCAAAACCTCCCACCCCCACAAATATATAGACAGAGATACACAGAGACATACACACCCACACACATAAACATACACACACAAATACACACCCACACACATAAACATACACACACAAATACACACCCACACACAAACACTAACTGTTGCTGAGGAGACATGGCTGGGCATGTCTCCTCAGCAACACTAACTGTTGCTGAGGAGACATGGCTGGGCATCGAGATCTGAGGTGAGGAAGAAGCTACCTTTGGGGGCCGTACACACCGAGAGGAATCATGGTCCATGCCTGCAGGGGGCGCCGCCACAGGGACCACCCCAGCCCAGGCAGACAGGAGGCTCCACACCACGGTGTAGAGCTCTCCAACCACCCGGGCCATGGCCGTCCACAGGACAGCACCCCCAACGTTGGACCAGAAATAACTCCCGGTGTGGTAGGCCCCCAGGAGGAAACACTGGAAAATCGAGGGGCTAAAACAGTAAAATAAGGTCAAAGGTAGAAGCTAAAATCTGAGGGAATAAAACAATAAAACAACAAAAACAGTAAAATTCATAAAGATGTATAAAATAAAGTAAAATAGACCCAATAAATAAAACAATAAAAATAAATAAAATATATAAAACAGTAAAGCAGGATAAGCTAAAATAGATAATATAAAATAGAATAATAATAAAAAATGTAAGAAGCATAAAAGGAATTAAACAAGTCAGTTAAAAGCTTGATTAAAAAGGTGGGTCTTGAGCCTCTTTTTAAAAACATCAACATTCTCTGCGGCCCTGAGGTTCTCCGGCAGGCTGTTCCACAATCGGGGGCCATGGTAACTGAATGCCGCCTCCCCGTGTGTTTTGGTTCTGACTAGTGGTATGGTTAAAAGGCCAGCACCGGAGGACCTCAGGGTCCGCGAGGGTTGATAGGGTAAAATTTGTGCAGACAAATAAGAAGGCCCGAGACCATTAAGACATTTAAAAACTAGTAAAAGAACCTTAAAATCGATCCTGAAGCGCACAGGGAGCCAATGCAGCGATTTTAAAACTGGTGTAATGTGCTCCCGCCCTCTGGTCCTCGTCAGCACGCGTGCGGCTGAGTTCTGTAGTAGTTGTAAATTGTACATGTTCTTTTTGGGAAGACCAGAGAGCAGGGCATTACAATAATCTAAACGACATGAGATAAAAGCATGCATCAGCACCTCCGTACTGGCCTGAGAGAGAAACGGGCGGACTCTGGCTATATTCTTAAGATGGTAAAAACCTATCTTTGTTATGTTTTTGATGTGTGGAATAAAAGTGAGCTCAGAGTCAAAAATCACACCCAGATTCTTTATAGATTTTGAGGGTTTAAAATCCTGTAACTTTGGTAAAAGTTTCTCTCTCTGGCCTTCAGGACCAATGACTAAAACCTCTGTTTTTTCCTGGTTGAGCTGTAGGAAGTTTGCTGCCATCCATGACTTGATGTCTACAATGCAGTTAAAAAGGGCATCAATTGGCCCTGTGTCATCAGGAGACACAGCCATGTACAGTTGCGTATCGTCAGCATAGCTATGAAAGCTGATGCCGTGTCTCCTGATGACGTCCCCAAGGGGAAGCATGTAAAGGTTAAAAAGAGTTGGACCTAAAATTGACCCTTGGGGAACCCCACACTTTATCTTATGGGTTTCTGAGGAACATGTATCCATACTTACAAAGAAACTTCGATCAGTAAGGTAGGACGTGAACCAGTTAAAAACAGTACCAGAGAGGCCGACCAGGTTCCTCAGTCTATTTAATAAAATGTGATGGTCTACTGTATCGAAGGCGGCGGTTAGATCCAGTAGTACCAGGACTGTGAGTTTATGATTACGGTATCTAAATTACACCTGATGTCATTTAAAATCTTTAAAAGTGCTGTCTCTGTACTGTGGTTCCTCCTAAAACCAGACTGATGAGTCTCTAAAATATGGTTTGAGTTTAAGAAATCATTTACTTGATTAAAAACAAGTTTTTCCAAAATTTTACTTAAAAATGGTAAGTTGGATACAGGCCGGTAGTTATTTAAGACATTGGGGTCTAAATCACTCTTCTTCAGAAGGGGCTTCACCACCGCCGTTTTAAAGGAGGTGGGGAAGACACCCGTCTGAAGAGAGCAATTCACCAAATACAACAGCTGTTCCTCAAAGAATCCATAGAGTGTTTTAAAAAACGGTGTGGGAATTGGATCTAAAAGGCAGGTTGTGGGCTTTACCTGGGAGAAAACTCGACCAAGTGTCCTCGCATCAACCAGGGCAAAACTCTCCAGTGTTTCCTCCGGTAAAAGCAATGATCCAGGTGTTAAAAGCTGTTGGGATAAAAGACTGGATCTGATGTCATTGATTTTTCTTCTGAAGTGGTCTGCAAAGTCCTCGCAAAGGACGTTATCTGGTGTCTTAGAGGATTTTTTAAAATTTGTGTTTGTTAAAAGATCGATTGTGGAGAATAAAAATTTGGGGTTATTTTTATGATCAGTGATCAATTTTTGGAAGTGGGAAATCTTGCTTGTTTGACTGCGTTATTGTAAATTTTGAGGTGTTGACGTAAAATTTCATAGTGAACAGTTAACTTGCATTTCCTCCATCTCCTTTCAGCACTCCTGCATTCCCTTTTGAGTTTTTTAATGTCCTCGGTTCTCCATGGTGGTGTAGGTCTTGTTTTAATTGTTTTAATAAAAGGTGGAGCCACTGAGTCCAGTGTTGACTTTATCTTATTGTTAAAATGGTCAGTGATAAAATCGCAGGGTGCTGGTAAAATTTCGGCAGGAGTGCTTTGTAATATCTGAATAAAATTTGCAGCCACTTCAGAAGTTAGGTAGCGTTTCTTCACTGTTCTCACCGGGGCCTCCCGCTGATTAAAACTGGTGATTGTAAAAAACACACAAAAGTGGTCAGATACAGCCAGGTCCACAACAGAGGGCGCACCAATGGACAGGCCATAAGATATAACCAGGTCCAAGGTGCGCCCTCTGCTGTGGGTCGACTGCGTCACATGTTGCTTAAAATCAAGGCAGTGTAAAAGGTTTAAAAAGTCTCTAGACAGTGAGTCTGAGGAGATGTCCACGTGTAAATTAAAATCACCGGTTATTAAAATTCTGTTAAAAGTGGTATGAATAATTGATAAAAGTTCTGAAAATTCCCTGATGAATGAAGTGGAGTACTGGGGTGGTCGGTAGACTGTTATACAGAGAATAGGTGGGCTGCTAAAAACGAAGGCATGGTACTCAAATGAAGAGTAACTGTTAAAAACTACTTCGTTAGTGTTCATATTGTTCTTTGTAATTGAAGCAGTGCCGCCCCCTCTTCTGCACCCCCTAGTTGAAAATAAAAAGTTAAAATTCGGTGGGGAAGCCTCAGTGAGAACAACAGGTGCATCAGTGCCAAGCCATGTCTCCGTAAGGAAAATGCTGTCCAGGTTATTGTCTAAAATTATATCATTTATGATAAAAGACTTGTTTAAAAGAGAGCGCACATTCAGCACAGCCAATTTAACGTCTGTGCTGAACGTGCGCTCATCGCGTTTTCCAATCGGAATGTTAAAAACACAGTTTGATCTAAAAACAGTCCTGGGTTTCAATTGTCTATGTGAGATGATGGTTGGGATGGTATGAATACTGTCCTGTGCCACTGGGGTCACTGAGGGAGGGGCGTGTATGAGCGGCGAAGAAGACTTGTCGGGGACCGGGGGGGCGTGGCAGGTCAACAGTCACGCACGTGTGTCAGATTGGACAGCATAGAGGATATAAGCTGTGTCCCAATTCAGGGTCTGCATCCTTCGGAGGCTGCATTTGAAGGCCGCTTACGTCACAGAGCTGCGCGAAGGCTGTCCCAATTCGTCTAAATTCGAAGGCTCCTCCAAATGCGGCCTCCAAATGTGTCCTCCTTTCCCCCGTATTCAGAGGATGCACCGCTACTATCCTTCGCGGCCTCCCATATCCCAAGATGCTTTGCGCGCCGCTGTTCAACCAACAATGGCGGCGAAAGACGGCAGCAGCTCCGGCACCGGCAGCAGTGCCGAATACACATTTAAATGTAAGTAACGGGTTTTTGCTTAACGTCGGACGTTCAAGGGGCCTTAAGACACATTTGCGTGTTAAAATACGTGAAGTTAATAATGCTAATACGTGTAGCCACCGGAGTGTAGGGCCAGCTACGTGATGTAGCTTAAGGCTATTGATACGAGGAGCTCAGTTAACGTTAGCCTTTAAACGTAACGTAAGCCTAAAACCCTTCACTTTTAAATGTTACAAGCTCCGATGGTAACTTATATCTTATTGTAACCGTGGAGCTGTTAAGTTAATTTGTACTCGTAAGTTGTGTAGGCTACAGTCCGCTCCGACGTTTGGATTGAATACAGAGCTAACCGTGGGATCATTATTACTGTTAATATCGTTATTATATCGTACAATCATTTTGCATGTTGACATAACAGGAAATGTGCTTTACATGTCGTTTTGTTGTAGAGAGCAAGGAGCAGACTGAGGATTTGATCAAACTCCGGGTCCGGGATGAGAACGACCACCTGTTGAGGCCAAGAACACGGGACCACCGACAGCAGCAAGAAAGAGGAAAACAGATGAATGCTGGATTTGATCAGGGAGGACATGAAGTTACAGAGGGAGAGCGAGGAAAGGAGAAAGAGAGGGGATGGAGAGACTTTTTAGTTTATTGGAGAGACTGGTTGAGAGGCGTTGAATTTTTTGGGGGGGTGGATGTTTTTTTTCTGTTCGATTAAGTTCTGTGTTGATTTGTAATTTAAATTGTTAATTAAAAATATTGTATTGTACCATTTTCTTTTCCAAATATTGTATATAGTTAAATTAAAATATTATAACCTGTAACATTATCTGTTCCATTTCTTATTTACAACTAAAGTCAACTTTTGAACTGCTTTTCAGTGACAAGAAAATAATTTATTTTTTGTGTAATTAACAAATATTTACAAAGTTACAATAACTTTTGACAAGTGGGTGTTCTTAACATGTAGAACTATTTACAAAAGATCAGCAGAAATAACTATTTACAGAGAACATATATACAGTATTGACTGAGCAGGAGTCCCTGGTGGTGCTGCTGGACTGGATGGAGGACCCTGGACTCTTCTGGCTCTGAGTGGGACATCATCTGGGAGGTGGGGGGTGTGGGATGCATGTCTCCACTGTCCACCACATCGTCCATCATCGGGGTTTGCAGGGCTGATGCAATCGACGGATGCCATGTCACTAAAATGTTTAAAAGAGAGGCAAGAATAAAATATTGAATTAAGTCAGGGTTATTTACAGGATTCGTACACATTTTACTATTCAATTCAATCACTTTATAAGCCAAGGATTTAGACTTAAATTCAAGCACTTTTCAGACCTTGAAAAACAGCATTAAAATTACAGCATTTTCAAAGATTTTACATTTTAAGCACCTGTACGAACCCTGTATTAAGTCTTATGGTTAAATGACATTATCCATGTCAATCTATACTTAATATGGCTCGTCACTTAGCGGTATCATTTATTAACGGGGAATATATTAATTACCACGTACTACGCTAGCTATGTATGAACATTAATATGGGTTAAAATAACAGCTTTAACGTTACCTCCCCACAGCTCTCCCAGCCGGAGATAAACAAGCCGCCGGTGTCGCCGCAGCCGCCTCTCCTCTTGCTCAAAAAAAAAAAAATTAAATTAAATTAAAAGAAAAAAAAGAAGAAAAAAAAAATATATATATATATATATATTAAAAACTCTCCATCATGTTCGTCTGTCGTATTTTTGTTTTGACCGGTGTTTTTCCCGGGCTTGGCCGGCAGAAGTGATGACGTCGCGACGCAATCAGGAAATGCTCCGTTGGTTAGACCGTCCCATTTACCGACGGTTGACCCAGCCTTCGGAGGAGTCTCCGAAGGTGTCGCCTCCGTAGACCACGTAGGCTGGGTCCTCCGAAGGCTGCAGACCCTGAATTGGGACACAGCTATAGTCTGTTAAAATGTTGCTACCTAGCCAGCTCGGATGAACCCCGTCAGCTCTAAAAAGGGAGGAACGATTCCAGAACAGATTAAAATTGTCGATAAAACCTAAGTTGTGGGCAGTGCAGGAGGACTGGAGCCATGTGTTGAGGCTGAGGATTCGGCTAAAACGTTCTACTCCGCGGGCCAGAGTTGGAATCGGACCGGAAATGAAAACGGACTTTCCACAGTTTGTTAAAAACCTAAAAAGATCTTTAAAATCAGTTTTGGTCAGCTCGGACTGCTTTCTACCTGCATCATTTGATCCAACGTGCACTATGACACGTTGGATGGAGGGCCCGAGAGAGTTCAGCAGTGCTGGGAGTTTGTCCAGTATGCCGGGGACGGTGGCTCCGGGAAAACAATGCGTTGCGGCATTGAAGAAGCGGATGTTTTTAATTATTGAGTCTCCAATTATTAATGTGGTGGGCGAAAAAAGGGGGCGGGGGGGTGACGGTTTCTGGCTCACCTGGCAGCCAGTGGCATCGGAGGTTGGAGTGTGATTCCCCGCCGGGTCCGGGCGAGGAAACCGACCGGAGCGGCGGAGCACAGCCTCCTTCAGGATCTTGCGCCGGGCGGAGGAGGTCCGGTTCGAAGGCCTCTGAGCAGAAATCTAGAGCAGACCAGGCTCTTCGGTTCCATCTGCCTCATTTTTGGGGGGGGGGGTTTTCTTTGGTGACATTTCAGTGTAATGTGTTGACAAATGAGGTCATGGTCTTGGATGGATTGCCATGAAATATATTTATAGATATCCATGGTACCTAGTGGATGAAATCCTAATAACTTTGGTGATCATCTGACATTTCCTCTTGCGCCATCATGAGGATTTGTTGATGAAAAGAAATTGAACACCATCAACATAAAATAACCCCATTCCTGTGGTTTAATGTATTAAATTAAGCAATTTAATTGCCTTTGTGTATAAAATACAGAATGTTATGCAAAAGTTCAAACGTTTAAAAATCAAGCAAATCCTGCTGGAATTCTTTAATGCCCCAAATAAGTCTCCTAAAACTGTCCAATTGATCCAGAAGGCTGCAGCATGTGATGACTGACAAAAACTAGGAGAAGAGATCATATTACTCCTTTATAGTTTTCTCTGCACTGACTCCCTGTGCAATCCAGAAAGAAATTGAAATCCTCTACCTCACCTACTAAGCCCTTAATGGTTCGCAGTAATCGTTTCTATTATTCCCGCTATTACTACAATCATTATATGTAACACATGAGGATTAACTATTTTGTCATTTTCTTCCGTTGTTTATTGTGTACACGTGACATCGGCAAATTTGTGATACAACATGAATTAGCTACTCTCAGCCTTTTCTTTTTCCTGTGATTTACGGTCTTTTGTAAGGTTGTTTTTTCATTTTTTCCATCATGGAAAATGGCAAATCATGCTACTGCTTTTGTATATTTACACTGAAAACACTGAAAATGTTTTTTCGTAAACAGGATGGAGTATGTTCTCTGATCAAAGTGCCTTTCCGGGGAGCTCCCTGCAGTGATGCAGCTGGAAAACAGAAAACATACAAGTGGATCATGAAGCAGGTCAACGGCTCAATGTCCGGCAGGCTCTGGGATGACGAGCAGCAAGCTCCTTACTTCAATTACAAGGTATGTTGTCTTTAATGTATAGTTTAAGTCTTAATTTTGCTTTAATTTGCTGAAAAATATACAACTTGGGTAAGATGTTGTAATAGGTAGATAATTGGGCCCCTAGTTCATGGATTATTTGTCCGTCTGTCAAATTTAAGCTTGACTAACTTCATCTCTTGTAGTCCTGATTAATTACGACTCAATAAATCAGGCAGACATTTCAGAGTTCATCCAGTCCAGAGTGCCGCCATCCGCCAGACTTCCCAAATAGAACAGATCACCTCTTGGAAACAGCCATAAAACTTTCTGCTGAACGTCTTCTTGTTGGCTTTTAAAGTCTTCTGTCATCTGATCAGCATTGGTTATCAATTTATTGTTTATCATCTTAGTAGGATGTTGCCTGGGGTCTTAAGAACTGTTGAATGTTCATAAATCAATTTAAATGTTTTCCAAGTTATTGCATTCTGTAGCCTAGTTGCAAAAGGTATATTTTACCAAAGAGTTTGTGTACTACAGCTTCATGAAGTTGTAAAAATGCATTATTTTCAGATTCATAAATATGCGTCTCTACAGGTAGATATGGATAAATGTAGACAGTGTGTGAGTGTTTTACAGGTGAAAACGCAAGGCATACTCCCGTTGTGTTGCCCAATCAGATGTCTTCTTTGCCGTCTACTAAGCACTATTGTTAGCTTAACACAAACCATTAAACATACACTCGTTAAAAGTTTTATTTAATTTTTTTTTAAACAATGAAAACAACTTCCCATAAAGCTCAAGTACTGATACCGAGATCATGGTAAAGCTCCAGGTATCCAGTCTGATCGGCGCCTTACACATCCATTTGTACTGTTGATAACATCCATACCACTAATTCATCACTTGTACCTGTACATTTTGACATTTTATGATGGTTTTGAAATTATTTTTTTAAGACAAATTATACTTTTTATGACATTTTCCATGATTTTTCCCATTTTTTTTAAAATACTTTTTTTCGCCATCCTAAGATACTACTTTTTTTTTTATGACATTTGAAGTAGCATTAACAGAATGTAGTCCTTCCATCAGTCACTAGGTGCCACCAGTTGCCTGGCAACCAGTCACTTTCTCCTGTTGACCTCCTGTTCCCTTTTTTAATGAGAAAACATGTAAAAGACAATAACATTAAGATTCAACATATAAAAAAGTTTTATTGTGTGTGAGATGTAATCTATTTAACGTTTCTCCTCAGGACCAGAAAGGACAGATTCATCAGGTTTGGTATGATGACCCACAGAGTATCTGTCCCAAGGCAGAGTCGGTGAAAGCGAAAGGTTTGAGGGGCATTGGCATGTGGAACGGTAACATCCTGGACTACAGCGATGAACCGGTTGCCAGGCAGCAGACCGCCGAGATGTGGAATGCACTCTTAGGATGCTAGCTGGGATACACTTGACACTCTTGCAGAAATGTACATCACCCCTCCTGTTTGTTGTTAAGTCAATATATCCCTTTGTAGCAGCGATGGGGTGTGGATTCCCTCTGTTCAGGGATGCATACTTGCACTTCAGGCTTTATTGTGGCTTTTATTGCTGTTGTCCTTGAATGTAGTCTCGTCGTTGTCATTGAATGTTGCCTCGTAGCAGACATTCCTCTGCCCAAAGTGAAATAACAGATTCTTGGGGGGAAAGAGAGACAACCAATCAGTTTAATGCAACATGGAAGGTATTTTTGATTGACTGCTACTGAGCTTATTGATATTTTTGCACCTTTTTAATGAATAAAATATTCATAAAAAAAAACATATGTAAGTGACTTTTTTTGACAAACTATACTATGACTTTTTACTTACTTTTGACAAACTATACTATGACTTTTTACTTACTTTTGACAAACTATACTGTGACTTTTTACTTACTTTTGACAAACTATACTACGACTTTTTACTTACTTTTGACAAACTATACTATGACTTTTTACTTACTTTTGACAAACTATACTATGACTTTTTGGACAAACTATACTATGACTTTTTACTTACTTTTGACAAACTATACTATGACTTTTTGGACAAACTATACTATGACTTTTAATTTACTTTTGACAAACTATACTATGACTTTTTACTTACTTTTGACAAACTATACTATGACTTTTTACTTTTGACAAACTATACTATGACTTTTTACTTACTTTTGACAAACTATACTACGACTTTTTACTTACTTTTGGACAAACTATACTATGACTTTTTACTTACTTTTGACAAACTATACTATGACTTTTTACTTACTTTTGACAAACTATACTATGACTTTTTGGACAAACTATACTATGACTTTTTACTTACTTTTGACAAACTATACTATGACTTTTTGGACAAACTATACTATGACTTTTTACTTACTTTTGACAAACTATACTATGACTTTTTACTTACTTTTGACAAACTATACTATGACTTTTTGGACAAACTATACTATGACTTTTTACTTACTTTTGACAAACTATACTATGACTTTTTACTTACTTTTGACAAACTATACTATGACTTTTTACTTACTTTTGACAAACTATACTATGACTTTTTGGACAAACTATACTATGACTTTTTACTTACTTTTGACAAACTATACTATGACTTTTTACTTACTTTTGACAAACTATACTATGACTTTTTACTTACTTTTGACAAACTATACTATGACTTTTTGGACAAACTATACTATGACTTTTTACTTACTTTTGACAAACTATACTATGACTTTTTGGACAAACTATACTATGACTTTTAATTTACTTTTGACAAACTATACTAGGACTTTTTACTTACTTTTGACAAATTATACTGACTTTAAAAAAAAAAATCCGACAAACTATACTAACTTTTTTTAATTTTCAACATACTTTTTTCAACATCATATACTATGACTTTTTATGCCTTTTTTCCGACCTAATCTACGATTACTTTTTTTAAAATACTATACTATTACTTTTTTGAACATACGACAGTATGACTTTTTTCAACATGCTATACTAGTCTCACAAAAATACATCAGTACACAGGAGAAAACAGGCATAATGTTGATGCAGATGATCCAGTTCATAGCATTGCAACGTGAAACAATGGGTTACCAGGGGAAGCCCGGAGGAATAAAAAAAAAACATAAACAAAGAGGACAGCATGTGTGGCATTTTACATGAACATCAAAGATTTAATATAGAACATAAAACACTTCAAATCATAGAATAGGAGCATTAGCTACACACCTGGTTTATTCATCAAGAAATACTTTTCAGAGGTCCCTTCATCAGTAAAAAAAAACACAAAAAATAGTTTGACTTTGTTCCTAACTCATTACAGCACCTGAGAAATTCAACAGTATCAACATTGTGAATGAAATCAGATCACATTAAACTATAAATAAAGAAATAAAAACTCAGCTGCACAAAATCAACAAATCAGCTGCTGGCCCAGCAAAGGTTTTGTTCACAGTTCTGTGTGAATTAGTTGGAGGTGCTTTGAACTTGCCGTCTGTCCCGTGTTGTCTTTCCAAAGCCCAGAGATGATGTGGGACCCGGATGAGAGGACTGACTCTTCTTCTGGGCCAGCTCAGCCTTCAGGGCCCTCAGCTCTGTGGCAGCCTGTTTCCTCAACTACGCCATTCATGAAAGTAAATAACATGACTTCCGGCTATTAGACAGAGGTGGAATAAACGATTTACTCAAGTACTGTACTTAAGTACCGATGCAATGGACAGGCAATCCTTTTCTCATAGGCAAATATTTTACTCCACTTTATTTATAACAGCTTTAGTTACCATCATGATTAAAATTGTTCATCCTCCAAACACTGAACATATTGCACTGTAGACTTAACTAGCAATAATTGTGTCACATATTTTATGGAGGAATATACATTTCCAGAACACATATTTGTAGAATGTTGAAAAGAAACGTGCCATTTTTTCAAATACACCAACTCGATATCTACTGCTTTTGTTCAGGAGGATACAAACATTTAGATAGATTCATAGAAAACCAGTTACCTTTATCTCCGTTACCAGCTTCATCTTAGCATCCTCTACTTTCCTCTTCAGGTCGTCAATCTCGTGGCTCTCCGTCATGATCTGGATGATGAGTTCATTCTGAAATTCACCATCCTTCAGTCAGTCATTTACATAAAAAATTGTATTTTAGTAACTGCAGGACTTGTGACACTTCGAGTCCCTTCAAACAGTTTCTTTTCTTGCTACAAATTGAAATACACGCTGTGAAAAAGGTGTATTGGAAAATTAAAAATATCACTCAGTTTATCCAATTTCTTTGGAAAGAAAGCAATATTTCGACTGTAATAAAGACAAAGGTTAAGGAATCCCATCTGAGAAATTCTTCATCCAAATATATACTACCCTTGCCTACCCTTTTCATATGAATCCAAACAGTCACATTCCATAAGATCAAATAAAATGTTACCTTTATGGAAGATCTGCCCTGTCGTCTTGGCTTTCCTCGGTTATCTCTGGCCTGGAGCTGGTGTAAGAGTTTATTGTAAAATGTCTCCAATTCCTGTCGTAAATTTCTCAGATTTTCCTCCAGTGGTGCTGTGGCCTTCTTGGTCTCAAAATATTTCTTCTTCCAACTATCACGTGCTTTACATTGAAGGGGAACAAAAAAAGCAGCGCTTACTTTTGACATCTTGAAAAAAAAATTAGGAGTCAGCAATTAGTCTACAATTAGCCATCAAGCAAAGCTTTTGTACTAGAATAATAATCCTTCATTCTAAGTTAATTTCACTCTTCAAAAGTAATATGTTACAGGTTACAGATTCCTTACAAACTCACATCTTATAAGGAATCATAAAAGTATTTTATTGATCACCTTGGTTCCTGCGGTGTCGGTTTTGAGCCAACAAATCTTTCCCCTTTCTCAACAACTCTTGCCTCGTCCACTCCAGCTGCTTCCTCTCCTCCCTGACCAGCTTGATCTCCTCGATCAGTTCCTCTCCTAAAAGAGACGACAAACATGGTAGTTGGGTTTTTATTACATTTTTAAAAAGGACAATAAATCCTTGGCATGTAGCCAATGTGACAGCTTACTGCTCGTCTGAATGACTGGCGAGGCGGTTGGTTTTTGAGTGACCACGGCCAAGTCCCGTCCTGGAGGCGGAGAGGTGAACCCAACGGACCGACACAACCCAGCTGGACTCTCTGACACCTTAAAAAAGATTAAAGGTCTGTATTCCTGTTGTTTACATCAAAGACCTCACACACACACACTACTGCAGTGGAATCTGGACTAATAACTACACTAAACAACATGCAAGAAACTTGGCACTTCCCGCTTGCTTTAAAAGGCCTGTAAAACTCAATCAAGGAATCCTTTGATGGCACATATATAATGCTATACTTTACTCCACTTGTCGGTTTATTCCTGATGGACTTCAGTGCTTGTACCTCCTTTAATTTCCCGAGCCTGTAAAACACACACCCGGTTAACCACAATCAGCATGGTAGTATGAGAGCATCGTGGTGTTCACATTCAGTCATGCTGTACAGTAGTTACCCGTCTGTGAGGGAGAAGCCTGAATCTCTGTCCTCCAGAGACCGGGCCACTCCTGAATCTCTGGCCGCTCTGTTGCGTCTGTGGAACTGATCCTTCTGTTTGCTGCTTTCTTGGTTCCCCGGCGAGTCCTTCACCTGAGCCGGATCAGCTTCACATCGTTGTAAAGCTGTGGATGTATAACAGCTGCTATACGAGATCCAGACGTTTCAAAAAGGTCTAAAAATGTCATTTCAGATGTATATATTTTCACATTAAAACATAATTTCTTATCCGTTTGCCTAAATTGGCTTTTCAGTGATATCTAGCAGGATATACAAGACTTTTTTCACATTTACCTGAAGGATATGAGTCACAAAATGAGTGATAGGATCTAAAAGCGCTTCGTTTCAAAAGAGAGAAACCTGCTCTTTCATCACGTGGCATAACTGCACAAGTTTCAGGCTGCAAATGTGCACACTCAACGCATTCTTTGGCGTTGAGCAAACTTGAATATAGCATACCTGTATTGCTACCTTTATTATGTGAAACAGGCTGTGGTGCCGTTTGATTATGAGGCTTCCTTGGGCAGCACTCTTGCTCTGCCCACTCCAACTTGTTGGAAGAGACACCCTCCTCTTCATTTTCTCCTTCTGAAGAACTATAGCTCTGGTCCTCCTCATCGTCCTCCTCCTCCTCCAAGTTGGGAGAGGGAGGTGGCTGATGGGAACGCCGTGGGATGAGGGGAAATTTAACAGGCTCCTTTGTTGCTGCTGGCAGGCTGCAGGTCTTAGGGTGGTGGTAATAGGTCTGGTGGTCCGGGGAGCTGCTGCTGGTGTCTGAGGTGAGAGACTTGGAGCAAACACTGCTGTCGTTGTCCACAGAGGGCAGCAGGTAAAGCTCTGGCTGTGGGGCCTGTCGACAGGTGACAACAAGATACTAGAGGCTTAAATGGTAACGAAGATCACCAGATAATGCAGGGGACAAATTAGTACATACAGGTAATCACTTAAGTTCATACCTGCTGTGACTGAAATGCTTATTAGTAATACCAAATGTGATATTTTCTTGGAATTTTCCTGATTTTTTTCAATAACTACTTAATATATAATGTTAAATGTTAAATATGGAACCTGGTTCTATACGTACATATGGTGGAGCAAATGTTTTCACTTTCAGATCCCTCTCCTGTTTGCTCTTGACCTGTAATAGCAAAGAATTTGGTGGTTATAAGAGACCTGGCAGTAAAAGCAGTGTGGTCTCTTCTCTCTCGCACCCCCTCAGGCATGAACACACACACATGCACCCTTTAGTGTCAACAGCTTGAATAGTGAACTTGTTAATCAAACTGTCTGCATTGTTTCTTTCTACTGTCTGCCCCCCCAGTGAAACACAACCCGCTATAGAAAAACCCACCAATGCCAAACTGCGGCCAACACATTTCAGGAAGGAGAATTTGTCGACGTTCCTGTCGGCGCCAAGAAGAGCTCCCAGCTCGCTCCTCAGAGTCTTCAGGGTGACATCGGGATAAACCCTGAGTGATGAGAAGGAACACAATACATGTTTGCACACTTGTTCTGCACTGTGACAGAACATGGGAAACCCAGATAAAACTATTTGTAGTCTGATTTATGTGGATTTTAGTTACCTGTTAGAGTCTAAATGCTGCAAATTAAAATCTGGGGGGAAATTTGCTGGGATTTTTAAAAAAAAAACAGCTTTCAAATCCTTCAGTTTATCAGGCATTAATGCGTCTGAAAGGTTTGGTTAGTTGCATACATTCAGATAATGTTAAAGAATAAGCAACACCTGAGAATGCAGACGTCTATATTTCACAAATTTGAATCAAATTCTACATTTACAGCATTTTTCACCTGATGAAGCCGGCAGATATGAAGCTCTCCACCGCTTCAGCAGGGACTTTGTTGAGCCTCTCGTTCCACTGGTCTTCTGGCACAAACAGCACGTGGAGCTCCACGAACTAAACCCAGAAAAGACGGACATAAGCACGTTTCATAAACGAGTGACAGTAAAAATAAATTAATTAATTAATTTAAAAAAACGTGCATAATTCCCATCGATACCTACCTTGCAACTGGCCGGTCTTTTATCCTCGGGATATCTCACTGACTCACAGGACAGCTCCATAAGCACAGCTGCAAGACGCTGGATTTCCTGTATAGTTCTGCGTGGACTGGACAGAAACAATCTGCTGCAACCAAACACAGTCGCCCAGCGGACTTTGTTTTATGAGAGTGCCAGCGCCGGTTGCTCTGGTGCTGATGATGACAACTGCTGCAGAATGTAGCTGTTTATTATCCCATATTTGGAGACCAGAGAGCTGAGCTGTGGAAGTGACGCTGGCCATACGTTTTTTTTTTTTTTTTTTTTTTAAATAGCAGGGTAATTTTCTTTCAGGTATGGTGATATGTTATAATTAATTTTCTTTATCAATATTTCGTTTTTAAGATTGTATTATGGCTTTTGACTACCTCCATTAAAATACAATCAAAAAAATTGATGTATAGTCATTTTGTAAACACGTATTATATTGATAACATTCACGGCATCTCGGTAGTTTCCGTTCGTTTTTCCTTATACAGTATTTCCGATGACATTTGAGCGCGATAACACTTTATCCACAGATTCAATTCACTGGATGCTGCTTTCGCGCACACCGGAGGTTGTCGTAAATATTAACTTTAACAATAAATTAGTGTTTTTTTTTTTTCTTCTCCCAGCCCAAAAGCCCATTCGTGGTTTTCGATATGATGTTTAGAGCGAACAACACCAACAATCGTCAACAAAGATGACGTTTAAAACATTTTATAAAAAGTAATAAAATAATGAAAGTACAAATAATGCTAAAACCACAACATTCCCGTTCATTGCTTTGCACTCGGAGCGTAAACAACACAGTTATTTTCCATTTTTATTTCAAAATTAAGCAGCAGAACATTAGCACGTAGTTAAACTTGTTGTAATGTTGGTGATTTTCCCCATTTAAATTCACTTTACGATTAAACGGTGGACGTGAATTTTTTTTTTTTTTTTTTTTTTGGATCGTCCCTGAAGGCACCAGCGGCGGACACTCCTAAAGAAAACCGGAAACTCGGCGATGAGGAAGAAGTAGTTAGCGATCTATCCCGAAAGTGATTTTGATAGTTTTATATTCGTTCTTTATTAACACCACGTTCCCTTAAACTCGTCACAATGTCGGGATCATCCAGCGTCGTAGCGATGAAGAAAGTCGTCCAACAGTTACGCCTCGAAGCGGGCATAAACAGGGTTAAGGTAACGTCAACGGCTGGACGTTACTCTTCCTTTATGGCTGTGTGGTTTCACTTTGTTGCTACTTTGGCTTGTTGTTAACACGGATGGCGTCGCTCGACGGACCGAGCGTTTCGTTGGTCACACGACGGCAGCTAACTTGTTTGTTTTCTACAGGTGTCCCAGGCCGCGGCGGACCTGCAGCAGTTCTGCCTCCAGAACGCCCAGCAGGACCCTCTGCTCACCGGCATGTCGTCCAGCAGCAACCCGTTCAGACCGCAGAAAGTCTGCTCCTTCCTATAGCAGCGGCTCGACCCTCCGACCCCCCCGTGAGTAGCTCCACCCGTTCCTTTCATCGCTCTCCGGGCTTCGAGGGGTTCACAAACTCGTCGCCATCTTTCACGGTTTTCACACCCTTCTGTGAGAGCAATTAACCAATTATCATTTTCATTATTATTATAATCAATAATTTTCCATTTTGGAACTTCATCCTCTTTCTAAAGGAAGTTATTTAACTATCAAATCAGCAACAAACAGCGGCAGAAAGTAACTAAACATTCACTAATGTGCACTTTAATTTTCTGTTACTTTCTACTTTTATTCCACGATTCAGAGGAAAATGTTTCTTTTACTACATCTATTTGATAACTGTAGTAACGTTGCAGATTCAGATTAAGAATACTCGGATCAATAAATACATGTATTATAAAAAAAAATTAAAAATAAGTACCTTAATTAGAGCTAACCTCAAGGCAGTTTGTGTGTATTTCTCCATAAATTAATACTTTCACTATATATTTATATACACTTAGACCTTCTCTATAAGACATGAATTTATTTATTATTTTTTTTACATTATGTGACCTTTAAATAATAAATAAACAGTCAATATCTGAAAAGGTTAATCTGTTTTTTCAACTGCTTTTCTACAATCGTCAGATGTTTATCTATACTGGACGTTCTTATTAGAAAAGTAAAAGCATATGCATACCAGTTTACATGAGATCACAATTTACTGCTAGATCGTCCTGGAGTTTCTTCTCGACTCTAAATGAAACTTGTTTGAGCCTGGAGATGGTGTGCAGCAGCTTCTCAGTAAACCGGTTACTGGGTCTGACTAATGCATGCAACATTTCTGCAGGTTTTGGACATTGTGGTGCCTTGTTGGAACTGAGCTGCAGGGCCTGCGCTGTGGACTGAAATTGTCTCAAGAGCATTCGGGAATTTGGGGACAACAAACTAACTTAATTTTTCCTTTGTTTTTTTTGTTTTTTTACTTTTGCCTTTGTAAAATCTTAAAGAAAGATTTCCAGGTGCTTATGTGGCCACGATACGTCTTAACCTTCTTGCTTGGAAGAAACTTACCTATATCAACACACACGTCGTGCCTTTTGAATTGTACATTTATCATGCCTGTTGAGAATAAATAAATGCTATTTCAACATTTTAAACTTGCAACATGTTTTTTTTTATTAAAATGAATATATGCATTTCAGAAGTGTCTTCCATAATTATTTTGAAAAGAGCTGTACTGTAGACACATAAACCATTACCCATTTCCAGCCACTGTTGCACTTTAAGTCGCTGCTCCAGATACAATTTGCACAGACCAGGATGTAACATAGACATGACATTCTGATTCATTTCAGGCCACATTCATCCAGTTTGTGGAGATATATTTAAAAAGGAACTGCACAGAACATGAACATAAGATCACAGGTCAGAATTTTCAGGTTATTGGGATTCATAACTCTTGTCCCCTTTCTGGTGTCACCCAACTAAGAGAGAAGGTAAGAGTCTTTGCCATTAGTTACAGGTTCCTGTCCCACACTTGGCCTGCAGATGCAGCTTCACAGAAGTCGTTTTCATGATGAACGCGATTCTACAGCGATGTGATCTCATAAAATCCAGTCATCTGTGTCGGGTGTCAAATTAAGTTGAAAGGACAAATAAGGTCGTCCTTGCCTGACCACAAAAGCCGGTTGTTTTGTATTCAAAGCTGGAACTTCCTTCTGCAGGCATCCATCTCATGGCGCTGGAAACGGAAAGTATTATTTTAGCGTTACAGGAAAAGAAAGGGACATTTAAGTTACTCGGCGAAGCACATTGTAATAATTTTTTACAACAAACCTGGCAGTAAATTAGCCTGCCACATTATGTAAATTTAAGTCAACATCAATACACTTCAAAACAAATTAGTATTATTTAATCGCTGACACCATCAGAGCAGTTTTAGCGTCTCTGAGAAATGTTTCGGCAGAGAGACTCACCTTTAGGACCCACTCGTACTCCCCAAACTTTGAGTCGAAGGTGCCTTTCTGTAGCGAGCGGAGTTTGAGGGTGAACCGAGGTCCCAGCTCCTGAATACCAACTCTCTTCTCATTCTTGAAGATGTACCTTTCAGAAATACAAATACGAGTATATTAGATCATCTAGAATTAAGATGAACCGTCACGAACAGCTACTGAAAAAGGAATTGCGTTACAAAGTGAAAAATTCTAAACCGACTTAAAAAAATGCTCACCTGTGGAATCTGAAAAATACAAAGTCTCTCTGGTTGTGGAAGGTGGCGACCTGTCGACCTACAAACTGAGGGTTCTGTGGGAAGAGGGCTGCGAACAGGCGGCCGATGCTGTGGCCCAGACGTGTGGTGAAGTTGTTGAGGATAATCTCCGGAGTGTGTTCAGTTGGATCCTTGCCTCGTCTCTGCAAAAAGAAAACACTACGATTATGATTAAAATCACACAGTGGCTTCATATTTTAAAATATGGGATTATAAAGCAATAAGGAAAATACCAACTAGCATCTGAGTAAACTGTTGCATGCTGTAAACTAGCTGCTCTAGTGTCTAGTTGTTATACTTCTACGTGGGATCCAAGACAACATGTAAATAAGGCGACAGAATGGGAGTTTTTTACCTACACGTTTCATTTTTGACTAGAGGTGAACATTTCAGCAAGCACACTCAAACCTCACTTTTAGAGACGCTAAATAAACAATTATTATTGTCATGGTCTTACATGATATTTCCCATTTAATCAAAACAGAGAAAGAGTTTAAATGTGTCAACTTGCCTTCATCTCCTTACGTAGTCGAACACTGCTGATCTTGAAGTGTGCAGTTGGCCCGTCAGGAAGATGACAGAGAACCAAACCATCTTAATGTCAGATTAAGGAAGCATTACAAAGGTCGGACTAGGTGAGCTAGTATTACTACAGCCAGCTCACCTTGTCACAGTTTACCAGTGAAGAGTCATTCCACTTATTCCAATACTTCTTGCAACTAACATTCATCGCTGAGTTGTCATCTAATAAAAAGGTCTCTGAAGGTAAAAAATTAACAAAATGCCAAGGATTTAATCAAACACAATCCTCATTCGTTATCTAAATGATACTAATGCAGTAAATACTGGATAACAGAGAGGTGTATATAGAACACTGTATCCTCTCTCCTGACACAGCTGCCATTGAGGATACTGGGCACTTTGCGATCCTCGTTGATGACCATCAAGTAGGTGAAGTTCCTGGCGACGCACTGAGGAATGATCCTCTTCAGGGCCAAACCTCTTCTGTAGTAAACGTGGGCGTTGGGGACTACTGTGGCCAGCTGCTCACAAAACCTCACCGTCCTCTACAGGAGAGAAAAAAAAAACAGAGCGATCACATATCAATTACACACAAGATTAAACAGCCTCATTTTATTTGTTGTGACAAGTTGCAAGCCATATTTAGGTACACAAAGCTGAATAAGACAAAATCTATCCATCACCTGTGATTTCAGCTGTGTTAAAGCTTTTATACATAAACTGCCAAAAAAAAGAACAATAGTCTAATTCTGAGCTGCAGCCACTCACCCCCCTTGGTCTGTCAGATGTGGTGATGAGCACTTTGGGGTTTGTCAACCCGTTGAAGTAGGCAGAAAATTCATCAGTTCCCTCGTCAAATGCAATCTGCAGACGAGAGGAAAACACACATTTGTGTAAATGCATTAAATAAAACCCGAGATCGTTTGAACAACCACAGCCAAACGTGATCAGCACCTCTTCATCTTCTGGGTCAACTGTTGTCTCGTCGTACACCCTCTGATTTTCTATCGTCTTTGGGACCTCTTTTGGCGGCGCCTTCGTGAGAGACAGAGGAAAAGAAGAATTGAATGCCCAATATTAATGCTGTTACCTTGTTTAATGGTAAAATCCATCATACTAAGATAATAGCTCTGATAATAGGGACAAGACAGCAAAATAACTCACCTTGTCACCTAAAGCTTCTCTTTCTTTTTTCTTCGTTTTCTTCAGCTGTATTTTTTGCTGAAATATGAAGACAGAAAAATATAAAACACTGAAAGTCCAGCCAGGGTGTGGATGTTAAGTTTACAGTACAGCGCTGAAAGATGATGAATTAATCACAATGTTTCTGTCTAAAAATGATTTGGATAAGCAGTGAGCAGGAGCTACACAGAAATGCAACTTATTCTTTGTGTCCATCTTCTGAAATGTGATGGTTTTCTGCTCATGTGTGCTTAATATCTTTGGTTTTAGATTGTTGAGCAGAGACAACAAGCAACTTGATGCCACCATAGAATGAATAGATACATATGTAATGGAAGTAACCGTTAATAAATTGTACTTGCAGCCCTAGAACTGTGTATTGAATGTTATAGGTTGAGCACATGTATTGTCAAAACATCTGCAACTTATAAGAAGTTGTTGTAAGAAGTAGCATATGTCAACTGAAATGTAGTGCAGTAAACTGGATAAATAAAAGTGGGATTAAATTGGCAGTAATTCATAATTACACTGAAGTTAGTGTACTTAGGCACCTTCCTACTGATTCACTGCGACCAAGCGTTAGGATAGGCTTACATGTTTTTAAAAAGCTGACTCAATCAATCCATTTCAACCAGACCAGTTCTTCATAGCCTGCATAAAGGGAGGCTTTTAATCTGTTTACCAGCCTGCATTAGCTTCAGCTAGCTGCACCAGCTAACGTGTAGTTTATCATGACAACGCCAGCTAAGCTAGCACTTCGGTGTGTTTACCTTTCGTTTGTCCTGTTTGAATTTCATGAACATTGCGTGTCTTCGCTGTTTATTCTTGATTTCGGACACACTGAAGGTGGGAGGGAAGGCAGCGTCGGCTTTTAGCTCGCTCTTCTCCATCTTCTTCTCCTCTTCCTCCTTCGTCTCAGCTCCTCCATTTCCCTCCCGACTCGCGCTCTTATTCTTTGGCTTCTTAGTCTTCTTTTTCTTAACTTTGTTGTCCTCACTCACGGGAACCTCCACGATGTCCATCTTGTGTCAGCTGCCTGTTTTGGCTAAAAAAAATAATTCACGTGTGGTGCTCGCACGACCCGGGACCGGAAGTAACCGAATTGTGGTGGTCGTGATGAAAGTGTGGCGACACCTAGCGGCGGGGAGGAGAAAGAGCGGGGACAAACGCGAACTCCAACACAGCTTCAGCAAATGTTTTTGATTTCAAATAGAGAGATTTACGGTGGCCCAGAGGTGTCAATCCAAATACAAAAGCCGCAACACAAATACAAAAGTCACAACACAAATACAAAAGTCACAACACAAATACAAAAGTTCCAACACAAATACAAAAGCCACAACAGAAATGACCTCAAACACATCTCATACTACATTTTTTTTTTTTTTACTTTATTGACATCTCATCCTCATCTTCTCTCACATAACTGAATCGATTTCGGTTCTAGCTCCCATTTAATGGACATTACTTATCAAAATATAAAGCATGATTAGTATTACACTTAATTAAATATTTCAAAATATTTTTTCAGTCAAACTTGCTTTTTTCCTCTTACCCGAGTAGCTGCTTTCACTCGCCGTCGATCGCAACTAATATATTAAGCAGCTTTTATCGATCATTAATGTTCATAGATTGTATAATTCCTCTGACCACGGAACACCAGCACCTTCACCGCGGAGACGACGGAGGAAATTGGCCGTCGGAGGAGCTACATTATTCACATACATGGAATTTGGATTTCCCTCTGAAGTAAGTAATATCACTTATCCGGTTTAAATAAGTTATTTGATTATTTGATTATCAATAGACAGGCATATGCATGCATAAACAAAATCAACAGACATGTAGGCTAATATAAGCCGTTTTAATATCATGTATGAGTTTGGTGGAATAAAAAAAACAAGTAGTGGGCTATTAGTGAATCATTTATTAGACAAATAATCCATGTTATATATACAGGTTGCAATACGTGTATGATAAGAAATAAGTACTGTTCATCAACAAATAAACAGGAAAACATTCAGAATAAATGTAATATCTTGTGTTTTCTGTTACAGGTTGGTGCCAGAGGGCTGTACTGCAGGTCAATCCTCATGTTCCCCCGCTGGGGGAGGGGATTTAAGGAAGGACCTCCGTCTTTCAAGGCGTTCCAAGGAGAACCTCGTCCACTGCTTACTAACAGAACATACCTTATATATAGTTTACGTAATTTCTCCGGCGGCTGAGGAAGTTTAAGGTCTCCCCCTCCATCCTGAGGACCTTCTACTCCGCAGCCATTGAGAGCATCCTCACAGTTTGTACCTCAGCCTGCTATGGAAGCTGCACTGCACGGCACCGAGCTGCATTGCAGAGGGTATCAAGGCATCCCTCACCATGCTGGAGGAAATGTACAGCAAGAGGGTGATGCCGAGAGCCAGGAAAATCAGGCCTGACGCCTCTCACCCAAATGCTGGCCTCTTTACCCTGCTGCAGTCGGGCAGACGCCAACGCTGCATAAAGGCCAGGACAGACACTGAGGAAGAGCTTTTTCCCCGCAGGCATCAGACTTCTCAACCATGATGGACTTTAATTCGCACTTTATGCACTTAAAAAAAAAACACACACACAAAAAAAACACCTGCACTTTTTAAGTCATTTTTTATACTATACTTTTTATCAACTATTTCTATAGCATCACCTTAGGTAGATGCCTGTTTTTTTTAAATACATTACTATTTATAAAAGTCTTAGTTTTTCTTTTTTTTGCAGTGACAGACGGATTGCTTTACCCCTTTTAATTTCACTGTATGTAAAGAATGCTGTTTTTTACAAAACATTTGATCAATAAAACTTGAAGAAAAAAAAAACAGATGGGTTCCATGTCCATATTTCCACGGTAGTGATGGGGGTGACTGCAACAAAGCCAACGAGCCACTTCAGCAGTCCTGGGATATCCTCAGAGTCTCCAGCAGTCCTGGTACATCCTCAGAGACTCCAGCAGTCCTGGTACATCCTCAGAGACTCCAGCAGTCCTGGGACATCCTCAGAGTCTCCAGCAGTCCTAGGACATCCTCTCAGAGTCTCCAGCAGTCCTGGTACATCCTCAGAGACTCCAGCAGTCCTGGGACATCCTCAGAGTCTCCAGCAGTCCTAGGACATCCTCTCAGAGTCTCCAGCAGTCCTGGGACATCCTCAGAGTCTCCAGCAGTCCTGGGACATCCTCTCAGAGTCTCCAGCAGTCCTGGGACATCCTCTCAGAGTCTCCAGCAGTCCCGGGACATCCTCAGAGGCTCGCAGGTGCAGTGTCTGCTCCAAATGTCCAGATCCCTGTGTTGCAGGAACATGATTATTGTTGAGGTTTTATTTTTGTTTATCAGTAGTGCAGTTTATAAGTAACACCACACGGTATAAGTTCTTACAGTCAAATGTTTCCTGTTAAATGTTTTAGGAATATATCTGATGATCTGTACAAATCTAAATAATAAATATCTGAATATATATATTATTGTTGACTCATGTTTTAGGCCTGCAGGTCTATTTCCCTCCTGCTCTGGAGGAGAGACCCTGCTGCAGTGGTTGGCTTAATGGCTGAGGAGATGGGGTGTAGTGGGGTAATAGCAGGTCTTTGCTCCATCACCTCATCCATGATAACAAACACTTCCAGTGTGCAGCAGTGACCTCTCCTCCCTCAGTGCTGACACTGTCAGTTCCTATAAACAACATATACAAACACACTATTCACCACTAGTCATATATTAGAATATGTACTGTAATACTGTTCCACATGGGACCAACTTAATGGACTCTGATGTTTGAACACATTGTAGATATTACCCAGCACTGACTTTACCTGGGTATTAATAAGAAAGACAACCTCATCTTGTTATTTTATGCTTCACATCAAGCATGTAGAGTTCAATACTTTAAACTGCTTACAACTCACCTTCTATTTCTGCTTCATGTCCTCCCACTTCTTAGCTCATCCAGCTCCACCTTCCCTCCACCCCTGTTCTTTAAGAAACATCCTATATGAAGAACAGCACATAGAAAAGTGTTACAGCACATTGATGATTTCTTGCTGTTAAACAGAACGTTTCAGGTATATATCTCAGGAGAGCAGGACATCTCCCATCTATATACGCTGGTGTTCAACCTTATATCATTGAGTAGCTTAATATGCACCAGTAGTAGTTAAGCCCTGCATATGAGAATTATAACATTTAACACCACATTTTCTTAAGTGAAGCCTCTCAGAGCAGCATTCCTCCTGCCGGTGAACTTCTCCTCATCGTTCCCTCCACCGGATGAGGCGCTCGGTGTCTGCATCCTTCCCTTTAACGAACAACGATGCGCCGCGTTATTTACCACCGTTAGTTAATATATAACCACGTTTTAACATAAGCACTATCTTTTTAGTTAACGGTAAAAACGGCACATTTGCTGCTTAGCTTAAGCTCACTAACCTCTACGGTAAATTAGCGTCAGTGGGCTAGCCGGCTAGCAGGACCTTCGATTCGTAACGTTAATTCAATTCAATTCAATTCAATTCCAACAACAATAAAGTAACGTTCATTATCAATACGATTTAAAAGTCATCTGGAAACATAAAAATCATGTTACAGTATACTTACATGTGTACGCGGTTTGTTGCTGACTGTCGCCAGAATCACCGCAATCGTCCGCCATTATCCAAAACTTTTCAGAAGTCAGACGAGCCGCAATGCATTTTGGGAAGTTGAGTTTATCTGTGTTTTAGGTCACTTCCGTTGTGGCTTTTGTATTTGTGTTGTAGCTTTTGTATTTGTGTTGTAGCTTTTGTATTTGTGTTGCGGCTTTTGTATTTGTGTTGCAGCTTTTGTATTTGTGTTGCGGCTTTTGTATTTGGCCTGACACCTCTGGGCCACCGTAGAGATTGCATTGTAAATTATAGGCTTGTTCGGGATGGTCTTGGCTTGACTTGACTTGACTTACCACGCCGACGAGAGCTGCAGGTGTCTGAGGGGGCGGGCTCTAAAAGAGACGGCAGCCAAACGCCGTCAAGTCGGACAACAAAGTCAACGTGACTATGGTGCTCAAGCGATAGAACACAGCAGCAGACCAAAGAGGATATGTTTATATATATTAAACACACACACACATACATATATACATAAATACATACATACACACACACACGCAAGGCAACATGTGGAAGGCATTATTTTTTCCCAGTATATTTGTATTATCATTCTATGTTTGTATTAACCAGACCTCACATATAATAGGCCTACTCACAACACAATGCACGGAACTTTAGATCAAGCCATGAGATCAATGCGACCAAAATAAAAAGTATCATTTCACCACAAGGTGGCCGCCGAGTGCGGACCTGAACACACGTCATTGAACTTTTAACCAATGAGAACCATTCCGCTGTAGCGGAGGTGTGGACAAGCCAGTTGCAGCCACCGTGGACCGCGCTGCCAAGCGCTGCAAGAAGCGCCTCTTAAAAACTTGTTCCCGCGATGTTTTGGGTCACGTGATATGGTCGCGACCCTGTGACGTCTTTGCAGTCGGCTGCTAAGTCGGACACAATGCTAGCCATCATGCATCACTTTCAACCCACAATACATCACGTTAGGTAGCGCGCTGCAGGCGGCTACATCAAGTCGAATTCGCCTTATGGTGTGCACACAGGAAATAAACACTCAGTTTAACTTTCGGGCACACATTCGGGCTATTTTTATACATTTAAATATCATTCATAAAATATATGATATTTATCATTAGCTGCTAAATCCCCCTCCGTATTCCAGCTAATCTGTGTCTGCTGTTTGGTGTTGATTAGGTAATGTGGCTGCAGGGGGGGTTTACAGATTAACAGCTGTTGCGACCTGAAAACAAAACTCTCTGAATTCTCTGAAAGCAGAGATTGAACCAAAACAGTAAAAAATAATTCAAGCAAGACAATAATGGGAGACACTGAATTGATCACACAGTATTTATTAGGATGCCAGACTATTGAGTTACATTATTGCTTTTTGCCTTGAAATTACAATTTTAAATGGTTATATATATGACATAATATGACAAAACATGATGCATGAAAGCAACAACAACACAAATGTCAAACAGGCAGCAGCTAATTACCCAGGGTTCAGCCTTTTCTTTTATTATTGCGCTTGGGTCTACCAGCTGATTTCCCAGCACGTTTAACTGCTCGATGATGGTTTTTGGGCACTTTATGATTACGTCTGGACATTCCTTTTCGGGAGATGGCAGGTGACTCTGCTAGGACGTTGAGCCTCTGTGCATGGGGCGGCTGCCCTGACCACTGCGCCACCCGCCGCCCCGAGCGGTTCTTTCTTTTAGTAATACGCTTGGATCTACCAGCTGATTTCCCAGCACGTTTAACTGCTCGATGATGGTTTTTGGGCACTTTATGATTACGTCTGGACATTCCTTTTCGGGAGATGGCAGGTGACTCTGCTGTCCTGACATTGGTCGGGAGGTTGTCGAGGACGTCTGGCCTCTGTGCATGGGGCGGCTGCCCTGACCACTGCGCCACCCGCCGCCCCGAGCGGTTCTTTCTTTTAGTAATACGCTTGGATCTACCAGCTGATTTCCCAGCAGTTGCTCGGTGATGGTTTTTGGGCACTTTATGATTACGTCTGGACAGTCCTTTTCGGGAGATGGCAGGTGACTCTGCTGTCCTGACATTGGTCGGGAGTTCGTTGAGGACGTTGGGCCTCTGTGCATGGGGCGGCTGCCCTGACCACTGCGCCAGCCGCCGCCCCGAGCGGTTCTTTCTTTTAGTAATACGCTTGGATCTATCAGATGATTTCCCAGCACGTTTAACCGATTGATCAATGTTTTTGAGCACTTTATGATTTTGTGGAGGTGGAAGTTGAGAATGTGGAAGTTCAGATTCACATGGTTCATATGAAAGAATTATGTCATTGAAAGCCTTCGCAACTGTAAGATTGTCGATGCATATTGCTCCTCCGCCTCTTTTCATCTGACTCCGCTCCCTGTTTGTATCAGCGATGCAGCTCCAGCCTCCTCTGGGAGTCACACACCACTTGGAGTGATCTACAGTATCACTGAAGGGCGCCCCCTTCAGGAGCTGCACTTCCTTCACGTTGTACACATGAGCAGGGATGCTGGTGCTGCAGTTAGAAGGCAGACGCTCAGCTCTTCCCCAGCTCTTCACAGACAGATTCTGCTTCAAGTCGTCCACAATAAGGCCGGAGTAAAGATCTACAACAGTATGGGAAAAATAACACACAATACTATTAGCCATTCAAATATGCATAACAGAAGAGCCCCACACTGAACAACATTTTTGAAATACAGTGCAATGCAGAACAAGATATTACACCCACAGTCCACCCCATCCTCATTTTCTCATACAAACATTTCATTCATAGGAATGTAAACTTGTGGAATTCAAAGTTTAAATATATATCTGATTATACTGACATAGAAGTGCAAAGTATAAAAAATGGAAATAATCAAATAACAATAAAATGTGTTTAAACTTTGTAACAGTATAAGTATGTTTGCTCAGGAGAGGTCATTTTTAATGTAATGTAACTTTTGTTTTCACTTGTGCAAAATGGAAACTGGTTGAGTTGCGATGATTTAATCTTGCAGGCGCAGCGCAGGCAGTTGCTCTAGAAATGCAGAACTGATAACATTTCCTCCAAAACCATTAGAAGAGCCTTGAAATGAATTGTAACTATACTATATATATAATATATATATATATATATATATATATATTATATATATATAAAATCACTCACCATCCCCAAAACGTGTGTATTTTGCGTAGCTTTTGAAATGACCTCCTTTCATCGAAGTTAGATTCTTTATACGAAACCAGGGTGCGTTCTTTGGGTAGCAGCTTCGCTGTGCAACACATCGCAGCTCATTGTGGAAGGTTGTCGGGATGGAGGAGTCAAATGAATAAGCATGGATGTACTTGAGCTGCAATCCTGAGAAAGCAAATTAAGGTTGTTAAAGTTGTTTAACAACAAGTCAGAAATGTTAAAGTCATCAACCCACCTATTTCTTTGAATTCCTCATAGGAAAAAGTCACACACATAAATGTTTGAGCATTCCGGTTCCCATTGTTTGGCCAGAAGGTTTTACTGCTTAATGGTATTGTTGGGAATTTTGGTGTACTGTGTGAGAGCCAAACTCCAGTTTGTTTGTCCAACATCACGACTCCTTTAGGAAGTAAAACGGTAAAACAAATGAACACAAACAGAGATTTGTTACTGAGGACTGGATACATATTGCAGATAGCAGTAACCAATGTCATAGCTGAAGTGAGCCATTTGGGCATATAATGATGTAAATACAGAACAGATATCCACAATACATTTGTCTGCAATCGCATTGTTTTTAGTCATAATTTTAACTGCATCCATTGGAAATGGTCTTTTTTTTTTTTAAAGTGGCTTTTCAAAATTTACATTCTGCATATTTGGAGTGGTTTTTTTTTAAATGATAACTTTGTACATAGTGTTTGTACATCTGAAATGCAGTTTTAACCAATAAGGCTTCTATTAAACAAAGTAAACAAGTACATTTTCAATAAAAAATGTATTTGTAGATGCTATTGTGGTTCTCTAAAATGTGATTCGATTAAGTGTTAAAATTGTTAAATTATGGAACCTTTGACTTTGAACAAATAAAGTGGAACTTTGCTGCACACACCTTTGCTGTGGCCAAATGATGCAGAGACAGCGTTTTGGTCTGGAGGTTGATCATTATAGAGCATGTATCCAAAGCCTTCGGTCTACAAAAGAAGAACAGGAAACGGAATCAGCAAGTTAAACTAGAAAGACACACGCGTCCATTAATACCTCACCTTTTTGGCGTAGAAGTCGAAAAGCGGTTTCAGGGTGTTTGCCAGAGAACCAGATTCACTGTTGATTGCTTTATTGCTGGTTGTCCATCCATTGGTGCACTCGTCCATGTAGAGATATGACAAAGGGTTGTCCACTGCACTGGGAAACTTGTATAGAATAAACCTAATGATACACAGATAAATGATTTTAGCTCGTAGTTTCCGGTGAAACCAACTAACCGGTCAGTTACAGTTGAACAGTATTGATATGTATGTCCACCAACCAGTCCACCTCGTTTCCATCATCATCCCTGCATTTCACATCTGAGTCACAGCCTTGAAAAAGGGTCCCGATACTGAAGAGCAACACCATCATTGTTTTCTGGAACGATCCAACGTATTAATGAGAATTACAATGACAACAGGAAGTCAGAATAAGTCAAAAACATGGTACGACCCTTTAAGAAAAGGTTTTTTTTTCTCCCTCATCCAAGACACATTTGTTTTAATGTTTGTTTTTTGCAACATTATAAATGGTTGATTACAACAGTGGCTGAGCGTCGGAGGGCCCCGGTTTTAAAATGGGGCATGGTGGTGGTGTGAACAGGAAGTTGTGGTATCGCTGGGCGAAGACAGGCCTTCAAGAAAAAAGTCCCTTCCTGGAGCATCAACATCAAATAGTCAAACCAACAATCAGCATTTTAATAAAATTACTCATCTTAAATAACATGTTTGCACAAAGTATGAAATTAATAACACATTTCTATTTCTGCAAGTAAAACTCTGAGGCTCTAAAATGTGGACTTCTTCATGTGCTTTTTGAAAGTGAACCGTTTTGTTTTCTACAGAGGGACAATATTTGATTTAGTTTTTACTCCATTTAGTTTCAAGATAAAGATTGTGCCCTTAAAACCGGAAGCTCATCGTATGTTCTGCATTTAACACATGCGTTAGTTTGACTTTCAACAAGACATAGTGTTTCATCCAGTAACATACAGCTTCATATCCTTTGTTGTATAACCCTTTTTAAATGCTTCATATGTTCTTTTATAAGAGCGACTTGTTTGTATTGATCATAGATTTAAATTAAAACATATTAAACAATGAAAATAAAGCATCTTTGCGTATGCATGATAATCAAAACGACAATAATATTTGTATTTTTGTTTTAATCGATTACTATTTTTGAATTTACTCACCATTTTCGCCATCTTCATTCTTCTGCTCTTAGTTTGAGCTCTCGGTCCGAAAGTTGCCTCTGTCTTATATATATCACGGTGAAAATTAAAAAACTCCACTTCTGAGTATTCACCCGCTTCCTTATTACTCACTCACTTCTCTATACTGCAAATTAGCCATTAATTGTATGCATGCCACTATAATATTGACATTCTTGGTAAAAGCAGCAGAAGTGGAAGTTTAGCTGGACAACATCTTAAATGTTGATCTATATGTTTGTACCCACCATGCACAGTATTTGAAATATATATATGTATGCTATTCGCCAACTTTCTGCCATATTAGCTTCCTAGATCAATCCAACTTCATAGATCAATTTCCTGAAGTTGAAAAAAAAATTGCACCTGCTCTTTCAGGGTGAAATTCCAAATGTATTTGTGAAACTATGTGGAATTGAAAGCAAGGCTACACACATATATATCTAGATTCAAGAATATTTTCAGCAAAATCTGAGTTGACCTGGAGAGGTTCCCTAAATGTAGGTGAGTTGGCATGGAATGACCTATGGTGATATCCTTTAACTGAAGTGTTGTTTACTGTCGCATCAGTCTGTATTCCATTAGAATCAATCAAAACATCCCTTCTAAATGAAACGATGTATTCAGAATCGAAAGAAAACTACAAATTCAAGCCCTTATCCTCGGGCTGCAGAACATGTTCGTTCTCTTTGTCTCCGATTGAACCGGGAGATTTTTTTTCATGTGCAGTAGATAGTTGGACCATAGTGTCCATCAACAGCCCAAAAGTCAAGGGTTTCTGGTTTGTATCCTGAATATTTGAGTGTTGTTTATTTAGTCATTTTTCCAGTGTAAACATATTGCATGCTCAAACAGACAGCAGGGCCACAGAGGTTCAGTGACTCCGTAAGCTCCAAGGTTACCGCAAGTCAGGTTGTTTGCAAAAAGGGAGGCGACAATCTGTGCAGCGATAAACACTAAAGCATAACTTCAGCTGCCATTATATAACAAAAAAACCCTCAGGGTGGGACCATCAGACCCTTTCTTGAAGGGAGTCCTCTTTAAATCTGAGAGACCTTAATTATTTGAGCTTTGTGCTACATGAATGTGTTAACGTGGAGCCAGATAGTGTCCCAGCATTGAGAGACTGCACAGACTTGAGGATCTTGGAGTTTAGAGACCTCGGCTGTTCATTTTTCCAACAACAAAAACCCCACCTTGCAGCAACATAAAATTTGCAATTTTATCATTTCAGTTTATTTCATATACAATTATAGTATGATTGTATAGAAGTTAATACTGAGGCATTTCAAAATTAGAACATTGAGATGCACCCAAACATGGTGCAGTTAGTGTATCTTAGTACTTAATGTGGAAGTGCAGATTCACATGGTTCATATGAATGGATGATGGTACTGAAAGCCTCCGCAACGGCAACATTTTTGGTGCATATTGCTCCTCCGCCTCGTTTCATCTGACTCCGCTCCCTGTTTGTATCAGCGATGCAGCTCCAGCGACCACTGGGAGTCACACACCACTTGGAGTGATCTACAGTATCGCTGAAGGGCGCCCCCTTCAGGAGCTTCACTTCCTTCACGTTGTACACATGAGCAGGGATGATGGTGCTGCAGTTAGAAGCCAGAGGCTGACGCATCTTTCCCCAGCTCTTCACATACAGATTCTGATTCAAGTCGTTCACAATAAGGCCGGAGTAAAGATCTACAACAGTATGGAAGACAAAAACAAAGCACAGTGTAGTTATCTATGACCATGAAGAGTAACCCCTGGACAGATGGACATCGGGGGATCAAATTTTAGAAACACAATCAATACGCACATAACAAAAATGACTGCAAACCAAAAGGCAGTGATATACAGTAGATGACACATCTTGTTCAGCAGATAACAGGACATACAGCCTGTCATTGCAAGGAGAATTGTATTTTTATCGTCAACCTAATGTGAGATTTTAACACTTCCTGACATCTTAAAAAATATATAAAAATGATATAATAGCTCGAAAATAAAACCACTCACCATCCCCAAAACGTGTGTATTTTGCGTAGCTGTAGAAATGATCTCCTTTCATCGAAGTCAGCATCTTTATACGAAACCAGGGTGCTTCCTTTGGGTAGCAGCTTCGCTGTGCAACACAGCGCAGCTCATTGTGGAAGGTTGTCGGGATGGAGGAGTCGAATGAATAAGCATGGATGTACATGAGCTGCAATCCTGAGAAATCAAGTTAAGGTTGTTAAAGTTGTTTAACAACAAGTCAGAAATGTTAAAGTCATCAACCCACCTATTTCTTTGAATTCCTCATAGGAAAAAGTCACACACATAAATGTTTGAGCATTCCGGTTCCCACTGTCTGGCCAGAAGTCTTTACTGCGATATGTTGGGAATTTTGGTGTACTGTGTGAGAGCCAAACTCCAGTTTGTTCGTCCAACATCACAACTCCTTTACGAAGTAAAACGGTAGAACAAATAAACACAAAGAGATTTTAATTACATTATTTAATTTCTCACTTTTTTGTGCAATTAAGTGAAGCTGCACACACCTTTACTGTGGCCAAACGATGCAGAAGGAGACTTTTGGTTTGGAGGTTGATCATTATAGAGCATGTATCCAAAGCCGTCGGTCTACAACAAAAGAACAGGAAACCCAATCAGATTAAACACCGTGCTGCGTTCGAGAGACCTGCGTCCTTCATAACGTCACCTTTCTGTCGTAGAAGTCGAGAAGAGGTTTCAGGGTGTTTGCCAGAGAGGCAGATTTACTGTCGATTGCTTCTTTGCTGAGCTTCCACCCGTCGGTGCTCTCGTCCATGTATAGATATGACAAACGTTCTTTCTTTGCATGGGGAAGCTTGTATAGAATATACCTATATGGAAAAACATTGTCTATTCAGCTGACAATAGGCGAATAGGTGAAGAGCAGTAACTCTAAATGTCCACTAACCAGTCCACCTCGTCTCCGTTGTCGTCCCTGCATTTCACATCTGAGTCACATCCTTGCAAAATAATCCCAACACTGAAGAACACCATGACTGTGCTCTGAAACAAGAATCACGGGAGGATTACCAGGATACAACCTGTTCAACCTGATTATTCACCACTTCATTGCCTTGAATAACACATTTTCTGAAAAAGAAAAAAAAAATCCTAGTTCATCGGACAAGAATCTTGAATTTAATTTGGATAAACGGTGAGCAAAGCATCCTGAATTGGATTTAGAGTGCGATACATTCAAAACGGCATTAAAATATTATCTATGTAAAATATCCAGGAAGCTACCTTGTATCTTTGAGCAGAGGATGCAAGGCTGTCTGTCCTGGGCTGTAACTAGTATATACTATACTAATATAACTAATATATACTAAACTATTCGCCCAATGACAGCTGGGATCGGCTCCAGCCCCCCCGTGACCCTACAGGATAAGCGGTAGAAAATGGATGGATGGATGGATATACTAAACTAACAATACTACTGTATTTATATATATATATATATATATATACTGTATATACAGTATAGTTACAATTCATTTCAAGGCTCTTCTAATGGTTTTGGAGGAAATGTTGTTATCAGTCAGTTATCAGTTACTACAGAGCAACTGCCTGCGCTGCGCCTGCGAGATTACATCACAGCAACACAACCAGTTTCCATTTTGCACAAGTGAAAACAAAAGTTACAATACATTAAAAAATGACCTCTCCTAAGCAAACATACTTATACTGTTTCAAAGTTTAATTACAGTTATTTAATTATTTCCATTTTTTTATACTTTGCACTTCTGTCAGTATACTCAGATATATATTTAAACCTTGTATTCCACTAGTTTACATTCCTATGAAATCAGCTCATCGTGCGTTTTAACACTAACATTTCAACAACCACCATCATTCTTTTTGAACCTGTAAATATTTCTACTCACGTAACTGGCCATTGTCATTTCTCTTCACATCCAACCGTGCATTCGTTTTTTGCAAAGCTGCAGTTGTGAAATCTCGCGCTTCGATGGAAGTGACACCCACAGCCCTCATATGTCAACTGCTTCCTCGTCCCCTGCTTTGACACGTGGTTGCAGATAGTTTGTGTTTCAGGCCACAATGTAGATCTGCCTGTTGATACTTGTCTAACGCAACAGTTTTTTTGAACAATTTTGAATATTTTTTTTAAGTTACTTTTTGGGCTTTTTTTTTTGCCTTTTTTTATTGAGAGAGAGTGAGAGTGAAAGGGGGGGAGAGATGGGGAAGACGTTGCAGAAAAGACCGCCGGTTGGATTGGAACCCAAGTGAGGACTCCACCACTGAGCCATCCTGGCACCCAATTTCGAATAATCCAAGAAAGAACAGTGATTATGAAAGAGAAAATCCCAATCTGATTTTCTAGTTCAACAGCAGAGGCACGCTAGCATTTCAAGTCAAACAGTGAGTGATAGAAGTGGTGCTGAACCAGGAAGCAGTAGATGCACAGTAAAAAAAAAAAAAAAACCATCAAAAGCTGAAAAAGGTTTCTTGAAACAAGCCAGAATAAGCCTGCTGTATTTATTAGTGTGACTGACAGATTAACAGTGTGAAAATCCATTGTACTAAATTGACGTGTATTGAAAACATGAAGTAATCTTTGGTAAGGGAACTAATAAGGATGCGTTACAATAAAACACTTCTAGCTGTTTCTTCATTAAATCATGGCTAATTCAATACCAAAACCGATCCAAACCCTGTGAGACTATTCCAGTCCGAACCTCTCGTTTTAACAGCTAATGTACCCGTCCACCACCTGTCTGAAGGCCTTGTAAATTAAGGGGCTGAAGGTGCAGACCAGCCCGCCACCACGCCAAAGCTGGCCCCTCTCCCTGTTCAGATCCCCCAGGCAGGTCACCTGGTCCTCGTAGGCCAGCGACACGCACCACTTTGAGTGGTCGTGGTGGGACTGGAACAGGACTGACCCGGGAAGTCGAATCCTCTTGATGTTCATGACGTGTTTGGGCAGGGAGCAGTTGGAGGGCAGCTCGTGACCTTGTGTCTGCCAGGACTCCACCAGCAGGTCTGCATCCAGAGCCTGAGCCACCCAGCCCACGTAGATGTCTGAAACATTCAAAGCGAGGAGGTTAATGCATTATGATGAACACAAAAAGCACAAGTATCTTCATATCTCCATTATCTCGATGTGTTGTTTTTTGTTTTAAAATATAAGAAATCAGGGGGCACTAAAACTCCTGAATGAAGAAAAGGGGAAAGAAAATACACTGAGGCCTTAAAATGTGATGAGAGTCATAAGTAGGTCATTGCCTCAAACGTAGGGAGTATTTATACACCTATTAAGGCCTTGTGTGTGGTGTGTTTATACACTTCACAGTTCTGACATGATGCCAGCAGCTGATAATGAGCGACTTTGTCAGACGAGCGAAGGACGCAAACAAGATAGTAGAAGACAGAAGTTTTTGCATAGTTGTTGAGTTGCATAAAACGATTTTGTTCGTTTGACAAAAAAAGGCCAAAAAGGTGCTTTTGTTGTTAAAGAGTAAAACAGAAATAGAAAAACGGTTTACGAGGAATACCTTACCATCCACGAAACGTTCAGATTTAGCAAAACTGACAAATTTGTCCCCTTGCATTGAGTAAAGCTGCTCCACTCTCTTATCCGAGGGCAGCGGTGGTTTGGAGCCGTCGCATAGCTGAGCCAGCTGCGGCAGGTCGGCCATGAAGGCAGCCGGTATGGAGCAGTTGTAGAAGCGAGGGTAAAGATACGCCAACTGCTTTGCTGCGGAGTGAATCACAAAGAGGAGAAGAGACGCCGTTGACTTTAGAAAGGGTGCACAGTGGAAAGCTTGTGTATAGAGATTTTAAAAGGATAATGTTCCTTAAAAAAAACTATTAATAAACAGAAAAGATCAATTACAGCTATCCAACTGTGTCTACAATCTCCAGATTGTTGTGTTGAATGCTCGTACGAATACAAGATGAGGTCCGAGAGAGGTCGGATTCATTGTTAAAGTCAACTTCATCAATAAAACTCACTTCAAGTTTCTTGTCTTGCTGAGTGTTTGATAAGTGGATTCCCAAAAATGTGATTGGAATGTCTTTTATTCTACTTTATGTTCCTCAGACGCGGACACTTGTTTCTATTTTTTAGCTCTTACTTTATCGGCCATGATATGTTGTGGTTTCTTTCTTGCGACAAATGTACTTATTGTAAGTTGTTTTGGACAAAATATATATATATATATATATATATATGTATGCTTATATTTGTGCATGTGTCAATAAATAATTTCAATCAATCAATCACTGCATGACTACATTTACTCCTTCACCCACATTGAAAAATCAGGGATTCGTGAATGTGCATACATCTTTCAAGAGTAACTTCTCTATCTAGTGTATTGTAAGTTGCTTATTGGACCACGATATTCAAGTGGAGGGGGACTATTTTTTCAGGGCTTATTAGAGGTGAGTAGACCCTCACTGGAGAACGTCGGGGGCCTGTTGCTCAACGCTCACTCACCTATGCGGAGGAACTGCTCGTAGTGGTAGGTCACGCAGAGAGCAGTCTGGCCGTTGACTTTGCCGGACGAGGGGTAAACGTAGCCTCTCTCAGGGAACGAGGGGAAGTGGGGAATGCTGTGTGAAAGCCAGAAACCTTGAGAGCGGTCAAAGAGCATTAGCCCTGCAGGAGGCAGACACAAAAACATTTCCATCCAAGTCATGTCGGGGCAGTCATTAATCCAGAGTCAACAGCGGTTATCAGCTGGTTGCTCTTTGCCCGTTTTGTCCCACCGTCACAAAAAAGACAATATCGATCCGTTGTTCTTTTCAAAATCATAGCATTGCAAACTTTGATAGACGCCTGGAAATACACCAGTTATTGATTATCATCAGAATCAGAAAGGAGTTTATTGCCAGGAACTTGCCTTGATGTTCAGTGCACACAATATTTTCAACGAATAAACAACAAAGCAAAGTACTGCAGTCAAGAACATGAATACACAAAAGAAATTACCCTAAATGAAAAAAAGACACTCTATACACATATGCACCATAATATAATGCTATTTACAATGTTACATATACAGATCCCACAGGTATAGAGTGTTATCTTGTCATGCAGTCCTGATTCATCATCCTGCTGAAATCAAAGGTGAATTTTCACAATGCATTGTACCTTTAGTGTGTCCGTATCCTCGGATGTACTTCAGGATCGGTGGTCCATCGTTGTAGAGTGCATAGACTGAACTGTTAGACTGAGGGAAACACTTGTTTATGCATTCAGTGGAGAGAAGAACACATTATTTTGTATACACACCATTCCTGAAAGGAAACCGTTATTTGCTGTCTTGTCGAGAGTCACATAGTGAAGAAACAGTTTGGTACATAACTCGCTGCACAACTTCAACTTGTCATATTAACGAGTCAGTTTTAGGATCCTGGTAGGTGGACTTTAATACCTTTTGAACTGAGCCAGTTAGGCAATTCCCAGTCTTTATGCTAAGCTAAGCTAAGCTAAGCTAAGCACCTGCTTACCTGATACATATATTTAGCGTACAGGCATCAACGTAATCTAACTCTCGTGAATATCGGCCACACAGATGTTCTCCAAACATGACTCGCAATTAAAAAACAAAGAAAATGGCATGAGGAAGTTTTTTCTTCATCTGGCTGGAGGCACTTTTTAAAAAAGCTTCACTTCCCCATGTGTAATAAAATAGTGCCTACTCAGTGAGTTCTAAGTCTGATTATTGCCAAAAAGGTGTCTATGGACATACACAAGAATCGGAGCACATCATCTCACTTGATAGGCCTTCCCCATGTAAAGCTGGCTCAACGTGTTCCACATGGCTCCTTGACTGGTGTTCACCATGAATTTGCTCATCTGCCAGCTCCCGACTGAGGAGTCCAGGTACATGTAGTCCACCCCACTGCCCACCTCGCCGATCTTATCCCTGGGCAGTTTGTAGATGATAAACCTGCAGCGGTAGGAGAGATGAACACACTATTCTTTGGGATTTATAAAAGAGAAAATCTTTATAATAATGATGATTTTTTTATTTAAATGCCCAAATGTATTAAAATATAATAAAAAAACAATATTGCATAATCTCCAAAAGACAGACAATTTAAAGCAACATAAGTAAAAAAAAAAAACCTTGTGGTTTTAACGCGGCTGCAATGCATCATATCAACTCACCAATCAACAGGCTCGCCAGCTTCATTCTTACAGGAAATGTCAGCGATGCACAGAGTGCAACACAGACATATGATGATAATCTGTAAGCAGCGATTTAAATGAGCAGCCATCCTGAATGATTCCTGGGCAAAGTGAACCAAGAAGAACGGAAATCTGAAATCTTTTGTTGGGTCTGTGTGCTTCATGGTTGAGTAACTGTGAAAGAAGAAGAGTTACAGCTGTCTGGTGATGCAAAACAGGAAGTCAGACAATCTGGTCACATGACGAGGGAAGACAGAAAGGGAGACTTTATAGGAGTGGTGTTTAATGGAATGTTCTCAATCTGTGTAAATATCTTGCATCTACATCCTGTATATCTGCTTATTAAACAGCATTGTTCTTCACATTCAAAGTGTTGCACCTGTTTTTTAACTCAATTAAAAAAAGTCACTAAAACTTTAAAAGTTGTAGTTCCACATAAGAAAGACACCAGGGAAAAGTAAAAACATGTCAGTCAACAGTAAAACGTAAATGACTGACATGGAAAATACTCAAGAGATGAAGCATTAAAAGCAAGATCAACTTTTCTTGGTTTTATAGATCAATAAATTGAACGTCTCCTACTACAAGATGATTGTTCTCCTGAAAGGATCCCATCAATAACTGTGGGTAGTCCTATGCTGTTGTTTTTTAATGATCTGTCATCACTTCTTTGTTAACCGACATGCACTAAGTTCCAGTGATAGTTAACACGTCTCTCACATCCTCATGCAGGTGCACAAGCCTGCATGGAACAAAAAACATTTCGAAAAACTCAGAAATAAAGTAATGGATTACTTGGATTGATAAAATTATAATATAATTACTGTTTTGGAAATTGTAATCCCTGAAACTACTCATTACTGGGGAAAGTAATAATAATAATACAGTAATCAGTAACGCGTGACTGATATAAGTTGAGTTCTGAAGAGTTCAAACCAAAGTCACATCTGCAGAAACTGTATGCAACCTATAATTAGCTGGAAGTGATTTCACTACCCTTTTCAGATATTTCAGGACCACTTTCTAAAAAGGCCACCTGTAAAGAAGATTTGAACTTTGAACGCATCGCCGAACAGAAAAAGTCCCGCCCTCTTCGTTCAGACCTCTGTTCAAAGCCGCTCCCCCAGAAACCCAAACGAGTGCTTGAGATCAGCAATCAGGAAGTAAGCATTGACAGACAGGCTATTATTATTTTCACCGGCCCGACTTATTTAATTGGACGGGGTTTTTACAGTCCTGCGACGGCCATAAATTTCTTTAATGTCAGAGCATTTCATTTATTCATTCTATCGGTGTTACAAGGATTTCAAGTTATATGACATATAATATATAATCACCTACTCAACCTTTAAGTGTCACTAATGAGAAACAACAAATGCTATTCCTCCGACTCGCATCAAGAATCCCCAAAACACACATCTGACTGCTCCACACTGTCTGCTTTTAAATCACAAGTCAAAACCCACCTATCTAGATCAGTTTTTAACCTGTGATTAATGCTTTTAAGACTGTTTATTATACATTTATGCAATTAAATCTTATGTATTTATGGTAAATGGTTCTCATTTATATAGCGCTTTTATCCAAAACGCTTTACAGCAATGACTGACATTCACCCATTCACTCACACATTCACTCACACATTCACTCACACATTCACACACCGACGGCGGAGTCAACCACGCAGGGCGACAGCCAGCTCTTCAGAAGTGTCTTTGAGTATCCTGTAAAGTCCTTTATGAATAAAATGTATTACTATTATTGTTATTAAGACTTGCTTTGTCTTTTTTAGCGAGCTCTAGTTCATCAACAGCATGTAATTTGGCAGAGTTGATGGTTCATTAGAGGGCACTCAACCCCTGACCTTTTGTTAGTGACTAACATTTATAAAAGTATTTATTTAATACTTATTAACACCTATAACTGCAGACCTGATGACTCATTAGGTGAGAACTCCCTGTTATTAATAACATTATACATATTATAACATTAAACACTTAAATGCACGCACGCACACGCACACACACACACACACACACACACACGCACACACACACACACACACACACACACACACACACACGCACACACACACTCACACGCACACACTCACACACACACACACACACACACACACACATGGAGTCCTTTTTAAAATAACAGAATAGGAACTTTTAAACTTCTTGCTTTGTTTTTACTAAGTACTAAACTCAGACCTACAGGTAAAAAAGCCTACAGGCTTAAATTAATATTCATATTTTACTGACACACGGGGCAAATACATCAGAGTGAAACTGTATAACAAGGAAATCTATGATCAAGTAGGTGTGGACCTACAGTGTATTTTCATTTTTAAAGTAGACATCACAAACTTGCCCAACAGGTAAAATGGGTTGAACTTCATGATGCACAAAAATCCTCCCAGATCAGCAGGGACTACCTTCTGCCTGAAGAGCTGAGGACAGACAGACCACTGCTACACAAAAGGAAGACATCATGGCAGCGGCAGCAGATCAGGTAACTATTCAATATATTTTGTTTTTTACTGGAAGAGGATATTTAAAAAGATCCAGCAATGTTTCTATTTTTTGTCAACTCTGGTTGTGTAAATCATGAACTAACGAACTGCAGACTGATTTATTGATTTAAAATTTCCTCTGCAAAAAAAAAAAAATCCTTGACCCTCTAAAACTTACAATGTAAATGTTCACGTCTATTTTCTGCAAATAAAATGTCTTCATCGATTAATTAACCTATGTGAATTTGACTGATTTTTATTTCAACAAAGCTTGCATGTAACCGAGACAAGTTTTATCAGCAGTTTTACTCTGAGTTTTTGTTGTTGTTATATATTCTCTTGTTTCTCGCCCTAATACTCCCCCGCTTGAAACTTTAAATTGGAAGAAAGCTAGAACGTGAACAATAATCAAGCTCAAGCAAACCAAGCCTCACATTAAACATTTTCTGGGAACACGTCGGTAAAACGCTCCGTTCTCCTTTTTTTCCCCAGAATGTGGAGTTTGTGCGAACCGGCTACGGCAAGAACACAGTGAAGGTGCTGGTCATCAGGCGAGAGGGCAGCCAACACTACGTCACTGAGCTGAAGGCCGACGTGGAGCTCACCCTCAAATCACGCAAGGATTACCTGACCGGAGACAACTCGGACATCATCCCCACCGACACCATAAAGAACACCATCCACGCCCTGGCCAAGCTCAAGGGGGTAGGCCACCAGCCTCTCCACCCTGTCCCCCATAACAACGCTACTATGGAGGGCGGTTAGGACCAGGATGGTTACCATGGTTGCATGTATTAAGGTCATGGGAGGACATAAAGGTCCAGGATGGGTGCTGCAGTGTTTTAAACAAGCTGGAGCGTCTAACCCAGAGAGAAGGATCATTTTGAAATTGAGGAGTTACTGATATTAATTCAGAAATAATGATTATATCTGGACTTTGTTTCAGCTTTTGACAAATTGGCTTTATTTCCATTGAGGAGAAGTTTTAAACAACTAGATTGGAGGGGAGAAGAGAGATTCAACAGCATACCTGGAAACAGAACTTGTACATTCCCTTATTGGGCTTTTAATTTTAAAGGGACCCCTCCCCACACTTTGTTCAACCGGGAGACTTCGACTACAGTTATTCTTTAACACTAAAGTGACACAAGCGACCTCTGGCAACCTGTTGCTCAAACACACACACTGATCAAATACAATCACGTGTTAACAGACCCTGTTATACTTGTTTATTTGCCCTGAAGGACTTTTGATGCGCTCTGCGCTTCCTTCACATTTATATACGAGACCATTTTTGACATTTACTCTGCTCTTTACAAAACACTCAGGTAAAGACCATCGAGCAGTTTTCCTTGGACATCTGTCTTCATTTCCTGACCTCTTTCAACCATGTGCTGAAGGTCAAAGTTCACACGGAGGAGGCTCCGTGGAGGAGACTGGAGAAGGTAAAAGGCAGGGTTCAGTTCTCGGTCGGGGACATGTTAACTCATCATAACAGGGACAGATTACATGCTTTTCCCAGCGTTTCCTAATTCAAAGGGGATCGTCACCCAGTTTGTCGTGTGTTTTCTCAGAACGGGATCGAGCATGTTCACGCGTTCATCTACAGCCCAGAATCCTGTCGCTTCTGTGATGCTGAACAGAATCTCAACGGTAACCACTGCAGAGGACGTTCAAATCTCCCTCTCAAACTTCCAACAGCTCATGTGCTTCTGTAGAAACCACAAGTGCACTTGAAGGTGCTCAGACATAGTACGCAATCTGGACTGAGATCAGTTTTTGTTGTCCTGTTGGAGAGGATAGAGTGAACAACACAAGCACAATTATCTACAAAATAATAATAATATATTTTATTTTAGGGGGCCTTTCAGGACACACAAGCTGACCTGACAATTCAAACTGCAAAATATGTAAAAAAGAGCAAACAAGAGAACACAACAGGGGTCACTAAATGACATAGCTGCAGGGCAACAACAATAGGAGAGTCAGCAAAAAAAACTCTTTACAATCTCAGCAGTTAGTGCATCTGTGAAAAATGATGTGCAAGAATGGGATGCCATGGGTTTTGTCCAGTTTTACCTCTTGATGTCTTACATTTTCTGTTGTTTGAATGGTGTTAACCGAAGTATCTCCAATTTTAGCTCAGCCCTGCTGCATATCAATGATACTGCTTGATGGTAGAGAGTCCGGTGCAACACTTATTGTCATGTGTGTCTGTTCTCTGCTACGATGTTTCTGGTTACTTCGTACTCACTGCAGGCATCCCGGTGGTCCACAGCGGCGTGAAGGACATGACGGTGCTGAAAACCACAAAGTCTGGTTTCGAGGGTTTCCACAAAGACCGCTTCACCACGCTGCAGGAGACCAAGGACAGATGTTTCTGCACCTCGGTCTATGCCAGGTGGCGCTACAACAGACTTCAGGATGTCGACTTTGACGCCGCGTGGTAATCGCCTTTAAAGACATCCAAGTTGAAAAAATTAGATTCTTTCTACATCTTATGATCGTCCCATGCCGTCCTCATAGGAAGTGTGTGAAGGAAGCAATTATTGAGAAGTTCGCCGGCCCCTACAACTGTGGGGAATTCTCACCCTCGGTTCAGAAGACCCTTTATGATACGCAGGTTCTGGTCTTGGATAGAGTTCCTGAGGTAAGTCCTGCACTAAAGCTAATACGATATATATATATATATATATGAGGGAAGATGAGGGAAGAATCTTAAGTTATAAGATATAATAGGCATTCAGAAAAACTGTAAGTATTCTGTCTTTTAGATCGACGAGATCGAGATGGTGATGCCCAACAAGCACTACATCACGATAGACATGACAAAAATGGGGCTCACCAACAGAGATGAAGTAAGTTTTTCTCATTACGGCTCATATTTATTCAGTTTTGTCAACACCGTTTGATTACTGACCTGTATTTGCAATCCCACAGGTTCTTCTTCCCTTGGATAACCCGTCGGGCAACATCACAGGGACGGTGCGCAGGAAGCAGCGAGCCAAGCTGTGAGGACGCCGACGCATCCAGGAAAACGCTGCTGCAGCCAACGTACCAAGATCAACAAGTTACTCAATAGAAAAGCATGTAAATCTAGTAATGTTCCATCCTTCTAAACACAACATTTCCTAAATATACAATCAGATGCGAGTAAATAAATTCATAAACAAATACTTTTGTGAGAAAAAGAGCACCATTTATTGCAAATCTTTGATTCGGATATTCAAACTCCAGTGTTATGTTGCACACATACATTGGTCATACACACTTCAATACAGTTGTCTTTTTCTTCGACAACGTTGAAAGCACCACGGGTAGGAGGAACATACGGATATATACAAATGAGCCTCAGGCCTAAGTGATGCAGGTGTGTGCAGGAACAAAGAGGCTTCTGTTTTTGGCTCGTTGTTTCTGGGGAAACAAAACGCTTCATTGTTACATGCTAAGGACGTTTCATGGACTCAGCTGCACAGTTTAGAGCATAAAAACCGACTTAAAAACATCAGAATCATTTTCTGCATGTATCAAAGTCTTCAGGTACGACAACATACACAGTTTTCAACTATATATAATCTTATATACAAATACTTTTTTTTTTTGTTTTAAACCAACATGGGTTAAATTCACTTTGCAAACACGCACAAACACACACACACACACACTCACAAAAAAATCATACCTGCACAGTATTCGCCCCAAAAATGTCCCTCTTTCAAATAAAACACAAACAATTAAATACATACAGTATCTCAAGCAGCAGAATTAAGAATGGCTGAAAGGGTAAACAGCTGAGTGGACCCACTTTTTTTGGGGGTCCACTCTTATAAAAACATACAGCATTCAAATCCTGTTAAGGTGCCGCTGTGGCCAGAGGAGTCTTTGTGAAGTGGCAGCTAACCTCGGGTCCCCCGACACGATGATTGTCACTGAGGTGGGTGTTGGGACGGCCCGCGCCGCTACGACGCGTTGCTCTTCAGGTGTTGAGTTTGCAGCGGCTTCACGTGATACTCGTAGATTTTGAGTGCGGGGCCGAGTTTTATCGACAGCCCCGTCAGGACGTCGTTCCGCGTCATCAGGAGCAGGGACTTGCCATCGATTTCCTATCAGGTGGAGAGAGAAATAATTGTCAGACATTGTAGTTTATGGGTTTTTTGGAGCAGCGAGAGCACACACACCGACCTGATCCTGGAACGCCGTGGCTTGCTCCTCAAACCCTGTTGCCTTGAAGTAATTAACGACGTCGGCGACCCCCCAGTTGGCGGGGTCCGGCAGCTGGCCGTTCTCCACGGGGCTGTACGTTCACAGGGAAGGCATCTCAATGCACACGCAACCTTAACAGACACTTGTTCTTTGAAAGCGTTCAATAAAACAATATCGTGCACGAACTGGAAAACATACCTTTTGGTGTCAACAGAGCCATTTGCCTTGTCTTCCATGCCGGCTGTAAAAAAAGAAAAGAAAAAAGAAGTTAAAAAAAATACAATAAAAATGCATATATAATAAAAAAAATAAATACATTTAAACCAAAATGGGTTAATTCACTTTGCAAACACATGAACACACTCACAAAATCAAATCAGGCATTACAGCACATGTTCAGTCAGCTGTGTGTGTATATATATAAATAAAGATATAGATGGATTATGTGTATACACACAAGTCTCTAAATCAGACAGAACATACATTAATTTGGATTTTGACATGTTATGAGTTCAAACAGTTAATATTGAAATCAGGCCATTAAACTTGGCTCATGAAGCTTCTTTTTCTTCACAACACGAGCTGTGGTGATTTCCTCACAGGAACCTGCTGTGGACAGACTGCACAGACCGCATGCTTCTTTTAAAGTCTAAACACTAACGTAGCTTTAATAAACTCAGAGAGCCTCTTACAGTCTGTAAGGTTGCAGTTGTTTCTCATCAGATGTCTTCTCTCGGGGAGCTCAGTGGGTCGGCAGCTGGAGCACCATCGTCCTTTCTCTCTCTCTCACAGCAGCGTTTCACTGCAACGACATCACAGCAGCACACACGTGTCGAAACGGGACAAAACAACACGTACGACAACGACACAAAGCTAACATTAATATGCATCATCAACTGACAGCGGGGGGGGGAGAAGAGAACAGCAGCACGAAAAAAAAATTCACGTTGTTAGCTGGTTTAAAAATAGCACAATAACGTTACATGCGCCGTGAAATTGCCTTAAATGACGCAATTCAGCACAACACGATAAACATACGTTACGCTTCACCGACGACAGCCAACGTTAACACCGCGGATATTCGTGTTTCGCGTTAAGCTAACAGGGATAGTTAGCCGGGCTTTGCTAATACAACAATTTTAAGTTACCGTATTTTTTCAGATGATTTCCGCCTCACAGCGCGGCGCGTGCACGCGACGCGTCTCCTTCGGGTGTCAAAAAGTTCCCTCGTCGCTGAAATATTAGACAAATTAATAAACGGCGGCGTTCATTTGATCAAATCAAAGATTTAATCAAGTAAAGACAACTAGCCCTCTTCATCGGTTAAGCTTCCTTTCGCCCACATGACAGCAGAGAATCATGGGAAGTGGAGTTTTTACCTCCACACACACAATTTTAAGGCCAGCGCCTGTAGTTCTGCGTGATCCATCACTGCAATGACACATGCAGCAATATTTCTCATCACACATTAAATACCAACAATAATATATATATATTTGTTTTGATAAAAAGAATTTATTATAGTGACATATCCTTTTGTTACATAAAATCTGCTACAGCAAAGTATATTCCCCTTGCAAACACAGGTAAACATGGGGGAGGGGGGGTGTCAGCCTTCTAAATGGTGTGAAAAAAGATCCCACAAACTAAATACAGACACATTTCAGTTTATTGATCCCATACTGGCGTGTGCGACTAGCTACGGAGAACCCATGAAACTGATTTCCTTCAGTCGGGAGTGTGAAGTGGCTCGGGGGAGGAAAGTGCCGTCATTTACATCAAATATGACAAACATTATTACACACACGGGGGATGAACGACACGTAAGAAGAGCTGTGGATTTCCTACACACTTTTATCGGAAGATTTACAACACAGGCAGTTTGGATTGAAACATGCTGAATTCCCAGGTGTAGTTTTTCCAATGTTTTGTCCAAATAAAAAAATAAAGAAAAGTCGATTCTGCAATTACATTCTGTTCACCCTTCAAACTGGGAAAATAACTTTGGATCCTCTTTAAGGAGAGAAAAAAAAAAAGAATTACAAAGAAAAACAAGAAAATAAGTTAAATTAAAACGTTACAAATTGAATTAGGCGTCAAGAGAGGCATCAATGTGTATTAACTGGTAAATATTTTCATTTGGATACATCTTTTATTTTAATATAAGGGTAAATAGAAAACAAATAAATAATCAAATAAATCCACTGTATATAACACTTTTGTGAACAGTTGGAGTCTCCGTATATATATATATACCGAGATCTATGCAAGTTTAAATATTTAAAATGGAATCTTATTAGACATCTCTAATATAAATAAAAATAACATATGAAACAGTTGTGCCTTTTGAAATGAAACCTGGGTTAAATGTATATAATATATTATATAAAACAAAATTTGTTTAAATTCAGGCATTGGCCAATGTCAATATACAGCACACCAGTACCTGAAATAGCATTCAGTCACCAAACCTTTTTCAAATTTGGTTATCCAAGATTGTTGAACTTGATTAAATTGCATCCCCCCCCCCTCATCTACAAACACTCGAGCACCATGTAAAATAATGATCTAAACTTCAGTTAAATTATGCTGAATTGAAAGACTGTCAACAATGCATTATTGTTTCCAACAAGATGTGAAATGATTCGACTTCCCCACAACCCTGAGTGTCCGACCTGCAGAAATGACCTCAAACTCTGACCTCCCCGTGGACGGCGGAGACAAACTTCCCTCTGGGGAATCAACGGATCACAGAAGCAGGAGAAATCTGGAAGTGAATACCTTGGCCATATAGGTATCAAACCTTTGGAATACAGATTCTATGGTTAAATGTTAAATACACATGTCAGCCTGGCACGCCGGAGGCAGGGCTACATTTCCGCAGCAAGGACGGGCAACATGTCAGAATTCATGGGAATTGAATGGCGATTCTTATAGAAAAATCCCTCATTAATCCTAGATGTCTCTCTCGAGGGAAGAACAGACGTATTAAATATGTATCAACAATAACTTAACAGGAGAGACTTACAATGAAAAAAACAATTAAATGTTGTCTTTTGACCTTATTCCCTTTGAAAATCTGTAACAAGACCAAAACATTTTTTGTCTGTTATTCTCTAACTGACCTGACTCAGCCTGAGCAATTTTTGCGAGGAAGAATGAGCAAATATCGCTCCATCACAGTGTACAAATTGGTTAAAAGAATTACATTAAGACTACAGTTGAGGTAAGCATGTCTCAACCAATTGGTGACCAAGATGAATGAATACTTTAAGGTTTTGATATTTGCGTTTCTTCTGTTGTTATTTCAAGGTTCATGGTTTTGCTTTTTCGTGGGATTATGCAGAGGAAAATGTAACTCGGATAAAAATGTTCTATATAATGCATCGACATCCCAGAACGATGGGAAACCATTTAAAAAGGTAACAAAAACACAACAACATAAACATGGGAACACTTACAGGGCACTATTAGCTTGTCGTGACACTGCTGTACAAACGTAACAAACATGCAAAAAGTCAAAATGAAAATAAAACAAATATGGCAGTTACACAATGCCTTCGGAGTGCTCTGCGTACGCACGATTAAAAAAAAGAATAATCCAAGAGAGAACCTTTGATAAGACAAAAAAAAACAAAAAAACGTCCATGTGTCTGACATTGCTTTGCTTCCACGACAACACACTCAAGAAAACCTAACAAACTGACCTTTCAGCTATTGAGAAAATGCCACATCAATGCACTTCATAAATGTCTGGACGTACCAAAGACAGACGACCGGTTTTTCGGAGTGACATATTTTAACCACTTCAGTTTTCCTTCATTGTGAAACAGACTTGTACCTGAAAAATAGATATTTATATATATCATCTCATTCCCTTCATTTAATACAACACCCAGCCTGAGATGTGACCAGATATGAATAAAAACGATGCTACAATTGAGTTAATACAGCACTGATGTGTTTCTGCTCCATAATAACACTTTACTCATCTCTTCCACAGCTGAATGACTGATTGCTAAAAAAACTTAGGAAACTTCATGATCTCATCAGTGATTTTCTTTCACTAAACATTTCTTTGATTGAATTTTGGTCATGCTTTGACAACACAACGTGTTTATAAATCTAATATGAATATTTCTATATGCACAAATACATGGTTATAGGTCTTAAGGACACTAGAATGATAAATGATGGTTAAAGTCAAAGTGTTCGTGATCAGGGAATAAAGAAAATTAACCCCCAAAAACACACTCGGCATTTAACAACATACAACTGACAAAACTCAATGTTAGGGGGAAAAAAATAAATTAAAAAATCAACCTTCTATTTCCCAAAGCTTAAATCACAATGTGTGCAATACCAGCTAATACAATCAATCACTCTTTGTGCCATTTTAAAATGGGCATAATAATAGTTTTCATGTTGCTTTTCAAATCATTGTTTGAATTGAAATACGGAAGAGGGAGGCTATTCCAAAAAAAAAAAAAAAAGAAAAGAAAAAAGACAAAAGATGAGAACGTGGTCTAGTATTTTTGTGTTGCAGCACAAGGGGTGTCTGCATAATGTGCCTGTGTGTAGATTAGTGCTAACTGCACGCAGGATCATGGCAAGAAGGACCTCATTCAGCTGTGTGGAATGAAGGAACGAGGCATTTGTTTTGAACATGTGACGGCCTCAGTTCAACCTTAACCCTCAGGAGAGTGCAAATATCCCAAAACATGTGAGCCCTGATGGGACTTCTGCCCACTCACTAGAAGTCAGCAAACTCTTTTGCACACTTTTCCGTTTGCGAGACACGAATGTCCTCCTCTTCGTAGTCGTCAAAGTTGCTCGTGTCTCCTGGACCTCTGCACTTTGGCAAGAACGGAGCTTCTACCTACGAATGCGAAAAAAAAAAGAAGAAAAAAAAAGAGAAATGTTTTTCTGCATTATTCATTTAAATCTGCCAAACTGTGGCTGGATAATTATCTGATCCATCCCAGATTTTCCACACCAAGAATGAGCTCTTACCCTCTGGCAGTTGATATAGACTACTTAACTGTTTTAAAATCTCATTTGTGCCCACCACAATAAATATAATTAAATATAATTGCTTGAGGCTGCAGGGGTTGTTCAATAGCTCCATTGTATGTTGCGAGGGGATGTGGATTAGATTAATGATATGATACGAGGGGTCGAGTCAGTACATGTTGCTTTTTCTATTTAATACGTTGTCTGTTCCTTCATCATTACTCATATGGAGGTAGCTTTATAGATAAGACATGTCACCCGTGCAAGATATGAGTTCAAGTTCAAAGTTTTAAATAGTTTGGAGGTCTTATAATACAAATACATGATCATGGCTGCTAACAGTGAATGTTTTGTATCAAAATAATTTGCGAAAAAATGAGAAAAAGATAACTTAATGACAGTAACAGATGTTTACCTTTCTCTCGTAGATTGCGATCCAGTCTGTTGTGGAGAACCACTTGTGATTTTTTATGTCGTTCACACCGTTCTTCAGGTTGCCAAATCTCTTGGTCAGGTCCACCTGGAGCAGGTTTCTCAGCAGATCCTTCAGGTCGGAGCTGAAGTGAGAGGGAAATCGTACCTACGGGAGCGGAAAACAAAAAGGGAACGCTCTCATGTACGATCAACACAAAGACGCGCGTTATTTCATACAACATGCTCGGTTACGGTATATAAAGAGCAATAAGGAACACTGGAGAAACAATGCAAAGTTTGTGAAGCTTGTGGTTGAAAGGCAAGCAGAGAAATGACAAATAAATGTATATATTAAAAACGTTGTGTGCGACTAGCTGTGCATACCTTGCCAGACACAATCTTTTCATAGATCTGGATAGGCTGATCAGCAAAAAAGGGAGGGTAACCAGCAGCCATTTCATAGATGAGAACTCCAAGCGCCCACCAGTCCACAGCTTTGTTGTAGCCCTGGAAGAGTCAGAAACAGAGAAAACGACCGGTAACGAGAGCTGGAAAGGCTTAAGACATTCTTTCTTGTTTGGATCTTCACTTAGATTTCATTTGTGGGTTTTTATTTACATCGCATGATTCTTGTAGTAATCGCATCCCTTCATAAACGATCACCCAATTTTAGGACCCAAAGTGATTCGACATCTCAGAAAGATCCGGGCTGCTACCGTGGCCAGCTTCAAGTCCTTGATTACTTCCTTGTTTTAAAAACGTATTGTCTTGTCTGTATGATTAGAATAATTGCACTGCTGCATTTAATCTAAGATGAGGTCATTCCTTTCCTCTGCAGATTAAGACAAATCCATCCATGCTTTCATCTCCTCCGATCACAAGGTGGTGACAAGAGAAGACAGATCCTTGTTACCCTTTACTGGTTTACTGGAGTCACTATGCATTAAAAAGAGCTACAATAAACATGTTTCCATTAGTTACTATTTATTGCTTTCTAACTGTACTGGGTGTAAAGCGTTCACCTTGCTGAGGATGATCTCTGGAGCCAGGTACTCTGGAGTTCCACACAATGTCCAGGTCCTGCCTTTTACTCTCTTGGCAAAGCCAAAATCTGTGACCTGAAGAGAGAACAATATGATTAGATAAGAACATAAATCATTTAAGGGCAAAGTTCACATGTACTCCACTATCAACAGAAGCCTAAATCTTTTCAGTCAGGTTTATTAACGTCAAACCATAACTATAAAATGTGTTGATTTGCATGATTTATCTGTCTTCATATTCATAAACAGCAGGTCCACCTACTCTTTTCAATACCAGGGGTATCATGAACTACAGATCAAGAGCTGGGCTCCCCGTGACGCCCCCCGTTCCAGGGATGGATGAGGATGAGAAACCTTCATCTCACTAGACTTTAAGGCTTCTCCAAACACTGTTTGTGCTTGATTAACCCTTCTTTCCACAGAAAAACCTTGACGTTTAAAAGATTACACAACATTTCTTCCTCTCTGGACCTTTCCCCAAGTCTTAAATCAACTAGGAATGTGTATTGTGGTGACTTCTCTCTGCTGGGTAAGCATGTAAAACCCTCTTCCTCCCCTATTTTGCCAATAACTAACGCCTTGGTATGTGAATACGAAGGGGGGGGGGGGGTGTCTGCCAGACACATGCTGATAAGAGAGGTACGTCATAAAACCTAAGCAGTAACGCTGTAGGAAGTGGGTCCCACCACTGGTCTGTAGTCTCAGTGGATTATATTGATTGGTTCCTAACTGATTAATATTGGTCGTCAGAGTCAACAAATTGAACTCAATTTGTAAATTCCTGTTGACTCACAGATGGTGCCCCAATTCTAACACTCATGCAGATATTAATATAGATAATACATATTAATATAAATAATGGATGGTACCTGGATATACCCATGTTGATCTATGAGCAGGTTTTCTGGCTTCAGGTCTCTGTAGATGAGGTCTAAGGAGTGAAGGTACTCGAAGGTGAGTACTATCTGAGCTGCATAAAATCTTGCATGGTGTTCACTGAAAAAAGGGAGGGCAGACAGTCAGACAACGGTGCAATATACCAACAATATACTCTTAAAGAGCAAACTCAATCATTTATTGCGCATCGTATAGCCACCTCAAAATGATGACAGTCTCAAGCTATTTCACCCACGACATTGTCAGAACACAGTGTGTGAAGTGGAAACCACCCAGCTATTAGTAGCAGATATGCAGATAAAAACGAAACAGAATAAAATAATTAGATGTAGACTTTACCTGAACCTTCCAATGCGTCTGAGGTGTGAAAACATCTCTCCACCGGGCACATATTCCATCACCATGTACAGGTTTGAGTTGTCCTGTTATTAAAGCAAGAGACCTTTGAGCTGGGGCACACCAACAATCACATATTGAATGATTATACATGAGGTTGTTATTAATTACAAACAGACAGTCGGCTGGGTATTTTGAGATGTACTGTACTGAACACAAAAGGTCTGTTGGGTGAGCACTGTGAGTCATTGGTGAATCATATAAAACACTAGTAACATGGTAACCACGTAGCTGGCTGAGGTGGTTGCCAGAGTGTACCTTGAAAGCGTACTCCAATCTCACGAGGAAGGGGAAAGAGACTGCCTGTAGTATTCTCTTCTCATTTAGTGTGTGTTCTATCTGCTTCAACTTCACCACCTGAAAAAAAAACAAGGCAAAATATAAATACTACGGTTATATGAAGCAGAGTGTGTTCTTGATAGTTGAGTATGTGTTTGTTACATAATTTCCTCAATTCAACGTAAAGAAAACCACAAGCACCCAAACGTGATTTTGTATCACCAGATGATGACTGATGACTTCTAAAAGCATAGTTTTCTTTTTTTACATTTATGAATTTTGTCTAGTCAGCTGCTGTACTTCAACTCATTTCAGTAAGGTGTGAAACGCAACTTGCACAGACTTGAACCATAAGCCTTCAGATTTAACACCATCTTCTGTTTTGTTGTGTTTTTTCCAGGTAAATGATTGAAAGTGCAATTCATTTTAAACGTCTACCGCACTAGGACATTCAAGATTTGGAAGTCAGGTGATCAACGGCATTCAAAATCAAAGACAGAAGACTGACAATAAGCAAATAATATATAGACTAGTAATCCTAATTTGCTTTGTCCTTTGTTTAAAAAGATGTCAAACATTAACTCAATCCACAGTTGCGACTGTATTAACACACAATGATAAAACAACTGGCCCATAAGTGTGATAAATTAAATTACTGTATCTCAATCAAGTTTAACAAATCTGCAAGTTAATTTGCATACTGTACTGAAAAAAGGGGAAACAATGGCTACCTGTAAAGTAGTTAAAACACATTCACAAACCTGTAAATACACAATTTGAAATGTACATGACTAGTAGTAGCAGTGGTAGAATAAAAATGCAAAAACACAGAATAATCCTTTCAGACCCTTGTGATGGATTAATAAAGCTTTGGCACACAAAGTGTGAAGAGAAAAAAGAAGAAGCCCAGAGAGGAGACCTGCACGGTGATAAAGAATGTATTTCAGCAGTAGAGCTGAAACAGAAAGTGAGACAGCTTTTCCTCTTAAGCCAACTGTGTGAATGTACCGTTACATGAGCGACGCACTGAGGACAGGCCAACCTCCTCCTAAGACTCTCACATCAGTATTTTAAGATCAAAATGGTCATGTGAAGCGTCTCTGAGGTTTTCAACAATAACACGGTGGCAGTGCATGAGTGGACGTGTTCGGTTTCCTTTTACAGATGCACAGTACCAGGAGTTTGCTTTGCACACACCAACACTGATTTACAACGTTCTCATGAGATTGTCAAACTGTTCTTAAAAGCCATACACTTACTTTTTGTTTGTCCAAGATCTTCATGGCGTAGAAATGATTGCTTTCTTTATGTTTGACAAGCATAACTCGCCCGAACGAGCCAGTGCCCAGAGTCTTGAACCTATCAAAGTCATCCAGGCCAGTTGTGCTCTGAGGAAACATTATCAACGGAAGTTAAGATAGCAAACTGATAACTAAAATATTTTACTTCTGCTTGGTGTAATTGCAGCTCTTATAAGATATTTTGCCTTCAATGAAGCTTAGAGCAAAAAAACAGAAGTTGGGTGGATTTTTTAAATATTTTTTTTACAATAAATGCCTCTTAGTGTCAAAGTACAATTATGCAATCACTAACATTCAAGTCACCGAGCCCTGAACCAGGAAGTGGCTAGGCCCCATCAGACATCTACCCTGTAAGTTAAGGGAATTGAAAGTTTGAATTCTGTAAAGCAAAAGTACTCACAGGGATCGACCTACCTGTGGTGGACACTCCCATTTTCTTAAAAAATCTTCTTTGGCTTTAGCTAAGAACTCTTTCACTATAAAAAAAAAAAGAGAAAGATGTGAAATTTAACAATCTGTGTTTAGAAACTCACACAAGGTCAGGTAACCAACTGGGGCAGTTTAACGTGTTTGGGAAAATAAACAAAGGCAGTTCTCAAGTTCAGGGAAACAAATGCATTTAAAGGTCAGGCAAATGTCATGTACTGGGGATGCAGGACCCCCCCTCCCCCCCTTAAAAAACCCAAAACCACACGTCTAAGCAGGAAATTGTAATTAATAAAGTGATGCAAAGAGCTTTTGTGGGCTTTACAGAATTAGCCAACTCAAAGTCAAGCTATTCTGCATCGCTTTGAGGAGTAGCAACGAGTCAAGGAGGGAGGCAGTAACACTGGGTGGAGAAAAAACACAAAAACAGAACAGAACTGAAGCTACGGTGCAGGCATTAGAAAGACATTGTGAAATTCACAGCAGACATGAGATGTCCAAAGTCACAGAGTCACGGCAAGAATCTAACATCTAGTTGTGCACTTTGAATGTGGTTGCTGATTTAAATACAAACTTGAAGGACTATGTGGAAGCTTTACGTTAACGGACTATAATATTCAAACCCAATCGTAGATGTAGGATAATATAAGCCTGATAAGCCTAAACTGCAGAACACACTCTCTCTCTGTGACTTAGGATGCCTCATGGAAAAATGAGCATACCAAAAGTCTCTACAGTTCACCAAGGGTTTGCAGGAACATTCACCCACATGGATGGAAATGGTGGAGAAGAGAAAGAGAGGAAGAAACATTTATGAAGTGCTTAAGAACAAGAACATTTGAGATTCAAGTGGTTTAAATGCAACACACAACAAAATGACACTGGAGAAAAGACAACTACCTCTTTAGTTAACCCTGAAGTTAAACCAACTAAAGTAGTCTACATTAAAACAAAAATATATTTTGGTTGGCAGACGTAGTTCTTCAATTGACTACGAAAACTGCTCTGTAGCTTAAACCAAACGTCAATAAGTGGATATTTCTGTTTGTAAGGATTTGATTCTTCACAGAAGGTAGTCTTCAATATTTAGACCTGACTTTTTCTTACTCTCCTCAACTAAATGTTCTCTTGCAGGAAGCTTTCTATATCCTACACTGAACAAAATATGTTTAAACTACAAAACATCTGTCACAATGTCTATGAAACAATAGTGATTGAAAAGACAGTGTAAAAAGCACACATATAACACATTTCATACCTGCATAACAGTACACAAAAAGGACAGGACAGAGATGATGCAAGCAACTGAACAACCATAAATGGCCTGCTCTACAACGCTACTCTAACTTATGAGTGGATGCGTGGGCTTGAGACAAAGTAAAGAACAACTATTTACAAAACTTAAAGGCGTATCTAACCTATTAAAAGACCTGTACAATTTAGACTAACTCGCCACATGGTTAATCCTATCTAAATCAGTTTTGCGACAAATAAAACACCACAAATGCAAGCCGACTCGTCCTCCTCAGAGCTGCAGAGGATGGCGGACATATTGTAAGTATAAAAGCAACACGCCACACTTACTGAACTTATCCCATGTGATGGTGAACTCAGAGATATGAGGCACCTCACTCTCTGGTGCTTTCTGATCTTGGCTACTCTTAAGACATCTATGGAAAAAACGGCTGGCGAAGGAGTGGTCCTTTCCCTGGGCCATTTTGAGACAAATTCCTTGCTGTGCGAGTGAAAAAGTCTCACAGGCAAATAACCGTCTTCAGACGGAAGACCAGTGAGTGATATGAACTTCCTGCATGCAGCAGAGCACACTGCAATGCTTGGCTAACCACATAAAATTAAGCTTCCTGTTCAAGTGCTCCGCTACAGTTTCAGTGGCCAACTGCTCCGTCTACTTTTTCTATGTGGTGTGGAAAACACGTACTTGTCTCAAATGCGAATGGTGATGTTGCTCTGACAAAAGGCATACAAAGTTAACCAAGCACACAAAAAGGCCGGGCTCTTACGGTAAGGTTATGTCAAAAACATTGCACAGCTGTGGTGCATTCAGACTGCTGATAAGGAAACTGTGAGCCTGTAACACCCACTGACTGACTAGGAGAGAAGTTATCGCCAGGATATCTTGCTCTCTGGTGGTAGAGCTCAACAATGCTGTTCTCCAAAGAGCTTTCCCCTACACTTTAAGTCACCCTAACACATCGACCCTCATGCTGCACACCTTTTAAACTGTAAAGTACTCAAAAAATGTTTTCAAATGCAGCAGCTTGGGCCTCTCTGGATGATACAATCTAAATGACACCATCAAAACAGTGTGTTCTTCTAAGCTTGCTGTTTGTGTCACGTGACGTTACAACCCTCAGCCCCTCCCTGCAGCAAACTACAGGTGGCTCCAGTCTCCAGGCTGTGAGACCGTATGGACTATTGACAATCAGAAAGCAGGTCAAGATCGGTGCTCTCAAGCCAGACAGTTTAGTGGATTAGTTTGGTCATTACTGACAAATGCACACCAAACACAACAGAGTGCCCTCTGGGCTACTGCTTTCAAGAGATTAATTGAGCACTTCAGATCGCAAAATTGCTATTCAACAGGTGCACTTTGACTGGAATGGGCGCTAGCTTGGCTTGATGTTATAAGCACATCACAACACGTTAATGTCACTGTAAGGAAGCAATGATATAGGCACAACATATTTTTGATTTACAGTAAACTTGTTGACAGCTGACTTGACACATTAAGTGAGCTGGCTGGATGGAAAAAAACGTTGATAGCCGTTACGCAGCCCATTTATTTTGGAAAAACAAAGCAACACTAGACACAAAAAAAAAACACACACAACTATTAGCAGCATTAGCCAGCTTTAACCACATCAAGCAGCCATCTGGCAACTTAGTCTCTTAGTTGTGTATCAGGTACCTGTTGTTGGCAGTGACTAGGCCTTGACTGCAGCTTTAGTAAATACCAATGTTTACTGATGTTATCTGGATCCGGGAAGCCGTTTTTAATTAGCTCCTTTTGGGGAATTAAATCCACTTCACACGTCACACTGAGAATATCCTTAATTTCCTTGAGTCGAGGGTCCCCTTCTTTACATTCACCTCACTGTCATCTGCCCCCAAAAAAGTCACTTGAAATGATCAGCTAGCTGCATCATGTTGTGGCACCGTTTCCCAAATGAGATTAGCATTACGAGGGAGCTAACACACCTTGTGAACTGCCCTACCAAAGATGGTTCTCCTCCGCAGCCCATATTACTGGACAACAACCGCTAAATGCTACTATCCGCTGACTTTACGATAAGCTCACGGTATACATTAGCTAACACGGCTAACGGGCTAGCTGGGATGGTGTTCAGGTACTCACCACTTTCTTGCTCGTTGCCTTTCTTGGCAGTAGCTGCGTTTCCCATCGTAGGAAGACAGGGCGATGCACAGCTGGCTAGGAGCGATGATGGTGGCGGTTAGCTAACAGGGTCCCTCCGTTAGCTAGCTAACAAATTTCAGCTTGCGCTAGCTGGCCGGCTAACAACAACATCAATGTCGTCTCTTTGTGGACAGGACCTCGACGTGCTCTGCTAACCGCCCTGTGGATCTTTGTTTTCAACGTCCTCGTCGTTCAAGTATGCCTCCGCTGGAGAGAAAACATGCTCCAGACTTTTCACCTCTGGTTGCTGTCGTTTTGTGCTGCGTTCAAGTAATATGGGAATACCCACGGAGCAGACTTTGACGGGTGAAGTGCTGCTTTCAAGTGCCGATCGGAAATCGTAGCTCCTCATACGTCACATGATTTATTATGTAAACGTTGATGTTGTATCATATGAGTCATATTCAGCAAATATTTACATAGTAAGGTCCATCACTTTGACCAATGGTGACCAATGACCGGTTGGTGCCTAAAATCTGTCAAATTTATATTCTTCTTCTCCTATATTATTAGTAATAATAATAATAATTAATATTATTATTGTAGTTGTCATTGCTATGGTACCCAGCACTCCTGAATCCCTTAAGACATCACATATGAGTCAGCTTAAGTTTGTTGACAAGAAAATATTTCTAAAAGGTAGACTCACATTAAACTACTTTAGGAAATGTATTCCACATATTCATTCAAATATGATACTTTTTTATTAGGAAGTTTGCTTTAATTTGATTGCTATTAGTAGTTATTATAAGCTTATTACTAGTGATAGGAAAGCAGACAATCAAAACAAATGCGAGAAAACACACAAAGGCAAAGAAGTAAAACTAGACATGCAACGAGGGGAGCTTGAATTTACAGGAAAGGGACTAAACAAAAAAAACAAGATCATGACATTCATCTTGTTGGGAGTGAACAAACGTTAAGTGTAGCTATCAATCAGGCATTTATAGTACAAATGAAAAAACAAAAGTTATTAATCTTGCCTTTATATTTGAGAATGAATCATGATTTATTGTACAGCCTGCCGGTGATAGTGGTTGACAAGGTGTGACTGTAAATTATTACAAATGTACAGATGCACTGTAAATATCAAAAATTACAATTGCAGTTATTTAATTGATAAATCAAATATCTTAAAATTCCTATGAATAACGGGACAAATGTTTTTTTTTAATGGAGTGATCTAGTCAGCAAATTGTAAAAAAGACAGCAATAAGAGATGCAATTTGGCCTTTTTTGTGATTTGTGAAGAATTACATAATACACAGAATGTCAGTTGGAAAGCAAGGGTCATGAGGTTTTGAGGAATATTTCCACGTCATGGCAGCGATAAATATGTAGGGCCTAACGAGATGCGAACTGAAAGACCTCTGAGCCGGACGCGACGGGACGCAGCCATTAGTCTGCAGGGTTGTTTGTTTTAGCACCATGGTCAGCGACACGGTTGCTAGGTAGCGTCCCCATGTTTTCTAGCAGAGTTGTGGAGAAAAGAGCCGCGCGTGAAACAACGACCGACGATATATGCGAAACATACCTCGCAGCTTTTGGCAAGACTTTTCTGTCACTTAAAACTACTTAATATTTGAAAATAAAACGTGCTGACTTCACGTGTGTGCACGTAATGCAAACTTCAGCACTTCAATCTGCACCCCCCTTCCTCACAGAGCGAATGGTTTAGCCCGTGGTCTCGCGCTTGCACTCCTAGCACCCAGGAGGAATACAAGATACAGATTTTTTTTTGTTGTCAGTCAACCAACGTCAGTTTACAGTAGTGACATATTAACACCGTTATACCGCTCGGGTGTCTTTCTTTAAAGGGAGCCCAGTGTCTCACTTCGGTCGGCTAAAACCAGCGAAAGCGACCGCCGGTGCCTGGAATAAATAAGGTAACGTTAACGGGCTACTTCGCTTTCGCCTCTCCATCCTTTGCTAGGTTAGTGCGGCTAAGCTAACTGTACAGTAGCACCAGGGGTCATCATGTTTCATTTTAATCATTAGGCAGGCATCTCACTCAGTAATGCGTTGCTTTATTTTGAAGCTGCGTTAAACGAAGGGAAATAAAAAAAATAAAAAATAAAACAGGCAGTTCGCGCTAAATATTAACGTCGCTCAAATCCGGTGGTAGCAAGTTAACCGAACAGCACACATTGTCAGATTGTTTCCTTGTGTGATTCCTTGCCACCTGACCAATGCAAGTGGCTAGCAGCCTTACGTTAGCCATACCCGCTAGCAACTCGTTTACACACGCTAAGGCTTTATGACGTTTATTTGTGAGTGTGCGAACGAATTCCAGAAATACCCCAACAAATATCCAAGATAAACACACGCGAGATTTGAGGAATCCAAGTTTGCGCTAATTCTGAAATCCAGACAAGATTGTGTTAAAGGGGATGGCCTACTCCTCCTTTCAGGGATCAGGGAGATACCACACTGACGGCTATGCTGTGACAAGCATAGATCCCATCGCTGCTCTCAGAAGCGTAGCTTCTTAGCCAAGGCTAGCTGTGCGTGTACCCGACAGAAATATGTCTTGGCATGTGTGGTTCTAGTCCGGTCTGTTTGAAGTCCACTTAGACACCAGAAGGGCACCCTTGGAGATCACCATTCCTAAAAGAGCGGATGCATTACATAATAATAACAACACAACATGTGAGTTCTAGCTGGCACCCTGCCTCCTTGGACTTAACCCAGACATAAGGCTATTAAGAAGGATATGATATGTATAATCTTTTATTATCATGCAAGCAGTTGGATTAATAGAGGATATTCAATGCTGTGCATTGCACCTACAACACCTAAGCAATTAGGGTTTATTATTTGATGCATGTTCACATTTTGTCTGTTTCAGCTAGCTGACTTTGCCTCACAGGGGCATTCCCTTCGTCTTTGAGTTCTCTCGTATCGATTACAGACCCTCGCTGGATTTTTCTGACCGTAGACCACTTACTGAGGCCCAGTCCTACAAGATTAGGTATGAATTTAGAGCAAAGTTTTTGATTAACAGTTCGTATGTAGTGACGATACACCTGCATACACGTGGAGCTTACTTTGAGTGCAGTGCTGCACAAAACAAACCACATGCACATTGTTACAGCCATCAATTAGTTGCTTCACTTAGTCTGACAGGAAATACGGTCAGGCAAGATTAAAGTTCATATAAATGTTTTTTTCACATTTCACCAGTTGGCCTGCATCACTGTTCATTCTCTCTTATAAAGTTAAACGTAGCGTTCAGCTGTTTGTGGTGTATTTCAGTACCCTGTGGGCTGACAGCTCCCACACTTGTTCTTCCTCATATCTGGAAGAAGGCACAAAGCCAGAGGTGGGTCACTGGTTGGAGCTAATTTTAGACCCACTGGCAATTCTAAACCAACTACTTTCCTGTGAGCGTAGTCTGCAGACTCAGCTATCATTTTTCCTGTGAGGACAATGTGGTGGTAGCGGCCAAATAGAAAATGATATAAATAGTTTTACAAAAAAACATTTTTCAGCCATACTTGAAGAAGTACACAATCACATTGGCATTGTGCCTTGTAATGGAAAATTGTGTTTCTCGTATTTCTATAACTGTTTTAACTAACATTACATTGCATTTCTACATGATTTAAACACTATCTAGACTCTTGTCTCTGCTTCTGACGTGCTTTAAGTATAAGAAAATGTCCAGTGAAGGGGATTTATACCATTTGTTTAATGACAAAAGTCAATTTTCTATTTGAACATTCTTTTGTTTACATTTGCTTTCCATTCAAGGATATGTAAGAGTACAACATGTCTCCTATCTTAGCCATTGTTTCTGTCGTGAATAGAGTCGTTACACATACCCCGAGGTCCCTGAAACGCTCTAATGGCAAGACCGGGGCACACTGCATGTACATAAAAGAAGTGCTGACATAAGGCTAAGTGGCCCTTTTCCAAGCCTCTCTATTGATTCTGTATTTGACAATTTGACACGTTCAAGACGTGGTTTCATGTAATGCAGGAAGAACATAAAACAAACCCTCCAGGGAAGTACAGCTGGCTGTTGAAGTGAGTTGTGCAAAAGGTGTTACACTGCTTGTCATGAACAAAGAGTCGACTGCTTTGGTTCAGCTTTTCCTTTGGCACACTTCTTGTAAAGATATTTGTGCTTTTGGATTTGCTTTTGATAGAAAAAAGGAGTACCATATTTTTGGAGTGTTATTGTGTTATAATAGTGGGATAATATCATTGTGAAGATGAATTTCTTGTAGAGGTTTCAATGTTTGATATATACACACACAGACAGATTGATTAATTGATTGATTGCTGAGAGACAGAACCATGACGTACAGTAAGGCGATGTTTTCTTGAACTTGTGCTGGATAATTAGTGGTAGACTCTGCATAATAAAGCCCTGAAAGACAGACATGCTTTTGTCATGCACATGGAGCCTGTGAGACAGAGAGTGATGCAGATGAGCAGCATAAAGAGCTGACTCTACAATGAAACCTTTCTGTGTTGTGGATGGCAAAGGGGAACTGCATGAGATCAGCATCCAGAGTTCTGCATGTTCAGCTCTGCTCTGCTCTGGTGGCTCTCTGGCTCCCCCTTTTGGAGAAAAGCTGCCACTGAACCAGAGGATTAACAGATACTCTCCTTAGTGGATGGGATTTAGTGAAGATTTAATACTTCACTGAAGGATTAATTGCAATGATACAAGCAAACTGATTCTTTTTAAAGTCTGAACCCATTTTGTGGATGTACTTATGTTTTATTCCCCCACAATCTTACGAAAAGTAACCAGAAGATTGATGGGAAAAAAATGACAGCAGCTCACAAATTCTTCAGCATAACACAGTATACAATATAGGACAGTGTTAGAAATGTCACTAAGCATACATTGTCTGTACCGCCTCTATTTAGATATTGTATATTCTCTATATTATTTGACAGGAAATTAAAATACTTCAGGTAAAGTAAGGGTACGGCGTGTGACAACGGTCACTGAGCTCAAATAAAACCTGTGATGTCACAACGGGATGTTCTGCTTTGGTCACGCTCTCAGTCACTCTAATCTGGTGTCCAGTTACACTGAAATGTGAATGCAAGTAAAACTAGGCCGTCGTTGTAGCTTACCACTAAGACAAATGGGCAAAACACGACAGAGCCTCTCTTTGCCCGGTCATCCATCTGTGCACTACCAAAGTGCCTCAACACTGACCGTATATGGTATTCAGGCAAACAAGTCTGGATAGAAATCTGTAATTTACAGGCGCAAGGAAATAAATTGAATCACATTATTAGAAAAGATATTTGAAAAATATTGGCAAATGATTGGCAAATGTGTTCTTTCTTCCCATTATGATGGTATAACATGAATTAAACGTATTGGGTCCAAACTTTAAGCACCAAACCAGTGTTACTACATGTCATTGTCCATTGACAACATCGACCGCCTAGATTACATAAACCTCTACCACGTTGCTTGATTTTTTAGATTTGGTTTGTTTGTTTATGTCAATGATTGGCTGAAAGTGACACCTCAGGCTTGTGTGAATTTCAGGCTTGTACTGATGCGGCTCAACAATCACCATAAATTAATGATATTCATCATGTTGTGAAGTTGTTCTCTGACCAGTATCTTCTTCTCTACATTGAATTTCGGATCGTAAACCAGGCGTTGTCCAATCAGAGCCAGCCAGAGAAATTTCGGCCAGTGGGATGCAGCAAAGGGAACTTGTGCTCCTTGAGCCGAGAGGGCGCGCTTGTTATAGAGGTCGGCGTACGGCGAAATGAGACTCTCTTGAACTTGATATTACCGGCTAGCTCCACCCGGGCCACTCACTTAACAACAAGTGCTCCCAGAACCTGCTGCTAGCTTCGGACTCAGAGGTGATTTGATATCATTGCGTGGATTTGAATGGCTTTTATTAGAGTAACGGAGTAATTTAAGAGAAAATAGGTTCAATTACGTAAACCCAGGGACCTAACAGTCTCGTAGTGTGTTTTTACACACCGTTTTCATCATGAATGGCAGAATAAAACTGGTATGGTCCTTTAATGCAAAATAGCACTTTAAAACGGAATGTGAAACGAGTTAAACACCATTAATTATTTTTTTAATATTGACATAAATAGAATATTTACATTATATCGTAGCTGACAATGCTGATATTGATTCACATTCATGCAAAATAGTGTCAAAATAATGAAGTTTAACATCGCAGCTCTTGTCTGGGGATTGTGGGTATTTTTCAGTAATTACTTGCATTAAATTACAATTGTGTGTGCTAGTTGTACATGTACGTTAGTCGGTGTTTAGTTGCATAATATGTGCCTGTCAGATCCCCCTTTGTTCCTGAGGGATTACATGACACCAAGGTCCAGTGCTCCTATAGACACAGTGTTCCCTGCCTCCTGTACAGAGAGCCAGTGCACCACTGGGAGGTGGGGGCAGGTTGTTGTCAACAGCACAGCTTGCCTCACTTCATCACCCTGACTCTTTGCTGTTGCTCTCCCCCTCTGTGCTGATCTCATTCCAGTTTCTGTCTTCCCCGGGATCAATGTCTTGTGCTTACCACAGGCAGGCCAAGGGGCTGACAGTGAAGACTAGAGTGATCGAGTAACGCGATTGGATTGTTCCTCCGTTCTGATTTGTCCAGAGGACGCTGATTGATTTGACAGTGTTGCCTTTCATGTCAGCATGTGCATATCTTCACATGTGCATATGTGTACATGTTGACCAACAGGTGCATCTATGCGTGTATGGACGGTAAACACTGGTAGAGAGAATAGGCTGAAAAAGCCTATTCTCACCACTAGAGGCTACTGTTGATCTCTGTATGAAATGCAGAAGCGGCACCATCACCACAAGCCAGACTGCAGATGTAGAATAAATGGTTTATATTACCTGTGATTTATAGTTCAGGTAGTTACATCTGTTACGATAATTCATGGACACACAGTCACATTTTTATTATTATTTTTAATAATTTTTCCTTAGCAAAATGATGACATCTTGATTAGAATGTTACATGTTTTTTTCAATTTCAACAATAACAGAAGATCATGTGTTAACAGTGGTGGAATGTAGTACATTTGCTGAATTACTTTACTTAAGTACAATTCTGAATTACTTGGACTTACTTACTTACTTGAGTATTTCCAATTTCACGCTACTTTATACTTCTACTCAGCTACATCTCTATTGTACAGCTTTAGTTATTTCAGAGATCCAGATTAATAACGCTTATTATAATAAACTATTAAATTATTATATATGAATATAGAAAATAAACTACCCAACAGTATATAAAGTAATTAAAATGAACCTTTACCAGCTGCAATTTTAAAGCTCAATAATTATAGTACAATCATATATATATATATATATATATATATATATATATATATATATATATACTTTATTATATAATATACTTCCACCACTCTATGTTAACATTGGTTTATGTAAGGGTTTTCTTTTACTCACACACAGGTCATCAGTGTAGTGCGAGCACTGTTTACCTTTCCATCATCTGCTGCTGTCTCTCGCCCCTCTCCCCATCATCCGCTGCTGTTTGGTCTCTCTCTCCACTGTGACTTTAAGAAAGTGCATTCCCACTTCACCTGCAGTAAAGCAAAATGAGTCGATTACCATTTCGTATTGGAGCCACGCTGTAACTTAAAGTAATGTTATGCAATGTGAGGTTTGTCAAATAAAACGGTACCTACGGTCATGAAGAAGAGAAATGTAGCCAACTTCATATTGTAAATGGTACTTTATAGGTTCCTACACTTCAATCTGTTTTGGATAAATACAAACACATTGGGGTATTTTTTTTCATCCCTGTCTTGTAGCTCAGCCATTTCTCCTCTAATGTTACTCTTCCTGCTGTGCAGTGAGTCACTCAGCGCTGACTGGCAGACAGGTTTAGAGACCTGTATTTACTCTGACTTCTTATTACATTCCATAGACTACAGCACTTTCTCACACTTTCAAAGTTTTTTTCTTCAAAGGCGTCCTATATTGTTAAAAGTGATATTTTCATGTTTTGTTTTTGTATTTATTATAAAGCAAGTCTAAGTGCTGTACAAATACTGTGAAAGTATTGGAACACTCAAGGTTCTGATGTCACAATGATACAATATAAAGACCATTTCACAGTTGAAATGTTTTTTTCCTTGACAGGAAGTAAAAATGGACCCAATATGTTGCCTAGCAATGCAATTACGCTGAAATGCGGAGCATTTCATATAGAGGGTGAATGCAGGTATTTTCAGGCACACAATATGAGAAAAAATATCGTTTTTGAACAATAAAGCATGTAAACCTCAAGCTGGAAATAAGCATTACATATGACAAAAATATATTCGCAGCTACGTTCAAAACATTCAGGGCTTAAGGCCTGGCAGAATGACCTGCCGACGCCAGTGTCTTTGACAGTGTGAGGGATCTAGATCACCTGGACAAAGAACCCACGGTGACAAAAGGCAAACGTGCACACCTCACACAAAGAAGACAGGGACTCAAACACAGTCCTCTCTTGCTGTGATGCAACAGTGCTAACCACTGAGTCACTATGCTTCCCCCTGCCAGCGAGAAATTAAATGTGACAGGGCATCTCAGCAACGGTTGATTACCCCCGAAAGTGGTTTCAAGACACACTCTCTGACCACAGCCAAACAATAACAGAATTTGGCTGATGACCTGTGTTATTTCCCACAACACTTCATAGCCTGACGCATCCTCTTAACAAACCACTGTAAAGATGCTATCTGTTTGAATGCAGTGACCTCTCAGCATTCAATGAAACCCAGCTGGCACAGGCATCAGACGCAATGAGATTCTGCGAACCCTTTACTTGACAGCCACATTAATATTTCACAACGGTTCCACAGAATACCAATTAGTCCAGCGGATGTCACAAGGCTTTAGATTATTTCATTAGTAGTACTGCCGTGTCAGAGCTGTACAGAGCTCTCGTTGAACGGTTACGCTCCGTGTCAGATTGACTGATGTGGCCAGTGATAGGCCTATGAACTGCTGCGTTACATCAAAAGCACGTCCAGTAAGAGCGTGCACCCAGATCCAGCGTGTGCACTGTAGTAACCCTCTGAGCCTGCTACTACTGTTCTGCTGCTGCAGAAGACCTATTTTTTCATCTCTTTTTTCATCTCCTCTACAGGCATTCCGATCCAGCACTCTGCCCACCGCCTCCTTCCCTCTCTCCTCATGGGGGTGTAAAAAGGCTGGGGCTGTGTAGACCCTTGAGAGACCCCCCCCCGTCCCCCCCCTCTTCCCCACCACCGCTACCTCTTTCTAACTCCCTGCCCTCTCAGACTCCACTGCTGCTCTTCATGTTGCTGAAAGGCACCAGGGAGATGCTCAGATGATCCATTGGGTCATCCCGAACCACATAGTCCATACGGCCCGAGACAGGGAAGACTAACTACCGCAAGTGTGAGAGAGCCCTTGGAGGGGGCTGTGGGTACCCTGTGAGGCCAGCCCTCCCGCCAAGCCTGGCAGAAAGCTTGGCTTGCCCCTTCACTCCTCCAGCCCCTGAGATGCCCTCTCCTCCCAATGAAGGAGGTGAGTAAGAGAGTTCAAACTCTCTCAGGGCTGATAGGATTATTCTGTTAGATGGTTAGTCGGCTTGATTATTATTATTTTTTTTACACACATACACACACCTGACCACCTGCTCTCATATGTACCTGCCATCATCACTACTATTCTCCTCTCTATAGAGCCACACACACACAGGTTACTATAAAAGCATCATGATGCATGCAGCTATAGCTAACTCGATGCCTAATTTACACCCTAGCCCAATATAAAATATATTGCAATACTCCAGGAACTCCTGCTCCGCTCCCAGTCTGGAGAACAATCTGTGACTGTATCTAGTGTTGTTGCATGCCGTCTTTTCCTCCAGAGGATCATGGAGCGTCCCCCGTGAACGGGCAGTCTGCGGGCTCCTACCACAGCAGTGGCAAGAGGAAGGTGCGCACCAAAAAGAAGAAAGGCACCATCACCGCCAATGTCACCGGCACCAAATATGAGATTGGTATGTAACCTATTTCTCATGATATTAAAATATATTTGAAATTAAAGTTACCACAACAATAAATACAAAAAAATGTTGATCATAAAATTAGGATTTTCGCTGAAAAGAAAAGAAAAAAAACAGGTTTGAAAAAAACCGACACACAACAGAAATGTCAGTCTACAAAGATAAGATATCTTTTGATCAGAGAGTTCGTCTTAATGGAGAAGATGGTGCAGGATGAAAGAGGCTTTCCCTGAGATGGGTGATGAAATCCTTTCATTGATGTACATTATCCTAGTATTGAAGTTTTTTTTGTCAGAAAACAGGCGAGTTGCTTGAAATGGTTTATCTGCAGCGTTAGTGCTTGTAGCTTCAGGAGTAGTATTTAATACATTATTTTTCTTTTCAGGTTATTACTTACATATAGACATGTTGGAATGCTTTATTAACTCTGATGAACACACAGTAAATTATTATTGTCTGGAAAGCTAACATTACGTCAGATCTCGCTACATCATGTATAAGCCTCAACCTCAAAATCTCTCAGATCTGAATTTAGATTTTTTTTCCGCATGAAGATTTCATGAGTGAGCAAGACGAAACTTTTGGGTGGTACGGCAGGTAATTAACGTACTGTGACACAGTGAATTGTATATTAATATTGGAAACTCAGTATGACTCAGTCAGTCCCTCAAAAACACAGCAAATCTAATCACAATGTTGTCTCAACAATAAAACAATACACTGTAGATTTTACTCCCGACAATAAAATCTAATTTGCTTTGGTGGATTGTTTAAAGGACGCCGTTGTTATTTAATGTCTTAAATTAAACCTAATAGAGTTGCAGTCCTGCAACAGTTCACACAGAGACGGCTTTGCATGCATACATAAATCTTTATTGAGGTAATTTAACTTGGCAGTGAGGTCTTTTTCAGAAGGGCAAACTGAAGCACAGTAAGCACTCCTCACATGGTCAGTATATGCCAGTGTGGCAGCACAGCTCTCAGGGGTGAACTTCAACCTATGAAATGAAGGAGTCAGCAGCATCAAGTAGAAGTTGGGGGCTGCCCGGATCCTGTAGGTAGATGAGAGTCTAGCTGTGATTCAGTTTGCTTGCTGTGACGAGACCCTCCCGGTGGCCATTCGGAGACTCGTGCGAGGCTATTTCGAAGGAAAATTAACACTAAGGGCCAGATGGATTGCTCGTTTTTGCCGTTACCTTTTTTTGCAGCTGTATTTTTCTGTTTCAAAATTGATAGTATTGCAGGTAAAGGCTAAAGGTCAGGGAATATGGTGAAATTTGCTCTACACCCACTGAGAAGGTAATGTACATTCTGGCCCTAAGGATATCTGTTACGCAAGATGTGTAGGAAAGGATTGATTATAGCTTTGTACCCAAAGACCCTACTGGTAAACGTAAGCATAGGCCTGCTGCCATGCAAAGCCTCCCTGTTCCAGTTAGCAAAACACCGTTAGCCTTTTCAGACGTTAACAGATGGATGAAGTTACATCGGAAACACCTTCTTCCCATTCAAGTGCCATCATGCAACATTAGGCAAGCCTTCTCCAGGTTTGTGAAGGCTTTCAAGAAATTAATTAATACCTCGTTTCGTTAGGGCATATGAATTTTTCATTACTCACTGAATAATGAATAGTTGTCGGATTAATGTCCAAATGGGCTTGCCACCTATCTCTCATACTATGGGGGTTCCAGTGGGATTCGAATGCATTACAGACAATTAATTTATCTTTTTGAAGAGAGGCATTACGATTGCTCTGCAACCATACCATGAATGGTAAATATAGCTGTGAGCTTTTTTCATCTATAATCTCCCAGACTCATTTCTCTCTTAATGTATGCAAAAACAGAAATTATGCTCGGCCAAAAAAAGTGAAACCGTTTGAATGAAACATGGATCTGTAAGGTGGAAATATTTGATTTGTGGGTCCTTGTCGCACCTTGTGAAGTTTATTTAAATGACCGCATAGCTAATTCTATCAATGGAGTACAATCTAATGTGTTTTCCCCCAGTTCGTATAGTCATCAACGAGGTGGACTTCCGCAAGACTCGGGAAGATGACGAGACTGCCAACCTCATCTGGAATGACTCGGCCGTGCAACACGAGAAAATCGCTGAGCTCAGGAATTATCAGGTACAATGCATGTTACCATGTCACGTCAGCACAGCTTGTTCGGGGACGGCGTAGCCTAGAGGTTAGTGTAGAGAGCTTAAGGATAAAGGTGTCACATCCAATTGCTGCACCGGAGGAGGAAAAAAACAGCATCTTAACCTTTACCGTATACTCCAATAAAGCGGCTCTGTGGCCAGCAGCCAAAGATCACGATACTGATCAGCTCCCAGCGGATGTATGTAACTTTCCAAGTGGAAAGTCTCAAACAGCAGTTCAGAAAAAAGAACACATGTGTTGAGCTGACTTTAAAGGTGAACCAAATGTTAAAAACAAAATAACCTGCCTGTGATGTGTACGTCGCTGGGAAGATGAGGAAGGATCTCAAACCCCCACGATTCCTTAAGAGAAAAGGAGAAAGCGATGCCTCGGAAATGAAACAGTGCACCAGAAGCAACGGGGATGAAAAGGATGAAAAATTGAGACAGCAACTGCAATCCTCCTGTGCTTAGAGATGTTTTTCTAAATTATTTTCCTATAAAGAAAACCAAATCCCTTCCTTCAAAAACTACTTTGGTTGGAGTTGGATAAACATGACACGGTTTTTATAGAGATTCCACCAGAAATTATTGAAGCACCAAGAATTTAGGATACAGCTTATATTCTCCTGTGTGACCAGTGTGATGCAAGGCCTTCTCCGAAGCCTTTCAATAGTATGCGCTATAATGTGATGAAATCTGTAGCATACACAAACACAGGCGAGGACAACAAGGTCCCACGTATAGTGCAGACATGCCACATGCCTGCAAAGATAAATTATTTTTGTATCTGTCAGTTGTTAAAATGTTTAAATGAATAATTAGTACGGATGCATATTTATTTGTCATAAAATACTTTTTAAAGTTACTTCTGCCATAAAAAATGTGTTTACACACCGCCATGTCCTATAACCTGTTTCTGTACTTCTCCAGGAGATAAAAGAATAGGTAAAGGGAAATATAAGGTCTGACTAGATTAGAACAGATGGAAGTGGGATGTTGAAAAGAGACATTTGGGACAGATGGAGCTGGGAGGAAAAAAAGATTAGGTTTAAAGTAGTAATAGTAAATGTCAGAATGAAATAAAATAGAATAGAAAGGAATGGAAAAAGTGAAGATGGATGGAAGAGTGTGAATGTGCCCATCTGCTTTTCCTTAGACCCTGGGAGGTGAGAGGGAGACAGCAAATAGGAAAGAGTGAGAGGGAGAGGGAACAACAGCGCGTACACAGAGAAAGATAAGGAGATTGACAGGTATACTGACAAGTTGTGAGCGGCGGAGGGTGGGGGCAGGTTTCACATGTCACTTGTGATGTTGACAAGACGGGCCTAAACAACAAGGGTGGCTCTGAGTCCTGAGTGCTAGTCTAAAAGTGATCTTACCTCTGTTTGACCTCCCTGTCCTGCTGACTGAACTTGCTGCCACCACTCCCCCCCCTCCCCCCTTAGCTCCGAGCGTTAGCCATCCATCTTCCTGAGTGCTTATTTGATTAGACTGGGCACTAATGATCGATTAAATCACAGGCTAGGAAGAGTATGGCTTGTTAGGACAGGGCAGCGAGAGTTCAGCTAAGTAGATTGAATATTACAAATACTGTAACACACACACAACGTGTAGCAACGTGGCTAATGTTTTCACATAGAACTGGTGATTTGCTGTCAATTGTTTTCACTTGCTCTCTCTCATGCTGCTGTGGCGTTCCGCGAGATAATTTCTCAGTAGAAAAGTGGAAGTCCCTCAACAATTGGTTTTGATTTCCCCTCACAAGCCATGCCGTCTCGCGGCATTGGAGTAATTGTGCAATCTCTTCCGAATCCCTAATTACGTCTGTCTCGTTTGGATAATAATCACAGGATCCTTTTACACTCTGCGTTCTTTTTTTCCCCCCTCTGCTTTCTCTCTCTCTCTCTCTCTCTCTCTCTCTCTCTATCTGTCTCTCTCTCTCCCCCCATTTGAATTCTTTCCTTTTTTTCCTGTTTAGTGATGTACTGTGAGAGTTTGCTGTCAAGTTTCAGTTCATATGAGCCTAATTAACGCCCCTGTTCAGGCTCATTTGGTCAAAGAATACAGAAAACCCAGAGTTTTTCCTTCCCCTCCCACCCCCTCCCTTCGGCGCATTCAAAGCAATTCATTCAACTGTCACTGCAGGAGCTTGCGATGCAGAACCAATTACCTCGGCCCCTCGCAGTTGAGATTGATCTTTTTTTTTCTTTTTCTCGCCTCTTCCCTCCCCAACCTTTAAAGTATGAAAAAAAAAACACGGTAAACTAAATAAGGGTTGAGAAAGGTCTCAGCGTCACCTTTTTGTTTTGAGTCCGTAATTGGGCATAAATGTCAGAACATTGTAAGCTCACTTCAGGTTGCTGCCTTTAATGTGCTCATTTTTATGAAGGGGCGGGGGTGGAATTGAGTGGCGTAATGGTCCTAACAACATTATTATGTCTGTCTGTCCCTCTGTAGAGAATTAACCATTTCCCTGGCATGGGCGAAATCTGCCGGAAAGACTGCCTAGCAAGAAACATGTCCAAGTAAGTTTTCAAATGAGAGCACTTTGGTTCAGTTACAAATGTGCAAAAAAGCAACAGCATTTTAAATCTTAGTGTTTAGCCACCTGGCAGTCTAATAAATCACAATTGTAGCACTCCACCATCACAAACCAAAATCAGTAGAAGACAACATTTATCTTAACTGTTATATTACAAAGTACAAACACAAACATGCCTCACATACTCCCACGCAACCCTTTGTCATTGTTTCCCTAGAATGATCAAGTGCCAGCCTCAAGAGTACAGCTTCATACCCAAAACCTGGATCTTCCCCGCTGAGTACACTCAGTTCCAGAACTATGTCAAGGAGCTACGCAGGAAACGCAAGCAGAAGACCTTCATCGTCAAACCTGCCAATGGAGCCATGGGTCACGGGTAGGTCAGAGGCTAGTGAGTTCCCCAGAGCACCGGCTGCAAGGCTGACAGAAGGAGCCGGGGGTAGGAGAGAGAAGGAGAGGGAATGAAGCAGAGGATAGAAGCTAAGCAAGATAGTGAGTGAGTGAGTGAGTGAGTGAGTGAGTGAGTGAGTGAGTGAGTGAGTGAGTGAGTGAGTGAATGGAAGAGGAAATTAGCACTAGAGCAAATAGAGGACAAGCACAACAAAACAAGGCAATAAGAGGTTTGTGACCCTGACATGGGTGTCTATGGAAAAAGCATTATGGCTGGGACCAGACTGAGGGTGTGGTGAATCTCATTGTTGGCCTCATTGTCCTCGATGGTCACACTCTTCATAAATCAGATGTTATCGCTGCCGGTGGAGGACACACACACACCCACACACACACACACACACGCGGTCCCTGGCAGTCACTGTAGTTCCTTCCCTGAAGGTCTCTGCATGTGGTTATTTGGATTCCTTTATGAGGCACCATCAGCAGAGACCAATCAGACTAGAAAATGGACCAAGATGGCTGCTGCAGGGGACTCTGTCTCACAATGGCATCTCTTTATCAAAAGATGAGGAGGCTGTGGTACCTGAATGCATATTTCATACTCGCAGTCCCATGGGGTGAGAGCCTACGCCAGGTTCTATGGTATGTTTTCACAATCCTGAAATCGTGAAGTTTTTAGAGAATTAGTATATAGGGATGGTGATGTGGCCTCTGATGTCCTGACCAGTTGTTACGCCTGTACACCCAAAGGCAATCAAATGTAAAATTCCAGAAATAAACAATTTGGTGATGCTTCTGCCGCCCCCCCTCTCTCACTCTGACAGTGTCAACAAAACTGAACATTACAAGTCTGGCTGAGCGTTGAAGTTCTTTTGCCTTGGGTAGAGCCCGTTGAGCTAGTTTAGTCGTCTAGTATGAAATCTCCCAGGAGAGCTGGTACGAAAGCTCCCCTGGCTTTTGGAGGAGTTCCAGGTGCCATTGGCTGGGAGGAGATCCGTTAATGAATATTAGAAGCTTCTCTGCTAAGTCCGCCATAACAAAACACTGACCAGGATAAGTGGTTAAAAAAAAGCATGGATGCAACAGAAGTGGTCAAGTATCCTATAGTCTGTAAAATAAACCCAGTAACTGATTCTAATGTTCTATTTATGAGCCATAACCAACTCATTTGACACTCGAAAACAGAATTCTATTGAGCTTCTGTGTGAAGGTCAAGCCTGCATAGACAGGACTAATATAGAGTGGAAATGCTAAGTGGTTTCAAATAATTCAAAATAATTCATAAATTATTCGTATGACATTATTCATTCATAAAATCAAATAAAATATAAACTAAAAGACAGGCCAAACTGTGCATATTATATCTGGCTAAAAATACAGGCTCCTCTGAACTTTGCTCACAGCTTTCTGGAACACTTCAGAATATGTTGAAACTGCTTAGATTGCGAAACATTGACTGAATTAGTTTTTAAACTTGTTCTTTTATTTTTATTTATACTTATTCTTTAAAAAAAAAAAAAGAAGTATTGCATATGTGAAGAAATACATTGGAGTGCATTTATCACCGGCACCAATAGGTGGGGATATTGAAGTACAAATGGCTCAGTGTGCTTCACCTCTCCCTCTAATCTCTTTGAATTTGTCCATTCTGGTATAATGTGAGCATTACTTATAACGCCATGCTGCACCAAGCCTTTATTTATTAAAGAATAAAAGGCAGCAAAGGAATTACAGTAATACATTAAGAATATGAAAGATGATGAGTTTAGCTCGACCACTCAACGGCGGGCGGCTCACGAGATTAGATTTTTCTCCACTTTTTTTTTTGGTGCGGTGTGACGCGGCAGGAAATTAAGTTATATCTACCCCCTGTAATTTATTTTTCCGTCGGCCAACCAAATGAAGTTATTGTTTGTGTCTGAAGCGCAGCTTGTTATAAGGGAAACAAAATAAAAGCGCGTGCAGGGCTTAAAAAGGCGAGATCCCCCTCTGGTGCCAAATTAAATAGGCAGGGGAGAGTGGGCTGTGATAATCTGACACCCCAGCTCATCAATCATATCGTCTGCTCCTCAGCTACTCCTCCTTGACGAGCCAACACTGTTAACCCCGTCCTCATCATTCAACTTGCTCTTTGCCTGTTAGGAGGGCTCTTCACATCGTTGGCCAGCCTACCATCAAGTTGTCCCGGTTCTTTTCTGTTCAAGCACCGTGATGAGCGGGCCAATGACGCGCTCATCTCTAATACACCGGCGTTTTAGTTGGCAGGAGCGAGTGGTGATGAGGAGAGGTAGATTAGTAACAACGACATTACACTATATGGATCTACAAGCCGGGAAACCGCTGAAGGGAAGACTCCTGAACGAAGAGCGGAGCACTCAATCCCGGTCTAGATTCACACTTAGGAGCTCATCAACAATGCTCCAGTGTTTTTGCTTATTAGATGAAACCGAGCAGGTGAAGTCTTTGGTTAAATCACAACAACACAGACTGCACTGTTCCCAGGGTACTGTATGTTCTGTCTGGAGTTACAGAGCAGAACAATGTTTGCCCTCTGGTGGCTTGGTGCCACAATGTCTTAATAGCTGAAACTGTACTTTTTTGAGCAATCAAGTCTTTACATCTTGGCCAAATATTGTGTTTGTGTGCGAGTGGTGTGCCTGCTTGAATGTGTATAATGGAGCCTTCCAGGCCGTGCATGTAACCAATTTAGGCCAGGTCTGCCTTAACTAAGAGTGATGGTGATATAGGTCAGTCGCAATCCTTGTACATAGTGGGAGATTGTTTAGAGACTTCCCCTCACCCTCCAGCACACATGCATACACCCACACCCACACGCGGCCAGACGTACACACTTTCACATTCACAAAGTTTTGAAAACACTGCCCCTCACCCTTCGTGTGCGCGGCCACATGGATGCATGTAAACTAACACAGCTCACTCTTGAGTCCAGCGAGCAATGGCCTGCGTTCTATAAGGCCTGAGTGCCGGTGACATGAGACCAAAGCAAATGAATTAGAGTGGAGGTTGAACCGGAGCACGACGTCTGCTCCCATTAACCTGCACACGACTGCAAGACCCCGCCACAGCATTTGATGCCATTCAGACAGAGCGGAGTTTGGCTTCAGAAAAATCACAATGTTCTCCAGATGCTCACAGAGTCTTTCTCAAGACAAACCAGCATTTGTGTTGTACCTGCCTTGTTTTTTTGTTTTTTCTTTGGGACATTTATTTTTAAAACGTCTTATTTAGATGGTCAGTGGTAATGAACGGAGCGACAAAAAGTTTTGGAACGTTCAATGACACCCGGAGCCAAACAGCTTGTCCTGCTCAAAGTAGACCAGAGGCATGCTGAGCACACCCATTTACATATGTTTTCAGTGAAGGTTGTGTAGCAGCGAAAGGTCATATCATGAATACCATCAGGGCACAATGGCTCAGACCCTTTCACTCCAAAAGGGCTAAACGTCTTCACTGTAAATGTCATTCCATGCACAGTAAGGACATATCTTCTCCCTCTGATTGCATCTAGTGCACATTATACTTATGGGAACGCGAAGATTGAAAGTATCGCAATAATAGGCTGATGTGGCACCCCCAGTAATATGTCCCCAACTAATCCGGATGATTTGATATGAAATATAGCGATAAAACCCATAAAATCTGTATACTGTTTGGCTCAACTTTTTTTTCTTCCTTCAACACGTATATAAGACAGTGCCAATGTCATCCGTCATGTTCATGGTCCCTGCTATGCTGCCATCTATCAGTTTTTTAATTATCTTTTTTGTCTTTACTGTGCCATATTTTATTATGCTGCTGACGACACCCCAATTTCCCCCCCGAGGATTAATAAAGTTTCCGTCTATCCAGGATCTCGCTTATACGTAACTGTGAGAAGCTGCCAGCCCAGGAGCACTTCATCGTTCAGGAGTACCTGGACAAGCCCTTCCTGATGGAGGGCTACAAGTTTGACCTGCGAATCTACATCCTTGTCACCTCCTGCGACCCTCTTCGCATTTTTCTCTACAAAGACGGCCTGGTCCGCATGGGCACAGAGAAGTACCATGCACCCAGTGAGGCCAACCTGGTGAGTCACTGACAATACTACTACTAATAAAGATTATAGCATTTATTCACGGTTTTTCAAAGTGTCACATAGACATGAAAACGCACACATGGTCCTAGACAAAATATCTTGTAACTAATTACAGGACATGCTTTATCTGTGTACCATCTGTGCAAAAGGCCAGTTTGATGAGTTGCAGACATACACACAACTGTTCAGGGATTTATACAGGAAAGTACATACAGTACTTCGTGTGTGGCTCGGGCTCATCCGCAGTGCACGACAGACAGATAATACAGTACATTCACAGAACAATGTATTTGCACTCCCGTGAACCGGAGCCATGGGTTTGTGTAACGCGACATAATTGAATTAGACACACACAACACATAGGAGGACAGAGGTTGGGAAACGCAGCACAATCTCTGTATGATCACAAAAGCATGCACACGGTATACTCGTATACACAGTCAACAGCGCCCAAATGCAGACATCTGTACAGCTGATATTATTCTCACTAACATTAACACCAACACTAACACACACACACACACAGAAAGGGCAGACATACTGAATGCACACAGCTGAGTGTAAATGTCTACATGCCAGATGTCTCCTGTAATATCAAGCCGCTCATATTTGCCTTGAGGTTCTGCACCTGCTGAAGCACAGTCTGTTGCTGATGATGGGATGCACACACACGCACACACACACACACACACACGCACACACACACACACACACACACACACACACACACACACACAGCCTCCTATCGAGCGTGATGCTTATCTACGATATGAACATACGCTCACATAGACGCGCCGGACCCCCCCGTGACACAAATGTGTATTGTCTTACCCAGTCTGTGACACATGATGGAGTGAGTCACACCACGGAGATGGATGTTCAATCCCACAGGGAGTTGCTCCCAGACAGCCATCATGGGTTGGAGTGGCCTCCGGTCGGAGCCTTATTGCCTCGGAGGCTAAGGATAAGGATGTATTGTCTTCGACTGTGAGGGACAGGGTTTAAAGAGACGGATACTACAAGGGTTACACAATGGCTGGTTATAATCAACCGCTCAATGACGCATTTTAGCCATGCTCCGTTGGAGCTACGGGACGCGGGCGGTGTGAGTGCTTGAGATTTTGGTGATGTATGATCGTAATCTGCCGTTGCACTCGTTATCTGTCGAGGCCACGAGAGCACAAGAACCATTTTTAGAATCGCGCATCGGCAATTCCCATATAGCACAGCGAGCAGTTCTATACTTTTCTTACTGCACCATTTCTTACCATCTTTAGTTGTTGCCAAGGGATACGTTTGTGACTTTTGCCTCTTCCTTTATTCATGTCCATATTACTTAGAAGAAAATGTTTAACATTACAGCGTGGGTATGTGCACTGTGGGGATAAGGGCATGAACACCCTTGAGGATGTACTTTGCCGTGATGATTATCATCACTGACAAAGGGATAATTACACTAAAGAGCACTAGCACAGGTACCACAGCTATTTAAGAAAAATATACAGTTTATACTCCATGTATTAAACGTTTCATTGGATCTACTGTTGCTCTTTTTTCCGTGGAGCAATTTGTAGCTCTTAGTATAAGATTGAGATTGTACTGGACTCACAGCTATGCATCTAAATTGGAGCAGGAAACAGGTGGGAAAAGAGCCCAATTTCTTCATCAGCTCAGTAACTAAAGGAATTCAGGGGAAAGAAGAGGATCGTTTTTCTTCCTTTTATGCAACAACAAACAAAACACACCATCTGGTGCAAATATGATCTACTGTTGCTATGACATTTGTTTTTGTATGTTGTCGGAGTTTATAAGAAGATGTTTACTTGTTTTACAAGTACACCACACACCTCTGACCCGGCAATCACATCTAGTCAAATGATTGATATGCTGTATTTTTTTATTTAAAGAAAAGTACCAAGTTTGTTTATCAATTAGATGATGGTACCAAGCTGTAAGTGTCAGCGAAATATTATGCCTATTTCTCTCAGATCTGTGTTTCTATGTAAGAGCTATCCATGACGTTGTTGCACTGCAAATTAAGTGACAGGTGTGAACATGCACGTACCAATGTCTAACTCCCCTTTTGGTCTCCACAGAGCCAGCTCTACATGCATCTGACCAACTACTCAGTCAACAAACACAATGAGAACTTTGAGAGGGACGAGACCGTGGACAAAGGCAGCAAGAGGTCCATCAGCTGGTTCACCGAGTTCCTCCGCGCCAACGACTACGACGTGGCAAAGTTCTGGGGCGACGTCTCTGTACGTGGTTGGTCCACACAAACAAAACACACCACTAATGCAAACAACGCATGGATGCATCCTCCGCTTGTATATACACACACACGCTCTTGGTACTAGCCAACACACGTCTGCGCAAAGAACACATGCGGGCCAGCAAAAGATTTGATATGATTTGTTATGACAGTAATTCAGCGAGCTTCCTAGCTTTGTTTAATTCCAGGAAGAACTCAGTGAAAACATCATTCCAGGAGGGTGAGATCTCCCTGTCTGGCCCGACTCTCAGCTCATCCAAACACCTTTACATCGTTCGTTTTCTTTCATCAAAGACCACCGACTTCATTTTACACATCATATGCACATCTGTCTTTCTGTTACTACTCATGTTCTTTTCTTATTTCATTCTTCTATATCACCAGTCTTGACCTTGACTTCACATTCATTTTGGGTTGTATAATCCATTGTCTGTTCTCCTGCCGCAAGCGTTCAACCTCAAAATCAAATCCCATTGGTTATTATACTTTCAAGGCATCTTCTATTTCTTCTTTCCATTAGCTTTCACTTTTCGTTGTGCTCATACTGAACAAAGTGGCTTTTGACACTGTTGGAGGTGTTGTGGCCAGTGTGTGACCTTGTGCATTAAGTTCTTGTTTAGGGAATGTTTCCTTTCCTTTATTCTCCTCTCTTATCCATCTCGAGCAGTCTGTCTCTCTGCTCCATTTTGTCCAGGCTTTAAAGTTGTAGTTGCACTTTCCTTCCTCACATCTTTCTCGTCTCTCAGTGACACATCAGAGTGTCACCCTCTGACTCAACTAGACCATCCTCCTCTTCTCTTGCTCTCTCACCATTTCGTCCCCGTTCTTTTCCTCAGAAGTTGCACCACTTTGGTGTTGTGCTGTCAGTTTGCACTCACCCACTGTGTTTTGTTTCAACTCTGTATTTATGCTCTCCCCTCACTGTCCTTCTCTTTTCATCTCTCCTCTTACATTTTGTTCCCGTACAGACCAAGCAGACTGCCCTTTCTCTTTCCACCGATGGTCACGGTCAGAGAGTTTCTTTGCCCAAAAATTGTCTTTGGGGTTTTTGAATATAGCATGTTTTTTTTCATGTTCACTGATATCTCTTACATATTATGCTATCATGAATGCATGCTGCAGCTTTTTTTGTGGGTGTAGTTTTTGAGAGCAATGTCTGACCAAAAATGGGATATATAGAGAGGTCGTAGCTAGACCAGCATACTGCTCTCCAGCACCCAGCAGTTTCACTGGACTAAGAAAACTGCAGGCCTGCAGCACTGCCAAGCAGCAACTTCTGGTGCGCAGAATGTGTAAGTGCCAAAAAACAGCACCTCCTCAACTTGCCACTTGAGAGCCTCTCCAAAAGTGAGTCAATTCCCATAGACCCACCGCTCTATAGCTAATATCCTCATGACTGTACGGGAGGTGAAATGAGACTTAAGCTTAAATGTGTGCAGAATTAATGACAAGTGTATGCCATCACAGCCAGTAGCTGTTTGCTAGGTGTCACCTGGGCTCATTTGAGTCACTGAAATTATCTTTGCGGCCATGATTGTGGTGTTTGTCTTCTGGAGAATTTGTCATGCAAATATGGGACAAGTAATGAAGTTAATCGTAATCGTATGCTGGGTTCCTACTGGCCAATGTGTGGCCGTTGGATGACATGCGTGCATGAATCAGTTTTCACGGGATATTAGGAACTTCAAAGTTCTTGACATTTGGCTAACTCCTGGACTACCGGACAGTGTCAGTAGCCTCTGGAATGAGAATCGAGGACGTGTGTGGTTGATGGTCAACCATGTTTAATGCACATATTGAAGGAGCTGGAGAGATTACATGGAGTTGTAACGTTACCTTTTATGAGTTCATGGGACAAATAAATGGACTCATTGGAGAAGCCATGCTGGTCCCAAGTCCTAAACTTTGAGCTTCGACTCCTAAACAAGTTATAATAGTCTTTTCACCAAATGTTATGCCCCTCGTGTCTCCGTCTGTAATTTTCAAACCATACGTTTTGCTCACTGAAATGTGTTTTGTTTTTTTTGACCACTGCATATTTCTGGTAAGGAAATTCTGGAAAGTGCCGCAGAATGATGTAATGTTAGTTCTTCACTGTTCTCTCATGCAACTTGATTGGATGCTGTCAGATCGGTTCAAACAAAGTGGACGTGGGGTCGACATGCTGGGAATGAAAAGCGTTAATGTTGACTTCGGATATGAAGGGGAATTAATTGATTCGTGGCACACTGTTTGAATTACATACATTTTAATCGTTTGGCTTGTGGGACGGAATTGTGCAATGTAAGTCCAAGTGAAGTCAAGATTAATTAGTGTCAAAGTCAATTTGCAAGTCTTTTTTTTATTTTTGTAAAGTCAAGTCATCAATTTCGTGACTGATGTTTGACTCGAGTCCAAGTCAAGTCAGTGACTTGAGTCCATTCCTCTGTCCTGCTGTCTCTATTACACCGAGACGAGAAAGAGAAATGATGAATTAAAACAGACGTGATGTAGATGCATTATACATGCGCACACAAAGGGCTAAAATAATTAATAGATGTATGCAGGCAAAATAAAACAAAATAATTCAAGAGTTATAAAAGCATTTTAGTCCAGCGCTTACAAAACACAATCACAAGTGCACAGTGTTAGGCAGTGGCCAGTGCTGGGGGCTCAGGATAAGGAGGGAGGTGATGTGGGCAGACACACACACACACACACACACACACACACACACAGCAGCCAGGACCGGGGACTTCAGGCATAAACGACAGTAGTGGGAGCAGGTGTTTGTGCTGTGTAGCCTGTGGGTCAGACGGGTGGATGGACAGACAGATGGGTGGATGGATGGAGGTGTGTGAGCGGCAGACAGAAGAGAGACGGGTGCCTGCCGCCTTATCAGGCCAGGGCCAGACCGCCATACCCCTCTCCTGCACCCAGCAGTCAGACTGGACTGGGCAAACTGCAGGCCAGCAGCACTGCGTGGGGCTCGACTGGTGAGGGAAAGCTTTTGTGTATGCGTGTGTCATAGTGTCAGCATGTTTACCCCAGCCGCACAGTGGGACTAGGCAGGCAGGTAGCAGCCAGCAAACAAATGTGAAAACACACACATGAACACAGGTTGGGGAGCCAATAGGCACACAGACCACAAGGATTGGTGAAAGTCTGCGAGTAAGATTCTGTGCCAGTAACACTTTTTGTTTTTCCTCTGCGTTTAAGCAGTATTTTGGGAGAATGGGATGATGTCCTACCTCTTTAAAGCAGAACCGTAGGTTACAGGTCTAATACGTGTCATGATTACTCCATTGTCTGAGGTCTGTCTCTAATCTAAAGGTTCAAGCATCTGCCTGCAGTCGCAACCTGCAATTAAAGCGGGACTCCTAATTGCACCATTTTCTATTTAATAGGACCTTTAATCAGCTGCTACAAAAAAAATGGCAGCTTATGTCTTTAGAGAATGTAGGCAACCGACTCAAACAAGAAGTAAGATTTGTGCTCTCTTTGTCATTTTGGCTTGGTGATTCTCTTTCTCTTTGTGTTTGTATCCTGCCAGGAGCTGGTGGTGAAGACCATCATAGTGTCTGAGCCCCACGTGCTCCACGCCTATCGCATGTGTCGCCCCGGACAGCCACCAGGGAGCGACAGTGTCTGCTTTGAGGTCCTGGGCTTCGACATCATCCTGGACCGCAAGCTCAAACCCTGGCTACTGGAGGTACAACGACGTGTGTGTGTGTGTTTATTTTAGTGGCATGTGCGAAAAGGCGTGAACGCATTTTTCATTACTTTTACTATGAATTGTATCATTGCTGATGATGATGACAATGTATTTACTCCATTTAAAGGGACAGTATAATTGTTTTAAGTTTTATACATATTCATTTTCCATTTATTTAATTAAATTGAGCATAAAATATAAAAAAGTAATGGAAGTAAGGTATGAGATATACATCTGTGATTTATGAAATGTTATTTGAGGGTGTATGTGTGTGTTTGCCAGTCAGAAAGAGGAGGGCTGCAGTCTGCGCTGTCTCACCTGTTTGTGCTGCTCCTAAAGTGACAGCGGCTTCTAAACTGAAGTAATGTGGCATCAGCGGGAGAGAGGGAGACGTTGCTCCGCACTGACAGAAAGCATAAACACGCTGATTTTGCTTACACACTCTCGTCCCCGGAGCACAAAAACACACACAAACATCCACACAGTCTCGAGTATGTATTTATGTACCTACGAATGCAAGCAGAAGACACATTCCCATGTAAAATGAAAGGAAAATACGCAGCCACAAACATGCAGACACAATTACATGGATGTGTGCATTCTTACGCAACCACGCATACAAATAGATATGCATACATACATACACGGCTGCATATAAGGCAAGTCAGAGACCCATTTACCTCATGCAAAGGCACACACACACGTATGTTAGGGAAATATAGGTCAGGATGGCAGGTTCACTGGCAAGACACCCGCCCCTCCTTTTCTCTGTGTCAGTCTCTCAAGTGTCAGTCATTCAGGAGGTGGATTCAGAGTCCAATTGAAGTTCAGAGTCCACTCCGGGATTTCAGTCTCACCGTTCTGATGTCAGCCAGTCAGTTAAAGCTTGACCTAAATCCTTTAACCCAAAGTGGCTGCGCGCCTTTCCCCCCCTCTTTTCCCACAAATTGACTCAAGGATGAGAAATGCCTCTGGGATAATTGTTTGTTTTCCCCATCATGTCAACCCGAAATAAATCTTGCTTTTTTCCCAAAAACCTCCGATTTGGAGAAAAGTGGCATTTGATAGTTGGTTGGTGTTTTTCTCTCTTCAGAAGAGTTGTCGTGGAATTAGGGTGTTATAATTACCTGACTCTTTTTGTGTGGTTGAGCAGTCGTACTATATGACAAAAGGATGTACAAGAGAGAGCAAGATGGTGGTGTTCCTTTTGACTGCGAGTGCACTGTGACAGTTAGTGTGTGTGTGTGTGTGAGAAACATGGCAAACAGCCGTGAATGCAGTTGTTCCACTCCAGCAGTAATGATCCCCACTGTGCTACTAGCAGCTCTCTATAACTCTCATCAATTAACAACCCACGCACACACATACACACACACACACACACACCCCTGCTTCTCTTTCATGCAACATTTACAGCAACAATCATTTATTTCCAAAATGCAACTGATTAGTCAGGGGATAGTTGCAAGCACACCCCTTCTCAAATCCTCACTTTGTATGCTGTCAAGCCTGAAAATAACTTTATTACCTCTTTTTAGCCTTGTCAACGTTCATTCCTATTCTGCAGGGACGCCACACACAGTCTGGCCCATAGGCTGGTTGCCACAAACGATACCCTATGGCAAGCCCTCAGGTCCAAATTACATTTTTTAAGCAGAACTCTTTAAAGCATTTTGTGTTAACTTGAATGTATTACACTGCATTTCACCATTCTTCTTATTATAATTGTGTTTAATTTTGCTTTCTGGCAGCCCCTTGTGCCCCCAAAACAGTAGAAAATTGTGTCAGGAATGGAAACACAATCGAGGCCTTACAGGTTTGTTTTGGATTTGTGGACTTCAGATCTCAGGTTTCCTCATCGGTGTCACTGTGAATTACACGTGCCACGCCTCGTTGGGCCTTTACCCAGACTGCTGTTCCGACAATGTCTTCCCCTCTTACTCTTTAAAATGTCAAAGTTGGTTGTTGGACACGCAGCCAGGAAATGAAAGTTCAACCTGTGTAAACTCAAAGCTAGTCGGATACCTGAACGCTAGATGGTATCATATATAAGAAACTGTCAAATGACATTAATCCTGCCCTTTGAATTTGTATTTTTGTCTGCCAGGGTGTGTGTGTGTGTGTGTGTGTGTGTGTGTGTTTGTGTGTGTGTGTAGGTGGCTGGAGAGGGAAAAGGAACATGATTGCCTCTCACATCCTCCAATTACACCTCTAGAAAATAGCCACTGTTTTTTTTTTTCTTTTCTTTTTTGGACAAGGTATTGAAAATAGTGCAACTCCAAACCCCGATGTGATTAGAGGACAACACGGCTCTATCTTGCCGTAGCAAGAAAACCTCTGTGTGTGATACAATACACCGGCTCTTTGTATCCAGACAAACACGAAGAAATCACGGCAAATATACTGATAACGAATAGGGATCCTCAAGAGAAACAACCCACAGACCGGCTCACACCTGCTAAATAGCTTGTCACGGGGGGTGAAAACAGAGAAGGCAAGAGTGATGCTTCTCAAACCAAGGCCAGGCATCAAACAGACGTATTGTACGTATTGTACTCGCATTGAGTATAGAATGAAAAGAAGAGACGGCAACAAAAAAAAGAGAGAGACATGCTTTTGTGAGATCCTTATCTTAATTCAGCAGGGTTTTCAACACACGTTTTACCTCCTATTGACATTCAAAACATCAGAACTAGATGGGCGCACACACACACACACACACACACACACACACACACACACACTTGCTCAAATGGCGTAACCTGAGACGTTCACTTTCATTAAACCAGCCCAGACAGCATCTGTGTCTCGTATAGGAGAGGCGTTTCATTGAGCCGTGATCTTCGCTTCATACAGACACAGGCACACAGAAGTACACACAGAAGTACACACACACACACTCTCACACACTATCACACACACCCACAGTCAGCTTAGACTGTGGTTTGTATTGTCAGTGCCAAGGATTTTGCTCTGAGTGCTTCATTGAGAGTTTTCTTTGTCTTTCAGAAGCGAAACAATGAAGAAAACCAACATTCCATAGAAAACATAATCAATGCAGAAATAATCATGCATTTAGTTGAAATCAGGATCATGATACAGGCTTCACTCAAGATTCTGCTCGCATGTGGTGGTGGTGTCTTTTGGGCGTATGGGTCAAAGGGAACGGCAGCCACCTCCAAATCCAAAGTGCATTTAGTCAATGGCAAAATATAGCAATCACAAGTTTATCCAGGGTCCATGTGATGTAAGCTGCCATGACAAATAATGTCAAATGGAGTAAGGAAAATGAAATAAAAAATACTACAGGTCTGATGGGTGATGGTGAGGACAAGAGAAATATATACACACAGAAAAAAATATTCCTTTAAATGCTCAACCCCCTTCCATCTGAAACAGAGCCAGACAAAGAGCATGATTCATTGTTCTCACGGGCTCCTGACTGGTGTCCATGGACCACTACCTAAGGACGGGCGGATTGAGACCCAGCCTCATTACAGGCTCTGGCTCACTTCATTTTTTTTTTTTTTAAAGCCGGTCAAGTCAAAATAAGAAGAAACAAGTGTTTGTAGTGAACACGAATAATTAGAAACCTGCCTGGTCTGTGAGAAGCTGTCTCTCTAGTGTCAGGCTCCAGCAGCTCAAAGGCTGGTCGGCCTGCTCGTTAGAGGCCGCCGTCAGTGTGTGAGGGCACACGTGTGTGTGTGTGTGTGTGTGTACACCTGAATTTGATTTGTAATGTGTCAGTGTGTGTGTGTAGCGTTTGAATGTGTGCATACTGTAGGTACTGTATGTGTGTGTTTGCCTGCTCTTTAAACACAGACGCACTAAGAAAGCCACCACAGGCAACTGAGGGTGTTTGTGTGTCTCTTGTGAATGTGTGTTCTCTCTCTCTCTCTCTCTCTATATATATATATATATATATATATATGTATGTTTGTGTGTGTGTGTGTGTGTCTGGATGTGTGGTCTCTGTCCTTCTGGGAATAGTCCTCTGTAGAGTGTGTGTGTGTGTGTGTGTGTGTGTGTGTGGTTGGCCATTCTGATCTGCCTACCAAACCAACTCCAGCCCACAGCCCGTCTTTTTATCCAGTCGGAGAGACATGAAGGAATCCTGCTTAAAACACAAAAACAGACCGAGGCAGTACGTAACGGAATAAGGAGGAGGAAGGAACATTGTTTGCCAACTTTTTTCTTAACTGTTCAGTACTGAGATGCCATCGGACACAGGAGCTTAGGCAGCTTGATTATTGATGGCTGGAACTTAACTACCATTTCCTCATCCATCTCTTTCCCTTTCTACCCCCCCCCCCCCCCGCCCCTCCCTTGTTGTGCTTGTGCAGAGTGATTGGCAGCTAATGAGGCAGGCATGGTTAGGTCAACCGTGGCACTGGTTTGTTTGTGTCTCGGTGTGTTTGTGCGCGTGTGTGTGAATGGGCATTACGACAACAGACCAACAGACTGCAGCTGGACTTCTCCCCTTAGGGTGGTGATTCTTCACCCCTGAAACGCCCCCCTCCCTCCCTGCAACTTTCCCCTCTTTCTATGCTCTGTCCCCCCCGATTGTTTCAAGATGAGTTTGGTTTGCCTGCCCATCCCTCAGAGCCGACATAATCCAGACTTCCTCTTCTTTTGAGTGCAAGTGTAAACCTATGTGTGTATGTTTGCGTTGGGGTGTGTGTTTGTGGGCAAGTGTAAACAGATGTAAACAGATGCCACGATACACATAGAAACAAACGCCTGGATACTACTCTCTCACATCCCCAACACACTCTGCAAATGAATTACAACTGCTGAATATACTGTTAATTCCCCGTGTGGAATAAATAGCGCCTCACTCTTCAGCTTTCAATTGAAATTCTATTTCATCTGTGCAGAATGAGACGAAGATCTTAATGTTCTTATAGCTTTCCATAAAAGTGTAAAAGAGTAGCCATTCAAAGCGTAACTGTTTTTCCTCAGAGTTTGAGAAGAAGGATTTAGAGGTTAGCCTGCCTTTCACATATTTCCTCAGGAAATTTGAGTGTTTTCTAACCCCTACAATATCCGAGTCGAACATTATTGTGTATTCAGGTTGATTAAGGAGGAATTTACTTGCTACCTGTGCTCTCCAAATTTCATCCCCCCCATGATTGAATTTTCTAGGGTGAAAAATGATAGAAGAGAATGCATACAGTCTGATATACTCAATTATCTTTCAGAGTCTCCCTTGCACCCTTCCACCTTTCATTCTCCTTTTGCCTTTGATTAATCTTTGGCACTTAGCGCGAATCATTCTTATTTAAATGTGGCTCTGAGGGGGTGTCCTTCTCTCTGTGAACCCTAGGTGGCAGTAGGTACCTACGAGCCACTCTTTGGCTTATGAGGGGGTTTATTAAAGAATAATTAGAATGATGTATGGGACTGTCCGTCTCTATCCACATCCATTTTCCCCCAACATGACTATTTCATGGAATAAGTATCAAATTAGGAGCGCACAGGCCTTGTATGTGGGGCAGTAGAAAACACACCTCAACATTTAGTCATTTATCATCAGGCATGCACGGCAGCACCAGTGACTGTGTGTGTGTGTGTGTGTCTCTGTTTGTGTGCATGCATGTGATTGAAAGGGAGGATTTATCTTGCATGTTTATGAGTGACATATGGAACTGCAGCGTGTGTGGCTGAGTGTGTAAGAGGCCATAAAGGGACATGTATACACTTGAATATTTATGACTGAGAGCTTTTGTTGATATATATTTTGACGTTTATAAGTAGGCGTGTGTACGTGCGTTTGTGGATGCATAACTGTGTCCACCTTTACCTGTTTGTGCATCTTCAAAGCACCCTTTGCTTTTTGTGACTGTGTCAGATTATATCTCTGTGTGTCTTCACACACAAAAAAAAAAAAAAAGCCACAATAAGGAAAGCAAGATTCCCAGCACGCTGCCAGTCAGGCAGGTCAGGCTGACTGGTGGCTAAGCTAAGCGTAGACCTGCTCAATCCCAGGACCTTTACCAGCAGCTCAGCATGCCCAGCTAGAGTTTCCCCGTGTCTGACTGGACCACTCAAAATGCCACAAAAAGAACAAAACGGTGATTGATAAGACGGCTGAAACAAGAGAGCGACTTAACATGGCGGCCAGCTGTCTGTCTTTCTGTCGCTCCGCTACTCGCGCTCTCCCTCCCTGCCTCGTTCTCCCATTCCACCATTGTGCGGCAACAAACACTCCATTCTGACAGCGGTTGAACTGTGCCGATACCCTCGAGTGTGCGGGGCAGAATGGGAGGCTTGTCAAAGCAGTGGTTGTTTACACTCTGCCAGGAATAATAAGAGGGGGTCGTTTTTCTGAACCGATTAATCACGAGCAGCCCTCGCACTTGTTTGACGAGTATTCCAGACATAGAATGGATGTAGATGTGTGGAATTTGTTGTGGAAAGAAAGCAGCTGATAGTTGCTCATCTATCTCTGCCCACATTTTCAACAATAAGCGAGTTATGATCATTGTGAGGGTTGATAACAGAATAACGGCGACCGAGTAGGAGTCATTGTCATACCATGGTATCCATCGAGATCCAGTTAATTCTCTCTGGGTGTGCAGAATGACCTTAGGTTACGTTAATAACAGTGTTATTCTTAGGGTGTGATTTTGCTGTGTGGCCACTACTGACCTATTAACTATCTTTGAGCAATACACCCCCACAGGGGCCGAACATTATGGGATTGACCCCGCATCCAAACCACAGGGTTAAAGAGAATTCTACTTGGAAATGAATAAAGTTATATCAAATCAAATAAGGCATGTAAAATATGCTAGTTGACCTCTCTGTTTGTATGTCAGGGCCTGCAATAACGATCGGTACAGGCTTGCAGTTCACAGACAATTCAAGTTCAAACCCCTAGCACAAGCTTATTTGCCTTTATAAACACTGGCAGGCTACTTATGTGTCTCAGTCACACACCTCCAGGTGCAGAAAATAAAGGAGTCCCATGTCCTTTGAATATGTTCATGATTTACAACTCACCCTCTGATCTTTGTATGTTTAACTGGGCGATCAGATGAGGATGAAACCTGTCCTGTGAAAAATTACGGACTGATATGTTATTCTCCTACACACTCATTCTAGTGTTTGATTGAGTGATATTTGGGCTATATTGATGCGATGCTGAACCGAATCAAAGCACGAGTAAAAAGGACTTTCTAATCTTTTCATCTGACATTTTTATTGAATGCGTCTTGGAGCAACCGAAGGCTCCTTTAAGACCCTGCCAGAGTCACTTAAGGAAATCGGAGTGGGGGTTTTTGGGAGCCTGCAGGGGTTCATTAGGACCAGACTGGTCCAACTTCCTCTGTCAGAGAGGAAAAGGCGAACACAAAAACGTATACAACAAAAAAAAAAGAGCAAAATGAATAAGAGGGGTAACGACCAGAGAGCGAGGGCAGGCGAGCGGAGGGGGAAATGAGTGACCAGACAGAAAACGGGTTCAGAGACGGGAAGGAAAACTAAGCAGAAGAAGAGGGCGACAGGCGGAGAGAGTATGGGAGACAGACGCAAGATTGAGGGAGAGCAAAGAGAGACAGCGTGTGCTGCGATGCCAGTCTAGTCTGTGACAGCTTGACACCACAAATCAAACTAAGAAATGAAGACAAGTAACGAGACAACCGTCGCTAGGATCACTGCCAGTTTGGCTGTTACCTATAGGCTACGGTGCTCTAAAGCCATACTCTTTTCATTGTGGCTGTCATATCGGGGAGCGCTCTAAATGAAAACAGACCTCTCCCCTCTCTTTCTTTTGTGGTGTTTTTTCCCCTGAGGTGAGGTACTGTAGGTTGAAGTGGAGCTCTGTCCTCCTCTGCACACAGAGGGATGTATTGTCGACTTCGTTCTATTGAGTGAAAGAGTTGGAAAGGGTCCCTGCTACTTTTTTCCTCTTTTCACTGGAAGACATTCATCACCCCTCCCCCCCTCTTCTTATAAATGGTTGCCGTGTAGAAAAATGCATGTGTGGCGTGCACGCTTACGAAGGCACACCCACACAAACCCGTGTCTTTTTGGTGCGGATCTAGAAGCATCACGTGGATCCATCCTCTGAACTAGTCGAGGAGGATGATACAGGTCATACCGTTGCTTCAGGATGACGGCTACAGCTCCGAGTTTTCATATCCATGGATGCTCTTATTCACCTGTGCTCAGCATCATCCATTTAAACATGGACGCCTCCTTGTATGTATATTCATATCATGGGAGTTTGGGTTTATGTGTGTGACTGAAGTTGACCGTTAAAGCAGGAAGCAGCTTTATCACTTACGCCCACCGAGATTTTTTTTCTGATCCAAATGGACAATCTTTCAGTAGTTACTGCTTTTCTCTTTTTTTGGGGGGCTACCTGCCCCACAGCTGGAGGCACAATAAACGCACTGGCTCTCTTATTTCCTTGGACCCTGGTTGTGATGTAAATATTATCTTATTATGTTCCCAAAATCTGCCACACAGCAAGTAAGAACTTTTGTGTGTGAATTAGTAATGGCCAGTTCAGAAGAAGGGAAGAGAAAGCGACCTTTGAGACGCTTTGTACATCTCTGTACAGTGGCTTTTGGGTTTTGTTGCTGATTTTTAGCCCGAATATCTTTATCGTTCTAAATGGCCTGTTTTTGCACATCAATCTCTTTGTCTCATTGGCCTATATCGGTATTCTTTAGCCGAGTTCCTGATTGGTGGATAGAATGGATCTTTAACCTCCGATTGGCTCAGCGTTGCTCCGTTACAGAAATCTCGACCTGCGATTGGCTGCTTTGATGAGTTCAACTGTATCCAACGGCTTTTTTTCCCTAAAGGAAGATAGGAACAGGACGGATGATGTCTCTGACACAAATACTCACCCCAAATGCAGATTAAGGCTACTGGAAGGTACCGCACTTTTAGCAGTGATTATTTGATTGAAAACGATCATTGGTTTTCACCAATGTATGCAGCCATTTTGGGTCAGAGCACGGCAGTAGTCGACTCCACACACTGACAAGTTTTAGTCCGTATGGCTATGTTAACAACGGTTCATGTCCACCGGATAATAACCCCTACTTTGTACGCATATATTTACATTTTTTGAAACAATAAGCTCTGGATCTAATTTAAAATCTACACCTCAAAAGGTGCCAGTCGTCCTGGCGTTCCCACACAAAAAATAGAGGAGGATTTTAACGACGTATCTCAACAAACAAAAGTTAATAATCAGGGTCAGCCTTTCGGTGGGCATCTGTTGTAATTTGAAGACAACTCGTAGGAAGACACCACTCCAGTCATAGCTGCCAGTTCATTCACCCTCCCTCTGCACTTCCCTCCATTTTGCTGGGCCTTTTGTTGTCTCGCGCAATCTCTTTCTTTCACCTTGGCAGAGAGACAGAAGGAACATAAGAAAGAATAAAGGGGGAAGAATTGTTTTGTTGTGTCACGTATAATAACTGATATCTGAATACCTTGCTACCATTGCTGGAAATTGTTCTGTTAAGAAAGGTAAGCTGCTCTTGAATTTTTCCCTGGGTGATACCGGCTTTTGTACCTCAAATCACAGGTGACTTATTCTGTTCTCGCTCAGTTGACTCTCCCTCTGAGCGCCCTCGATTGTATATGAAGGGATTGAGCCGAGCGCTGGTAATTCGCTGATGCTCACAAAGAGATTATTGGTGGCAGTGGGTAGGTGTTGCAGTGCCTGGCATACTTAAGTTACAGAGGCGTGGACCGCTTGCTGTGGTTGACTGAAAAGGACAGGGTCACTGATGTAGTGACGGTTTAAAGAGTAACCCCACATTTAAGCTTGGTTTATAAGCTATGATACGCCTCCATTGTGGAAGAACACATCACTGCAGGTGTTAAGATTGACATCTTACCAAATTTATAATAATCAGTATTAAATCATTGAAAATCTACTGTTTTTAATCAGTCAAAGCCTATTCTGAGATAGACTCTATGGTTTGAGACTAATCTATGGCATGGAATAAAAGAGCGTTAACATCCTCTAATCAGACCGCTCCCCTCCTCGCCTCTCCCCACAGCGCCGATCGTTTCTACTTCGTTCCACAACCACAGTGTCGCCTTACAATCACAGCACAGCACAAGCCTGTTTTCCCCTTTCTGTGGTCTGGAAACGAAGCTATTAGCACATTACAAATCTCGTGGATCAGTGTTAATGACTGATTATCTGGAGATAACAATGTGCGACTAGAGCGTGTGGATGAAGTTGTTGTGGTTTTTTTCTCATTCGGTGGCTGGCTAGTTAGTTTGCTAATGTTAGCTTTCTAATTCCACCATGCTTTCATGAGTGGAAAACAGCGGGTCCCACCACTGGGAGACTAGAACCGGGTGGAGAGCAGACGGAGACAGAGGTGCTGGGGTTTTTAGTCTCCCAGCTGCAGGGTATGAGGTGGAGGGACTGCAGGGTGTAGTTCTTGTCTGATTTGTGGTATGTTAAACAGGAAATTCATCAAGCTCAGTGCCACTATGCCATATCGCTGTTTTCAAAGCTCCTGGAGGAAGGCTATCGTCATACGAAAGTGGGCGTGAGCTAAATTAAACAGTGCATGTACCTGGTAGTGAAATTGAACTTAATAATCTTTTCACATACATGCACTCATACACACACACGTTCATGCACAAGCATTCACACGTCAGTGTCAGACAAGATTTATGCCCAGGCAAAGGCTAACAGTCCCAAAGTGTCCTTCAAAGAGAGGGAAACTCTCCCCTTCTAGCTCTCTCTTCTCTCCTCTCTCTTCTTTTGGGAACAGATGTCTTTTTTCCAAACATGCCCTAAATCCACTCCTGTAATTGCATAGCATTTCTGTCTGCTGAGTTGAGAAGAAAGAAGAAGAAGAAGAAGAAAAAAAAAATTAGATGAAGTAGGAAAATATTCTTTGAATGCTTCTCTCCTCTCTCCTCTCTGGCAGATCAATCGAGCGCCGAGCTTCGGGACCGATCAGAAGATTGATTACGACGTGAAGAAAGGGGTGCTGCTCAATGCTCTCAAACTCCTCAACATTCGGTACTGTTTCTCCACCGCGGTCGCACACACGCCTGCTTACAGATATATACACACATGCATCACATCTAGGGGATCATTAGGTTTAATGTGCCGAGGCAGACAAAGCTCACGACAAATTCAATTTTACAGGGCTCTGAATGTTTAAAAGATTTCTTTCAGTTTTCTGTGTTTGGCAACCTCCGAAAACTTTGGAATCACACAAAAGCCTTCTTGGATTTTTTTTCAGACTGATGACACAGTAGTGACATTAGTGGGTAAAAGGAGGTTTGAGCTGGTGATCAATAATACATCGCGGCACTTTTAAATGTATTAATGTGTTGGTGCTGCTGTGGTGGATTCAAAGACAGATTGTGGACAAGGCAAAGCTTCCACAAGACATACATCCATTTACATTGTGGGGACTTGCCTTCCTTTTGGGGACAAAATGCACATCTCCATAGCGTTAATCATTAAGTATGAGGCTTGGTTTAAGGTGAGGTTTAGGTTAAGATTAGGGTTAGGGCTAGGATTATGCTGGTATGCTGAGTGTGTGTGTGTGATAAAGAGGATAATAGTACGTTCTTCTATCTGTATTTCAAATTCAACATTGTTTACCCCGCTCTGCATCTTTACAGAAGCTTACTTGCTTAGCTTGCTTTTTTACTTTACTTTGCGACTGTATTTGTTTGCCTGTTTACAGTAGGTTATGCACACTGTCATTTTTGTTGTGTAATATATTTTGTGTGTGTGTGTGTGTGTTTGCCGGCATGCTTTTCCATCCCGCTGGCTACAGTGAGCCTGAACATTGATTGATCATCGTACTCAGACCTCTTTCTCTCTTTGCGCTTGTCTTCCTCTTACTGGTCTAAATATAGTCTCAACTACTAGTCGCACACACACACACACACACACACACACACACACACACACACACACAACACACACACACACACACACACACACACACACACACACACACACACACACACACACACACACACACACACACACACAGACAGATCAATGGATCAATTACATGCAGCACCATGGATCTAGTTTGGCCAAGTGTGGTGCGTTGTGCAGCCATCCCACATAAAAACTCATTCACTCCTCCCGTTAGGCTTCAGTCGACACAAACAAATCCCTTATCAAAATGATTTGTTTCATGGCTGATGTTTGCTGTATCGCCATAGATTAAAAGAGGAGATTTGATTATTTCCTGACAAATAAATCGTAGGAGGCCTTGAATGGCAGCGGGGAGCTATTTCCATTGGACAAACTGCTTATGTTCATGCTGGAGTGAATGAAGGCTTTGTTCTACCTCGCTCACTTTTTCCTTATATAGTAATGGCTTTGCTTCCCAAAAGGGAGGGGTTGGTGGTGTGTAGAAGTAGGGTCAGCTCTCAAGTCTGCGCACAACACCAACTGTATCAACATGGGATCAATTCAGACCCGGCCGGGCATGGACATTGATAAACCTCAGCCCCCCAACGGCACTCAATATCCAATTTAAAGGGCCAGCGATTGACTAAAATGAATTGCCCTTTCTCCAGACCGCAATGGCCCACTTGTTCAGAATTAGCTGTCTGGTCCTGTTCATCCTACACTTGTCACTTTGTTTTATCTCTGTATTGTTGAATGTTTTTTGAGGGGATTTTTTTTGTTTGTTTTAAGTACAACAATGATGTGAAAAGGCAAATTCAGGTCAGTCTATCAGTTCGGGATGAGAGCTGCATGCCGTCAAACTTCACCATTGTTTACAGTGTTTATGAAAACTTTTGGAAAGAAGCGGAGATAAAATACATCTTCTGTATTCTGAAAGAACTATTACAGTTTGCGGTTATGAAATAGAAATGAGAAGGGGGAAATGCACTTAGGACAGGAGTTAAAAGTATTATCGGAAAACAGAAATGTACTTTCTCTTCCAGTTCTTCCATATTTGAAAATGGCAGCTGAGAAAGAAGTTGCTCGGGTGAACTCCTCACTATAGAAATGCACAACGCTACTTACAAGTTAGTAAGAAAGTGTACACTGTCCACTACATAGAAGTGTGCTAACTGAAGTATCCACATTGAGACACAGACACCGCTTCAGAGCTTCAGTAGGAAAACACACTATAACACTTCTATTCTTAGCTAATGTAGTTGACTGGTGCCGTTCTCTTTCCTTACGTATTAAGTGTTTATTCTTCTGACTCCTAGTTGTTCTATGTTGATCCAGAGCCAGTGATAAGAAACGCAACCTCGCCCAGGAAAAGGCCGAGGCTCAGCGACGGCTCTACGGGCACGGCTCGGTGAAGAAGCTCTCGGCCGCTTCCTCGGACTGGGAGAAGCAACGTCACACGCTGGAGCGTAGGAGAGAAGAGCTGGTAAGGAACAGCCGAGTTATTAAACTATAGCATTTGATTTAAACGTTATTATTAACTCCGAAAAAGATTTGCTGAGCAAGACTGCGCTTCACATTTATACAGTTACACACATTCCCAACTGCCTAGTAAAACCACAAATTCTCTCCGCTGGCAGCTGACCAACTGCAGCGGAGCATCTGGGATGCAAAGCACTTGCATTGACTATGGTTGATGGAGTTGAGAGTGAAACTCATTTATTTCCCTACCCAGACATTCATAACCAGCCTGGGAACTAAAACAATGGCAGCACAGATTCCTGTATCATAAGTCATGAGATACCGCTTAAGCTTTTTTAGGCCACACCAGCAAAAAAAAAAGAAAAGAAAAAGGTGGCTTGGACTTCAGCAATACAGGGACAGGTCCTCTTCGGTTGTTCAACCAAACAGTACATTCGCATTTTGTGTGAACTTTCCTCGGGATTGAAAGAGACGAAGAAAAAGCTCAGAAGCAGAAAACTCAGTTTCACTTACATCTTACTCTACGTCAAAAGAATCAGAGTTTTCTGAGACAAGCACACCATTTAATTAGTTTCTCTTTGAAATGAAGGAGTCGGGGGAGCTTTTCTCATATATATGGGGAAAAGTGGCAGCTACCAGTACTTTACGCCTCCCGCCCTCTTTGATTAGCCTTTTGATCAGCCACGGCAGTAATCAGTGGGAATAAGGAAAGATGGCGCAGAGGCACTATTTTAAAAAAAGGGGACTACCTCGAGTTTGAGTGCTGTTATGGCTGAAGTGCAAGACGAGGTTCAGGTCTATTGAAGGCACATGTCGCTCAGAGCTCAATGATACTACAGTGCCAGTGGTGGAGTGAATCCCTCCTCTCTGCCTTATGCTAAATTGGCCAACTGAGCTCCACAATTATACCTTTGTATCGTATCAATAAGAGAAAAGATGGAAAAATGCCTCTTAATCACGGGGCATTGTTGGGTGAGACTGCTCTCCCCCCCCTACCCCCGTCTTTCTCCCCTATTGCCTTCTCCTTTTTAAGACTTTATTAGTTCTCTTTTCCTAATATAAGATAAGGTGGGGGTGGCAGTGACTTTCACCTGAGAGATTAAGTCCTTTTACCTTTGGTTTTCTCCTATTTGTAGAAGGAGCGACTGGCACAGGTCCGCAAGCAGATCTCCAGGGAGGAGCATGAAAAGCAACATCTGGGGAACTACAGGTAAGGAAGAGGGGGAAAAAAGGGAGGTTGCTCTCCTTCCAGGAACTCTACCCACTGTACCGGTGCCAGCTCCGTTTACATATATGGGGTCATCTGCAGAGTGCTATGCTCTCAGGAGAATAAATAATGCTGCAGCAGAGAGAGGAAAAAGCAATAGAGAACGCCCAGTGTTTTAAGAGTGTGAGTTGGAAGAATTAAGACTGAGAGAATCTATAAAATAGGAAGGGTGAAAAAGAAATCAGGGCTAGTGTTTAATGCCGAGGTTCAAGTTATTACTTCTCTATTCACAGTGTTTTCAGCATTTTTGGAAATTCAAATTGGCACATAAACTTAAACTTGCCCACTGGAAGCCATCCTCCATCAACCCCCCCCACAGTTTCTCCTCCAACTCCAGCTGGGACGTTGGAAGACATCACACACGTCCATCTTTAATGGTCATCTCACAGATGGAGCAGATCCGTCTCAGAGCATGACTCAACAACACCAAGTTCTGATTTACCGCTTATCTCTTCCAAATATTTAACCCTCCTTCACTCCGTTTCTCTTTTTGACTCCCATCTCCGTATCCAACATGTAAGCACATGCACATTTCCAGATTTTCTGTCTTTCTCCCTCAGACACGCATGCCTACGATTGGCTCACATGCACACTTACCCTCACTGCTGTCTGCCCAACTGTAAGTGACTTCTTGACTCATCACTTGACTGAATGGATAGGCAGAACACTGATCCCAGGCCTGCATGAAGTGCTGTCACCTCCTTCCTCTTTTCAGACATGCAGCCAGACAGTCAATCAGACAGGCTGAGGTCTGTCTGGAGCACCCCTAATAAAGACCTCTTAGCATTCAAACGGTGTCCCGGCGCTGCACTGGAGTCTGATTAACACACTGCTTCTCATTAGATGAGTTCTGGTAATGAACTTACTTACATCCGGCTATTAGATGAAACTTGCATCAGTTACAGACAAGCCAGGACCCCGTGGCATCCGAGGGAAACCCAGCTGGCTGATGCTATTGTTGATGTTCATTTAACATCGTTTACACAGTCGGAAATCGGAGGGCTTGAGAGGCACTGTTGACCAAAACAAAGATATTTCTAAACTTATCTAAATTGAATATGCAGAGCATTTGGGAGGAAAATAAGCCTCAGCATGAGAATTTTATTCTAACAATATTGCAGGGTCACCCTCAAATAAAAAGTCCATATGTTCGGAGATGGAGGGTGCCAAAAGGGGGAGCAGTTAACACCCACTATTAAAGTGTTGACCTTTTTCTTTTCAGTCAAGTGATTTATGTTGCACATTGAAGATTGACAGTTTCTGGTTCTTTTCATATATTATCATTTAACTACAGTTTATCCCCCTTTTATGAAGAGACTTTTTCCACATTTCTCTCAAGAGGAACAAAGTAATGCGGTCCATGTACCTTAAAAGGTGGTTAAAAAGTATGGCAGTTATAAAAATCTCATATATATAAGGTGGTACCAAGGGAAGGTAATAAAACGATTGGTTCATCTCAGGTTTCTCAACATTCAGTAGTTGCTGGAGTTCAACTGCAGCAACTAAAGCAATGCATAGAATTGGGTCAACTTCTCAACAATATGGAAATCATGTACCCAGAAAAGCTTCTCTGCATGGAGTTGTTAAATGGCAGATGGGGCGCAGTAAAACTTTTAATGGTGAAATTATGCTAAACTTAAACTTTACTTGGATTGTACTTTCACTAAAATGTACGGCTCAGATGCTGATGTGTGTGATTGGATTAGCAATCAATATTTAGATGATAGTAGAAAATATGACGCTGCTGCATAAACGTTACACCCATCTTCGTGCTTTAAAAGAGGACGTACGTCGACTCCCTTTAACGCACTGTTGATTCAAAGGCCGAACCGGGGAGGGGGGCTCTAAATGTCAGTAAAGACGCCAAACCCCCTACTTTTCCACTCCACATTGGCCAGTGCTTATTAAAAGACTGTCATTGTTTTGATTTGATTGATAACGCGATGACATGGGGGGAGTTTGGAGATGTACGATGAGGATAGCCAGGCAGACGTTTATACATTTCCCTAATCCCCTCAGGCCTAAAATAAACACTGAGCACTTTTAAAACTAAGCAGAACTATGAAGAAGGTGTCTCGGGGAGGGTATATGGGTGTGTGTGTATATATATATATATATATATATATATATATATATGTGTGTGTGTGTGTGTGTGTGCAGTTGTGCATTAATGCATTACTCCACATGAAAAGACAGGGTTGAAGTTTGTACAGGTTCCCTCAAGGTCTCCATTAATACGTCTTCACCTTTCTTTTCTCTCTCCATCATTTCACACCTCTCATTGAAATACTTATAATTCTTCCCGCCTGTGTGTTTCCCCTCCTGCTCGCTATCTTTTCCGTCCGTCGACCACTCTCACCCGCTGTGCCTCGACCTCTCTGTGCCTCACTCCCTCCACTCCTCCTTCATCTATCATCCATCTCTCCCTCTCTAAATCTTTGTATTCCCATTTATTTCTTTGTCATTTTCTTCATCTTTCTATCTCTTTAACAACCCTCTTTCTTGAACCTTCTTTTTTTTTTCTTTTTATCCATCATGGCTCCCTCCCTCCCAATTCTGTCACCGCTCCTCCTCTCACCTCATATCACGCTTTTTCCTCAACCCCAATCCCCCTCGTTTCTTTCTTTTTCTCCACCCTATCACTCCCACCCTCTCCTTTGTGAACCTCACCCCTGTTCCCTCTATTTCATCATTTCTTCTCTTACCACCGACGACCCTCCCTCTTTGCCTTTTCTGCCTCCCTCTTTCTCCGCTTCTCCCTCACTCTCCTTGCTTTTCTCTCCTGTGTCTCTGTGGTCTACAGACGTATTTACCCCCCAGACGACAAGCTGCTGCTGGAGAAGTATGAAAGCCTGCTCTCGGCCGCCTTTCAGACCTTCCTCGCCGGGCGAGCCGCCTCACTTCAAAAGGAAATGAATAATCCTCTGAAACGAATGAAGGCACGTACGTCAGTGGCAGACTGTCAGGCACACAGACACATCATAGAGACCTGCAGAGACACACGTGCAAACATATACACACAATTTGCAGACACTTGTGGACAAGCACATTCAAAATAAGGAAACGCATGCATTGTTATTGAGATTCTGCCCACAGAGAGAAGAAAAGGATGTGCAAATAATGCGGAAAGTATGCCGCAGTCCTTCAGATTTATTAGAACGTCTGACAGAATGTCCTTCTCCTTCCCTATCCGCCTCTCCTTCCCAGTGTCATTCATTCAGTCTCTCCACAAATATTTATTGTTCCGTGTACATGAGCTTTTAAAGGCAAACGAAATCCCACACGACAATGACATTTTCTTTTCTTTACGGTTAGACACTCTTCAGTTTCCCTCAGTCTTTCTGTATCTTCCTGTCAGAGAAAGTTGTGAAAAGGCTTCAAGGTTGATTACAGTTGTTGCCCACATCCTGAGGGTTTTCTCCTACAAGTTGATTATTTATTCAACAACATTCAGGAATATACGTTTGAACATATACATGAGGATGTGCACACACAGACCTGTGTGGCCATACACAAAAATATCTGCAATACGTCCATGGGGTAGAAGTCATTGTATGCATATACATGCAAATGCCTCTCTGACACCTGGAGGAATGTAGCCTCTGCTTAACCTTGATGGTAAAGGTATGAAGAGACTTGAAAGTGAGAGATTTCCATCCCACACAATTTTACCAGAGAGACTTGGAGGGAAACTGATGTCAACACGGTCACAAACGTGTATTACATGATCTACAAATGAAAAATAATACAGACAATGTGTACAACACATCATTTTGGGTATTTACAAAAGCGTAATCCAGTCTTCACTGAAATACCAACCAACTTGAACACAGGAAAACTGGGAGAACTAGGCTTTCGGTGAAATCTGGTTTAATGTTAGGGGGAAATAGATAAGCTAGATAAGCTAGAAATATACATAGATGCTGCGTTGCTGTTTCCAAATTGCTTAGTATTTGTGTGTAGATTGGAACACACTTTTGTGAATACCCCAAATCATACAAACATTGTTATCACATTTGTAAATCACATTTTTTACTTATAAATCATGTAACATTTGGGAGAGTGGGGGAATAGAGAGGAATCTTAAATGGTGACGAGGGAAGGATGAGAAAATATAAAGTACAAAAGATGGTGAGATGCCTAACAGAGAGAGTCAGTCTGTCACTTTTTTGTGTTTATAAAATACTTTTTAAGTATTGCGACAAGACTATTATGAACAGGCTTAATGAATCAGGATGATTCGAGTTGGAAAAAAAAGAAACAGAAGGAGGCAACTCTGTTTTCAACTCATGTATACACAAAGAACAAATCAATTAAACAAAAACACACAGAGAAAGGCATTGTGGGACATTAAAACACATGGAGGGAAGACACATTGATGAGTTGGAAAGATGCAGATGAAACAAAACAACTTTGACAACCAAATAATTGCGGATACTGATAATGGATTTTTTTTTACAGTAGTATTGACATTACCTCAACAGGCTCTACCCATCACAGTCTGTATCTCAGAAAGTTATTGTGTGTCCTTTTAAGAGGGAGCATTTTTATAGAGGTGTCAATCAAAGATGTTGCTCTTGTTCAAAGTAGGAAGGGAGAGAGCACAAATGACGCTCTGAAGTTTGCTTTCTAATGACATGATCATGAGTGACGTTGGGACTGTTCTTATTAAAGGGACAGCGTGCAAAATAGAAATCTTTTAAGTAAGTTTTGTGCACCTCAGCTTTGCTTTTGTGTAGTTGTCAACTGCATCACAAACACACACACACACACACACACACACACACACACACACACACACACTGCTACCAAATATTAGTGTCAAACTTATGCTAACTAAACATAAAACTGTTTTAAATTTTGTAGCTAAACCTACCCATCTTAAAGGCAGAGTAGGTAATTTGGAAAAACTACAGAGACTTTGAACGCACCGCTGAACTGAAAAAGTCCCGCCCCCTTCATTCAGACCGCTGTTCAAAGCCACAGTAAGCATTGACAGACAGGCATCCAATGAATTTCTCCAGCCCGACTTTTTGGATTGGACAGGGTTTTTAGAGTCCTGCCACGGCCACGGATGACATTTTTTCAAAATGTTTATGTCAGACCTTTTCATGTATTCATTGCTTTCGGTATCTTACGAGGATTTCAAGTAATATAACAGAAAGTGTTTCTGAATAGAATCACCTACTCAACCTTTAAGGTTTCTCTCTTAACGTGATGAAGAATGATCGTCTGATAAACCAAAGCCTTTCATTTTGTGCACCAGTGCGATCCATAATCCCTCATAATCTGACATGTATTGCCTGTTTGGCAAGTTTTTTTCCCCCAGGGCCAGAAATCATTGGCCGACGTGTCACCAACATATCTGTCAGGTCTGATCGACAAGACTCATGTGTGCCGCCTTTGTGGGCTTCTCAGGGCCATGAATTGAAAAATGTCATGGATTGTCACACTGTCAAAGAAAGTAAAACGTGTGTTGTATTCCCGGCGATAACGTGCACCACGGAGCCCGGCTCCATTGCTGTGCTACAGACAACACCCCCACTGGTTTCTACAGGGTTTGCATCATCCTTCTCCCCACTTCCATTACAGTTAGTTTGGCAGGGACGCATCGACTTGTTAGCTATCTTTGTTTTCTTGTGCACGCCTTCACAAATCTAGAAGGTCCGAGAAAACTCTTGCTGAGCACGGCTGAAAATTGACTTTCCGTAGTTGATTGTGAAGACAAAACTAGGATAAAAAAACACGAGCTGCTGATTCATTCGCACATCAGGCAGAATCAACAACACATCAATGATGTACCTGGAACCAGGGCTAGCTAGTACAACCCGTTTTCACTCCAAATATGGTCAGTGGCCTTCTGTGTCCAACTAAACTACGCTCAGGTGACGTGGCATTTTTTTTTTTTTTTTACAGCAGCTGTTTGTTATGTAAGAATCTTCTAAAAATTGGAACATATTTTCTGCTTAACAGTAAGAGTGGAGTGTCACCGTCTATCTTCCCTCTACTAAGCCTATCCTCCCTGCTTTGAAGATGAAATGAGAGGGGTCCTGAGGGTTTTTTTTTTTATTTGTCGAAAAGAATAAGCCCAATTTTACCTACAGAAGTCTTCTTCTGGCTCAGGGGAATGTGAGTTTATTTATTTATTTATTTTAAAATGGAGGAAGTAAATCCCTAACCACAGAAATGGACGAGACAGACTCATCTGTCAAACAGCCAAGAAATATGAAGTCAGAAAATGTCACGGTAGAAGCTGCCAGCAGTAGAAATAAATGACTGCTTTCTCAAAAAGAAAAAAAAAATGGATGAAAATATATAAAAGCTTGCTGGACAGGACTGAACACTTGGCCATTCAGTGCCAAAGAAGTACTTTTGTTTGGGGTAATATAGTTTATGAGCCGACGTGTACAGGGCTTGTTGGCGATAGCGAAGCTGCTCCAGCTACGTATTATGTGGGCTGACAAATTCTTAATTTGCAAAGTGATCATTAAAAATCATAATCTAGGAAAGTTGGGAAATGCTCATTAGTGACCATGCAGTCAGTGATTGCTTAATGAGAGCTCTCCTATACGATCTATGGAGCAGCACCATTTGATGCAGACTGACTGCCTAATAAACATATTTACTCGAGAGAGAAAATACGTAGCTTTTCAGTTAATCTGTCATTTCTTTATATCTGTCAAGTTATGTTTTCTTCCGTGCTGTAAAATGTGTCAAAACATCCACGCAAACCTGCTTTGGAGCAATTTAACAAGGTAATGGGCCTCCAGTGATTTTTAAACCATTGGTGGGTGGGGGAGGTTATTCAGTTGGCAGATTTTAAAAGTAAAAAATGGCTCCAATTTCTAAATAAATTCTTCAAAGCACGGCAAAGCACTGAACTCTCCTTTTAATCTTTTTGTTTCTTTCTTTTTTAACATCGAAAAAACAAGTCTACACTTCTGCACCTAACACCATCTCAACTGTCTAATCGTCACGCATCTACACACATGCAAAGTCACATAAAGGTACATTCAAACTCAAAAGACACACACACACACAGAAGACAAGCATCTTTAGACTGTATTTTAAGCATCATTGGGAGCCTTTTTATGTCCTGGGTCGTGAGCAACATTAATTGCCCTTGCTTGCATTTCAGCTATGGCCAAATGGCCACAGCCCCAGCACACTGGCGAAGGCCATGACGCTGCCTTTTTCCAAATTCAGCCTCTATGAGCGATGCCAAATAGCAATGCATGTTCAGCCAGGACCTTTTTTTTTTACTGTACTTTTTCTCATAACCTCACTTTGACTTCAAAGTTATTACAAATATGAAACATCAAAGAATTTGACTTACGCCTTATCAGTGTATCCTCAACATTTAACTGATTCTTGATACTATATTTGCTTCATGTAACATAAATCATCTTCTCATCTACCTTGTGTTTTTTTTATATTTCCCATGTGTTGGGTGTGTAGGAGGAGGACATCTTGGATCTGCTGGAGCAATGTGAACTGGACGACGAGAGGCTGATGGGCAAATCCTCTAGGCAACGAGGCCCCAAGGTGGGTGAGAGAGAGAGACAGAGAGAGAGTCACCAAAAGAGAGGAGGGAGAATAAGGGCCACATGGCTCAAGGGAACTTAAAAAAAAGTGTGAGTGAGAGTGTCAGAGAGAGAGAAAGAGAGAGGCAGGTAGGCAGATGCCTGAAGCTAACACCCACAGAAAGCATATAGGCCGTGATTCAGAAAAATAAAAAGGAGGGGTCGCGGTTTGGATTAGAAAGAAAAGAATCAGGAAAGGGCCCAAAGAAAAGAGCCAGCTCCCTTAGGGGACAGCTGTCAGGCTGTCTCTCTGGCTCTCTACGTGCTATCTTTCTTTCCGTCTATCCTCCTCTCCCTCTGTCACATACACCTATACGCCCCCCCGATCTCCCACGACAGCACATTACTCCCTCCATCACCTTGCTTCACTCCCTTCCCTTCCATCTCTCCATTCCCTCGCTCTCAGCACATCTACATCCGCTCCTCACTCGAGGGCTAAATTGGCTGGAACACTCAAAGAGTGTGTTAGGGACTCGACAGGGCAGTTCAGTGCTGCATTAGAGGGGCCTTAGCCGGGAATGAGGACTTGTTCAGACACAATCACTGTTGTCCAAATTAATTTGGACCCCGTCAGTTTCGATGTTGCCGAGAGTGTGCCGAGAGAGACGTCGAGAGCAGGGGGAAGAGGGGGGGGGGAAAAAGCTGTGACGGATAGATTCACTCCTTGGGGTGTAGCGCTTGCAAGCCATCTGGTGTAAGTGAACCAGCGAGTGTGCGAGAGTGGAGCGAGGTGAAGGGATTAGAGACGAGATTTTTTGAGGGGAAGGAGAAGGTTTGTTATCGATAGGAGGACATTTTCAGACAAAGAGGACGAGGGTGAGGAAGACAGGAAGGGAAATTGTGAAAGGAGGGATAGAAAGACATTCTCTTTCTCCTCCTTAATAGCCGTTTGTTCTTAATTGTCTTTTTGACTCCTACTTTTGTAATAATAATATGCACCATTGAGTTCCTCTTGGTGTCCTCAGCTGACCATTTAGCTTGATTTTACCCAATCATCCTCACTCTGCCATCCCAACTTTCTTTCTCTCTCTCCTCATCTGTTCGGTGTCTGGCCTTCTCTCTTTGTCTTGCTCTGGTGTTTATCCACTGTCTGTTCCTGTCTCCTTTTTTCTCTCCGCTCGTATGTTCGGTGTCCTTTTCTCTCTCTCCGTGCTCATTTCCGTTCCCCCCCTCCCTCCGTCTATTCAATGCCTCCTCTCCTTTTCTCACCACTGCCATACTCAGATTCACCTTGTCCTCCTCTTTTATTTCTCTCACCATCAATCTGATGTTCCCATCTTCCCTTTTATTCTTCTCTCATGTATTTAATCTCTCTGTCTCTATCCTCCTCCATCACTCACCCACACAGCTACCCAGTGGGGACTGTGTAAGCCGTGTGATCACTTCCTGCCCATTAATTTGGGTGGCCTGACAGCGCTGCCCGAGCTAACCGTTGAATAACAGATGTATAAATGCTTTATTAATGCTATCAATGTGTCCCTTTCCAGGATCTAAAATAGACAAGGCTCAACTTAATGAACTCCAAACTAAAAAGGATGCTTATCGGTGTGTCGTAGGGCTTAAGCAGATCACGATTTCACATGTGCAGAAGTGCAGCCACTTTTACTGAGCTGAGAATAAAAGTTTTGGTTATCGTCAAAATGACATATTAAAGACACGATGCAGCGGGAGTTTCAGAATAAAAGTTACACGTCAGATATTTAATATTCAAAGAAACTTTGAAACGTATACTTTGAATTTAACTTTTGCGTATCAACCAGTCAGGTCAAATGTGTTCAATACATATGAAGCCACTCATGTCCCTGTTCATAATTACAGCCGGGCTGATAAAGGCGCGCATGTGTGATTGTGCATCTGTGCATAATAAGCCCGCAAGCAAAACATACACGTGTGGCCATGTGGGCTCGCCGTGTCACCACCAGGTCTCCCAGTGACAGATGGTAACTGGCTGAGGGTGAGGAGAGGCTCAGGGAGGTTGACAACATCTCAATGTATTTATGTATACGTGTGTGTGTGTGTTTACTGTTGTGCTTGTGTCCTTGTGAAAGGCTGGTTGAGTTTTAGACTTCGACATTGTGTTTGTGTGCACACATGAATACCAGCGACCTGTATCCACCTGTACGTCTAACGCATGCATGTGTCTGTATTGGCGTTTGTCCCTGCCAGCCCATGACCGCCATGCCAGAATGCAGTCAGACACCGAGACGTCAGCGGCCGGACTACCTGGCTGACTTCACCAGTGGCAGCAGCGCCGATAACTCGTGCTCCTCCTCGGACGAAGATGAGGAGGAGAGGAGCAAAGCAGGAGGAGGAGGAGGAGGAGGAAGAGGCGGAGAGAAGCGGGAGAAGAAAGTTTCCTACGACCTTGCCGAGAGCAAGGAGAAGAACTTGGCTGAGCGCTCAGGTAAAGCAGCAGGATGTATCAACGTGTCTAAGAATGTCTTCATTAGGAAGCCAGAGCGTGGGGGTTTGACAGGGACCTTGTTTCCTGCAATCTTTCCTTCTTCTCCATTTGATTTCTTGTTTACTTTGGGTTTTTTATTTTGCCTGCTTGCTCTCTCTTCCTCCTAACTCGTTTGTTGATTTCTTACTTTTTTAGCTGCTACTTTCCATCTGATTACAGGCGATAGCTTAATTGCTAAAACAAACTTGTTTTCAGTGTGCAAATGTGCCCAGTCAACCATACATTTCCATATTTTGTTGTTTTAGCATTCATGTATCTATTTCCATCCTATATGACCACGACAGAGAACGAATTGCAGGACAGGAACATAAAAAGTGTGAATGTATGCGATGATACAATGAGGACATTGGAACGGATCATGTGATGCACCACTTTTCCATATTCATGCACAGAATCTGTACCTATAGCTCACATATACATGTATGAGCTATACGTACAGATCAATACAAAACACATGCATACACACATGCTGTTTGAGCACGTGTGGAACCTATAGCTCACACATGTACAAACAGCAGACTAATTGTTGTGTTAAAATGGTAGCAGGTCCTTGGATTTTAATTAAAGTGAAAGCAGCGTGATCATCTTCTTTGACTCGTCAAAAGTGGCTCTTTGTTGCCGGGTTTCTAAGTAACGGAGTAGCTATACACACTAGCTGGACACACACACACACACACATGAAGAAGCACTGAAAAGCACTCGAGGAGAGAAAAGTACCCTGAACAGTGCAGTTCCACTGAATGAAAGGTGACAGCAGAGAGGGAGGAATTTGATTGAAAGAAAAAGAGAGAAGAAAAAAAGAGACCCTTTTTTGGTGTTTACCTTGAAAACACCTTGGGTTTACTGCTGAAATATTCCTGGTTTTATAGTGAGAGTGAGTCTCAAGCATTCCCACCAATTTACATAAGCCACATAGATCAACTCACTTTCCTTTCTCTGAAGTGAGGAAAAAAAGGGCACTTTTCACGGCAGTATATGCGCCAAATTTGGAAAGAAGATATTCACCGGTTGCATTGGGCCGACATTTTTAATGCTCAATAGAAATGACCCATGCTCGATGCGCTGATTCATCCCAAATTAATTTGTCCAAAAATATGGGACGAAGCCATGAAAAAGCCCAACTTTTGGATCTTGTGTGTGTGTGTGTGTATGTGTGTGTGCGCGCAGAGAGAGAGAGAAACAATGCCAAGCTCTACACCATACCAAGCCACCAAAGGGTTGCTCGGACTAAGCCCCATAATGCTCTCATTTGGCAAAATGTGGCGAGACACACGGACAGACACATATAATCACTTGTGTGTGCACTTGATGTCAGATAGACACACACTGCACTGAAAGGACTCCACACACACACACACACACACACACACAAATACACTGGCTGGAAGACAATCTGGAGGAGTTTCAAGTGGGACAGGGAGTGCTCGTGGGGGTTTTCAGCTTTATTTCCTGGTTGTTTTTGGAGTATAGTGTGTGTGTGTGTACATGTATGTATATGTGTATGTGCGAGAGCAAACCAGACTGGACTACTGTTTAGTTTCTGGTTTCGACTACACATGCTGCGGTCGTTAATAACGCACACACAGACACACACACACACAGTGTGCCAGAGTGTGGCAATGGGAGTTTTCTAAGCCACACTTCATTTCCAAAGCCACGCGCCAACGGATGGAAAGCAGAGAGCAGAGTTTGACAGTGACTGGGGCACTGAGACAGGATCAGGGAAGAAAAGAAATTGAAGGGTGACAGCCAGTCAATGTGTCCCCCCCCCACCCCCTCTTCTGTTTCCCCTGCAGGTCGCATGCACTGGAAACCTCCAATCAAGTCCCTCAAAACCAGCCCCGCCCCTTCTGCCTCCCCGACACTTGCTGGTCCAATCAGGCGCTCCATCTCCTGCCCTCGCTCCATCGCCTCCCTCTCCTCGCCCAATGAGCTCCGGTCGTTATCCAACAGGCCTTCTCCCACCGTTCCCATGGCCACGCCCCTCGTCAGGCCGAGCTCCGCTACGCTGCGCTCGCACTCGCTGAGCCGCAGTGGCTCCGCCCACCGTGTGCCTCACAGCAACAGCATGGGGACCATCCACTCCAACATAGTAAGACGTGCCACACACACACACACACACACACACACACACACACACACACACACAAAGTAGGCTTTACCTCTTTACAATTCAGAATGCGTCAGAGAAGTTGTCAGTCATAAAAAACTGTACAAAATTCATTTTCAAACACTCAAGCTGTCACATTTCAGGCAATCCTCTGCTGAAATCCGACTCCGAGCGGGTTTAAAGTAAACAATGAAGCGTTATTTTACAAATATATTTCACCAAAATGCATTTCTGCCATCGCTGCTTTTCTCTTTTGGCATATATTGTATCCCGGCCCACTAGGAATCTCTTTCGCAGCTCCTTCAACACTGTATAAGCCTACTGTAACCTTCTATTATGTTGCCATCTGTTGCTTTCCACCTGCCTCCTCCATTCGCCTCCCTTCTTTACAAGTACGCTGGCAACCTTTGGACACATTTGAACAACTAAATGGAGCATTGAGAACAGAATGAGTGGAGAGACTTTGTACTGAAAAGGCTATAGAGTGCACCCATTGTATGCTTGTATCTTTACAAACATGTATCCAAACTCACTGGAGAATTTCATAAGCAATAATACAATTATATTAAATGAGAAGGTTATTTTTACCACCTGATGCTTGTTACTGATGACTGTCTGTCTGTTTATCTATCCTGTCTGAACTAAATGCTACGTAAAGAAAATAATGATCTGTCATTATAACAGGTGGCACCAGGATCATAAATTATTGGTTCATAAATGGACCTGCATTCCTTTAGTGCTTTTCTAGTCTTTTTTCGACCACTCAAGGCACTTTATGTTAACATAATATACTGATGGCAGAGGAGTCGCCTGCCCCTCAGGATCTAATCTGACCCATTCACACACATTCACACGCCGATGGCACAGCCTTCGGGTTTCAGTATCTTGCCCAAGGACACCTCGACTCGAACAACCGATCTCCCATTAGGAAGGACTACTCGCTCTACCTCTGAGCCACAGCCGCCCATAACAATGACAAATATTTATGATACAGTAATAACACATTGTTCACATTGTTTTGGCATGTCAACAAACACTTCTATGTGAATGCACATCAATACTGTGACTTTTTTTGTCAGGAGAAAATCATATTAATTGATAGGTAATTGATCATTTAAATTATCTCCTCGGTGGACTTGAAAAGTTTTCCGTAATCATAATGTCTATCTGTAGACTCAATCGGTTTTCCTCTCCTTGTGTGTGTGTGTGTGTGTGTGTGTGTGTGTGTGTGTGTGTGTGTGTGTGTGTGTGTGTGTGTGTGTGTGTGTGTGTGTAGGGCGATCCACTCATAAACCTGAGGAGCAAAGAGCAGGAGGCTGAGCTGCTGCGTCAGACTCTGGCTGCGCTCACCGCCATGAGGATCAGGTTTCCGGGCAAAACCGAGGAGGAGGCTGAGGCTGTGCTGGATGAGGTGTGTGCACTATTTCTATTGCATTTGAGTGTGCGTTACATTATACAATGATATGATGCATTATTATCATATCAAAATTATTCAGAGTGTAAAAAAAAGAGGTTACAATGTAATGTATGAGGAAGACTGAAATAAACAAGGAGGGATAAAAAGAGAGAGTGAACATGGAGTACAAGTGAAATCCGGACCCAGGTATTCCCAGAGCCCCCTCTGTGGCCAGGTGCGGTCACTCTGCAGCCTAACTAAAAGTGACCTCCGTGCCTCCCTCCACAATAGCCTGTCCGCTCTGGCTCGGCTCCCATTGTCTTTCAAACGACCCCAGTGACAACCTGTCGGTCCGTTTGCAGCCCTGCCTCTATTCCCCACTGCTCCTTCGAATTAATCAGTGCCTCCTCTATTTCTGGTCAGATCTCTGTGTCCTTCCATGGTGCATGTTTGTGCTGTGTTTTAGTGCAGTAGCTATTGCTTAAATGAATCTTTTTGTAAAACCCGAGAAGTAATATTCTCGGGTCATGGATACTTTTCTCATGTACGCTGCCATTCGCAGCGATAACAACCACTCTAACGAAGCACAACTTTGTGTTACTATATTGTATTTCTAAAAATATTAGTAGTCCAATCCAAAGGGAGGCAGAGGCTCACCTTCAACTCACAACTGAAGCGACACATTAGTGGCACAAAAGTACCATGAAAGCATCCATCCATCCACACTGACTCTGACCTCAGAACAGCGGCCGGCCAGGCCGTCTTCATCGGGTACTGACAGAAATACCATTAAAACAGCATGTTCAAGGGGCAAAAAAAGTTCTCAGTTGGCTACATGGGAAGTATAAAGTAAGAAAATAACAGTTTACTTTATTATATCACATACAGGCCATGTCTGTGGTCCTTTTCTCAAGTGGGCACTAGCCAATTAAAGTAGCTGGGTGGCTTCAAGCCTAACAATCCTGCATTGCTCGGTGATGAAAAAAAAAAACGACTCCGGAGCTTCTTGACTGATGATTCACTTCATCAATGTTCAGCAACAAAAATGTTGTTTGGCTTAGTCATAAGGCCACAAGACATGGTAACATATCACATGTGTTGTCATGCACATAAGATCCCTTGATTTAAATTTGAACATCCCCTTATAAAATTCCAGTAAGCTCAAGCTTATGTAAGTGTTAGGATTAAGCTTAAGTTAGGGTGAGCCACCAAGTAGATAAAGTCAGCACATACGACGCCCTTACAAGAACAGCAAAAACAATGTGTGTGCCAGTGACATCTGGGCACGTCTGGGTCTTAAGAGACAATTAGCACCACACCTGTACGGTTAACAAACCCTAATGAGAGCACCATGGAAACGCAGATGAGCAACTGCACCTGCACTGCTCACTCTTTGCCACAGGAGAGAGAGAGAGAGGAGGGTTCACTTGGCATGAAAACAATCTTTAGCAATTCATATTTTGCTCGTTAAGTTGAGGTCTAATTGGACTAATGGTGCGTTTCTCTCCGAGTAATTGCCTCTTTTATCTTTCACTCAAAATCTGCCTTTTTGTCACAAATGGAAACCATTGAAAGATGAAATGTATGGAGGGTATGTTGTTGTGCTTTAATTGAGGGTGATCTGTGTGAGCACAAAACAAATGTGACAAACGGTCGTACGTCTTACCAGACAAGGTTCATAAGGTTCTTATTTAGAGAGAATGCTAAACAAGCAAAGAAGTAACTTTCTGGAAAGCAGAAAAGGAATAAATAAAAAAGTGTTCACTGCACACCATAGCTCTGTATCTGTGAGTCCTCGTGGGTTTGCTTTCTGTGTGTGCGTATCTGTGTGTGTCGGTGAGTGTGAGTAAACAGAAAGTTTACACTGGAGCCTCCCGATGGGAGCGCTGTTTGCGGGGAATGTAACGTGCTGCGTGAGAGGTTTATGTGCACCAGTGGGGAGATGTAGACTAAGTCAACAGAGCAACAATAGCAGTGCCTGTAGGTACACAGTGATGTTGGCACCGGGAGCGAGAGCATGGGAATATTCTGCACAGCTTTTGAGCAGAACGACACATGCCCCAAGGATTCTTGATACACCTGCAAAACATTGGGGTTTTTCTGCTCGAGAACCAAAGATCACGGCTTAATTTATTCTATTATCCCTGAGATGTGAAAAAACACCAAAGATAAGCGCTGTATTCTCTAAATGTTAGACATCATTCTGAAAATGACCTCAAGTTTTCTTTTCCCCGAGAGGGCGGGCCACTTACTTAGAGCTAATTAACATTGACACTTATTTCTTTCTATACATGGCTCAGATGTCAGTAAAGTAGCCAGCTTTAATGTTCGAAAGAGGAAGAAATAAAGCACATTTGTTTCTCATATGATCTGTCTGAATATACCTGTGTTCACCCTCTGTTTGAAACGCTTAAGCATTTAATGCTATATAACGTCTGTCTCTTTAAGACCCCCTCCTGCCAAAGCTTGCATGCGACATAGCAAGGGGAGCCAAATCTGAATGGCTTGTTGGATCACATGTTTTCTGACTAGGCAGCCCACGAAAAGCTGAAATAGCTGGATTAGGCAGATATCTACATGTATGAAAATGTTTGTTTTTCCCGACCCTTTTAAATAAAAAAAAAGAGAGTTGTAATGTTCTCTGGCTTGGCAGGTGTCTTTTATAGCCTGATATGTTGATTGTTATTTTTAACATAATTGGACTAAACTGTAAGAATACTGTAGGAGCCCTGGGTTTCTTTTGATGGAGGACTGCTGTGAAGCAGCAGATGTAATAAAATGGCAGGGGAGTAGACCTGCAGTGTTTGTTTTTGTTAAAAATGCTACCATTAAATATTCAGAGTTTCTTTTTCTTGATTATATTTCTATCTTTAAAGGAAGTCCGTATTCAAACACATTTTGTGCATGTTAAAAAATATTATTTTTCACTTTTTTTAATTCCGACTTTTCTTCCACAGATCCTCGACAACTGGAAATACCATAAATCAAAAGTCGCCTCCTATTGGCTCGTGAAGCTGGACTCAACCAAACAACGGAAGGTGAGTCTTATGCTGGAATAGGATCATAAGAAACGTGACTTGTCCCTCCAGAGAATTTTAGTCTGGCTTCATGTCTTCCTGTAGCTACCGATGCTCAGCAGAATATCAGCCCAACATTTGTACATCCTGAAGTGCTACAAGAAACGAAGGCCACCTTATTATTTCAAACCTGTTATTACATAATCACTGCTTCCTAAGTAGACTAGAACTTAACCCCAACAATAGATAATTCCACAAAGAAGAGGAATAGTGAGTTGAAGTCTATTGGTTTGAAGGAGAGGTTGGTGTAAATGTGGCCTTGAGCTGCAGAGATGAACATGTTCTCAATCATCTGGATTAAAAAAAGAAGATCTGGTTCGTGTGTTTGAGAAAGACAAAGAGCTAACCTGTGAATGAGAAAATCTGAGCTTAGTCTCGTTACCAACCAATCTTTCCAGGATTTTGTGGGCTTTTTCGGGGATTGTTGTGGATTAAAATGTCTGATTTGGCTGCAGCTTTTAAAAAAAAAAAAAAAAAATGGGGATGTTTTTAGCCGTTGTTTTGCAATTAAAGTGCGGGAGCAAGTGAAAATTAGAAAAAATAGTTGAGGTTTTTGTTGTATATTTCATTGAAAATCAATGGCAACTTGTTCCAGTGAGAATAACATGGCACTGTTCTGAGTAACCTTACCAAAAAGGATTACAAAAGGTCTAACAAAATGTGCTTTATTTGTCAATGAATAAGTGTGCCTGGAGGCTGTTCCACAAAGTAGCACGATCTTTTGGAGCTCTCTTCTTCTTTTTCACACACAACACACAGCTGTCAACAAAAACACAGATATTCTAATATGAAAAAATATATTTAACAGTGAAAAACCGCAGCACTACCGCTGACTGACTTAACTGACAATGCCACTTTCATTTATTGCTAATGAAAGGTAATATAAGGTCAACAACTGTATGATGGATGAGTAGTACATGCCATCTTCTGGCATTTGTACTTTTAAAAAGGAAATACACATTTAATATTGCAATATTAACTGGAAATGACAATACAGCCAACAGCCAAAAGGAAACATTCAAGCAATCTCCTGGTAATCTCCATGGAGTCATCTGCCAACTTATTTAGGATATTTGTGGGTAAAGTTTGGGAGTTTGGACTAAACTGCAGTTTGCACATTATTTGCAGGGATCGGTTGTATATAATCATAACACAACGACTTCCTGGAGGGGCTGATTAACATTTTATTCAACACTTTATTTTTCGGATACGTCTCAAAGTCTTAAAAATGGGCCAAATGTAACTTTTGACACTTGTAAAAGTTTCCCGCCTTCGCCATCGCTCCCACACTGTCTATACTGCCACCCTGTATAGAATGGACATGGTTAAAACCGGCGAATATATCAAAATGTACCTATATTACCTATTCCTTTGAATGCCTCTGAACAACTTTTAAAGTATGGAAATAATCCTCGAATCAAACCTCAGAGTGAGAAAAAAAAAAAGACACGCATGAAGATCATTATCATGTCAGACAGTGAGAGACAGAGACACCAAATAGGATGTAAACAAAACAGAAGAGGGGGACAAGACGTGAAATGGCATCCAGTAGGCGTGTCAGTAATGATGTGATCTCTCAGCCGCTGCCTTCTGCACGGCTGTGTTGTGGGCTGTGGCGGCGCGAGCCGATGTTTTATTTGGAGTGGAGCAGCCTAATGAGCAGCAGGCAGAGGTCAGGAATGTAGCGCCCACTGCTCTGCCGTCTGATTACCATACCAAAACATATCTGCGCGTGTGTGTGTTTACTCATCTATCGGTTTGTTTGAGTGTGCGTGCGTGTGTCTCACTCGCCTCATATTGGAAATCTTGCCTCTTCGCATCACACGCACGCCCAGTCAGATGGGAACGTCAGTAATGAGGAGCGAGGAATCAAAGTCAGAAGAGCCACAGCGCTGCACTATGAGCCGGGTGAAAAGAGAGGGAAGAGGGGAGGAGGAGAAGGCAGTGAGGTGGGTAGGCATTGGGAAAACAAAGAAGGGAAGATGGAGGGCTGGCGCAGGTGTCCTCAGACCACCGGGGAACTTCTGACACCTTCTTTCCAAGACTGATGTCGGTGCAGCAATTAGTCCTCTGCCATGCTCTCCACTGTCTGCCCCAGCATTTTTTTTATTTTATATTTTTTTGTCCTGCTTCTCCCACACACACACACTAGGCTGTATGTCTGTGCATGACTTGACATGAATGCAGAGATAAACCTGCTCAAATCCTCCCTACATGTGTGCCGGGTCTGATTAAATTAGCTTTCAGGATGTGTTTGTGCATATAGTGTATGTATCGGTGTTCTTGTGGGTGTGCATGAATCCATCTGTTTATTCATTAAAGCAAGCTTTTCTCTGCTACTGAGTGAATGTATTAGCCTCTGTGATTGCTAATTTTGAGGTAAGATTAAAAAAAAAAAAACAAGGAGAAAGAAATCTTACAGTGGGAACAAATGCCAACTCACGCATATCAATTACAAATGCTGTTACTTTTTGTCTGGCAGCATTAATTTCCTTCATTATCACATGCTTGATTTAAACCTCTCCTCCATCTTCCTCCCACTCTCTCTGTCACTCAGGTGTTGGACATTGTGCGTACGAATGTACGCTCAGCGCTGCAGCGGATCTGGAGGGAGCCAGACGTAGACAGTCTGCACCTCTACCGGCTCCTCAACCGCGTCTTCAACCGGCTGCTCTGGAGTCACGGCCAGGGCCTGTGGAACTGCTTCTCCAACACCGGGTAGGCCAGCCGAGCAAAGCTGTGAGCCGGGTTAGGATGAGGGTAGAAAGACTGGGGTATGCATGAAACTGAGTAGTGTGTCGCTTGACCAAAGTGGGGCAAAAAGATGTACAAACTAGAGGTAGAATGTTGTGGAGATACCACAAATCTCCAAAACCATTTAAACAGATATCTCTCAGGAACAGCAAAGGTGTCTGAGCCCAATCAAACAGCACTGGAGACGGCATTTACAGTCAACTTACTGTCAAATTCTCCACGTGAGGCTGTAGCAACATTCATATGCAAGGATATACGTCCGCACATCGTTGTTGAAATCTCTCATTACCTACGACTGGGGGAGTCAGTGGGTCATGTTGAATAAAAAGTGCAGTAATGGAAGTGCTTTGGGGTCAATCTAAACATTAATAATTTGAATCATGCTCCAGGTTAGAGATCCTTTTTTTTTTTGCAGGAGCATTAGCTCTGTTAAAGATTTTTTTTATTGAGCTGAAATATCTCTGAATATATGAATTTATATCCAATCGGAAATCGAATCAAATCAGGACCTTGTGAATCAGAATTAAATAGATTCAGAAAAGAAGTAGCAACGCCCAGCTGTAGCCCAGAGCATCACATAGAACAACCCTGGAAGGAACAGGGATGTTGATGGACACTAATTCTTCTAAATGAACACAAACAAGTGATCACACTGCAGGCCAATCACCACTGTGTTCATAGCATGACGCCACTCTTTTATCTCCATAACAACAAGTTCACACACCGCGCAATCCCCCTCCTCCCATATGTCCTCAAGCCCAGGTTTCATCCATATATCATTTTCAGTGACAGCAGGGACAATTTGCCATTTTAAATCAGCATGAAAAGGGAAGCAACTGCAGCTGAATGACAGAGAATGAGTGACAGACCAAGCAGACCCCACTGCACCTTTTCTGAAAGCTCTTGAGGATGAAAGAAACATGTTGCTCTGTAGAGACAGGGTGCAGAATAAGGTCACGGATCTGGGCTGTTAATCAGAGCTGTTTCACAGGTAAGAACAAGAAACGAAGAGGGAGGAATGGAAGCAGGAAGGAGGTGAACGAGGGCTTCTTAGTTCTTCTACTATGGTTTGTTATCAGATACTTTGAATGGACGCTTTGAGTTTTCATTTGGTGTTTATTTATTCTACTTTTTGGATGTGACAGTAAGCGACTTCCTACAAGATGAGTGACATTATATGGACAGCCAACTTGATCATGTTTCTATAGAAACCCCAACAGCACACACACACACACACACACACACATGCAGACAGCTGCTGTGCTGACAGCTTTTCATCTCGTCTGTGATGAAGGTGTGACCTTCTCGCATCTCCTCCTCACCATATTCTTTACAGTTCAGTTGTTCAGCGGCCGTGTTTCCCTCGACACAGAGGGCTCAGGGGTGTAACTGAAGTCGCTGCCCACAGCTCCCCGTTTTCCCTCCTCCCCGACTTCCTCAGCAACAGTAATTGAGGGAGGCAGTGAATGGGTGATACAGATGAAGGGGATGATAAGCAGGAGGCGAGAAGGGGAGGGACCCGGCGACAGAGAGGAGAGGGACTGAAAACCAGACATCATAAAAGAAGAGAAAGAGATTGGGTGAAGGGAGAGAGGCCTGGGAGGATTAGCCTAGCCTAGCCTCAGCTACCCCACACAGCTTTACCTACGCCTGGATGATCCCGCTAGCTTGCTAGCCCACGGGCTGGCCCCTCCCTGCGACAGGCCACGGCCCCAACATGGATAAACCCAACTAGGGGGCCTCGATGTCACGCAGCGACAGAGAAGCGGTGCACCTCCAAAAGCACGCTCAAATCCGGGTCCCTCCCCCTCCCTCCAACTCTCTGTCCCTTGTTTGATATTTTATCTAAGGGACTTAACAACAATCAAATGGTCGAGCTGCTATTGTGGGCGATGAATTCAACAGGCTTTGAAAACGACTTAGGGAAAGAGAATGGAAAAACACACAGCGTTGAACCCTTTCAGAGGAAGCGCCCCCCACATCCCGAGGAGTGAAAGGGGGTAGACATCAAACGCACCCCCCGCGGTTGTGCGTCTCAGTTGTTGAAGCTCTCTCACAGTCAGGGGTATGTCCGGGGTTGTAAAGGGGGTTAACTGTCCTTGGATTTGTTTCATCCTTCCTCCCCGTGTCTTACTGCACGCTTGCATGCGAGAGTGTGTATGTTTATGCAAATGTGTATGCACACCTGCACGGCGAAGGCCACACAGACTGGAGAACACATTTCCATATAAATCAATGCAACCTACTCTGTGTTCCTGCAGCCATGCACACACATGATATACATGCGCTGCATACTTGTAGACGAACACGTGGCGATGCTAATCTTTAACCGCTAACTCAATCTCTCACTCTGTGCGCGTGCCTTCCGCTTTGTTCTCCAGTTCGGCGTGGGAGACCATCTTCAGCAAGAGCAGCGAGGTGGTGTCGCCCCAGGAGCTGCAGTGCTGCCGCCGGCTGGTCCAGTTGTGTCGAGACTGCCTGTTGGTCGTCTACAAGTTTGTGTCAGAGTCCCGTGGCTCTTTGACTGGACTCAGCCCAGAGTGGGACGACACCAGGTGAGAAGGAGCACCAACCGTTTGATGTCTTCCCGCTGAGTTCTCTACTTTTGAAAGATCCATTTCTCATAGCGTACCGGCTGTAATAGATAGTTCTTTAAATAAAAGTTTGGCTGGAATACTGGTGTCTACTGGTAGGACCCAGGTTAAGGCTGTATTATAAGATGAGGCACACTGTAGTAAACTGCATTGATACTTCCCTTAGAAAGCACTGAAAAGAAAACTAGATTTGAGTTAAATGAATGAATAAACAGACAAGAAAACTCTGATTTCAACAGCTATCATCATTAAACCCTCACTCAGGAAACATTTCCTCTCTCTCCTCCATTGAGACTTAGAGCCATCATCTCCATCACATAAGCCCGATGAAAGCAAACAACAAATCCTCCTCCTATTTTTAAGGTTGAAGCCCCGCAGGAGACAGCAGCTCAGGTTGGGAGGGAGCGTACTCTTAAAGCACATAGGCTTTGGGCTGGCAGACAGAGAGGAAGGTGGGTGGGGAGAGGGAGAGAGGGGAGTGTGCTGTTAACAGGAAATAATGGCCCGCAGATTAGCGGTCAGGTTAGCCCGGGGCCCCCCGAGGCCTGCTTAATTCAATTAGAGCCCAGATGAGCCTGTGCAGCAAATGACCTTACGAGAGAGAGAGAGGAGGTCTTTTTTTTTTTTTTTTCCTGGGGCCTCGCTTTACATGATTCATAACTCTTGCGCATATTTTAACAGGCTATCACTTTGCGCCTACGGTATGAAAACCTGGGCTGTTAAAGAGAAAAAGTACGTGGGGTTTGTGAACAGTGGTAGATCTACTCATGTTGTGACTAATCCGACATTGTTGTTATTGTTTTATCGTGAGCGTATTTGTTTTGAGGATGGGTTCGAGAATATAAATTAATCAGTGGAGTACGAGAGGGACCTCTGGGTAAAACTGTGATTGCATTTAATAACTGGAGGATGCACAACATGACCCCACTAGTGTATATATGTGTGTGCAGTAGGTATCCTTGAGAGTCCGTGTAAGCATGCATTGGTCTGTCTCTCCTTATTTCCTCTGTGTCTATATATGTCTGTGTAAAAAAGCTTACCATTTGCTGCTGGACCAGCCTCTACCCATGGCTCCACCCCTGCTGCTGCTGCTGCCGCTTCTTCCTCCTCTTCCTCCGTCTCTTCGCCCCTCGACGCAGGTCTCTGCTTGGTTTAGTTCTTGCTAAACCCCCCCCACCCATCCTCCAGCACCGTCCCCTGTTCCCCCGCTGCTCCCCACCACCTCACAGCTGTAACTAAGGCTCGGTCCCACCTGCCCACAGGTGGTTGCTTTGGCTGCACGACCAACAGTCTTGCATGGTCTCCTCTCCTTTACCTCACTGATATTTAAATAGTGATGTTTGGATTGACTCATACAGCATTGGAATCTGATATGTATATGGATCTGATGCCCAAAACTATTAACGATGTGTTTCAAAGGAAGGGGATAGGAGAAGGAAGCATCTTAAGACTGTTCGGAGCACTATTTGTCCACACTCTAACCATTCGGCCAGCCTGCTGTACATCACCAGCCAATCACCTTGCTGCCACATGCTTAACTACGCCTTTCACTCAACGCCTTTATCAAGAGTTACCCTGAGTGCATTTTCAGTGTCCTCGGTGGGAGCCGGGCGCCTCACCTGCACCGCATCAGTGCCATGATCAACCTAAGCGTCGCTCTTTTTCTTGTCACAAGAAGACAGAAAATGGCTCGGCTTGCATCATGTGGTCTGCACAAAACACAAACACGGTTCACACCTCTCCCATCAGGCATGCGAGGAACAGTAGCAACCTGCCGCCACTTATAGATAGATGGAAAGTTAAAACAGTGATTATTTTCTCATTGATGCATAAGCTTTCTATGAAAGGATGTGTGTATGAGATGCATGCACATGTTACGCAACAATCATCCGTCCCGCCTCAATGTTTCACACTCTAACTAACCTGAAACTATTTCTCCCGAGCCGCGTCCACATCCAACTGACAAACACATTTAAGGTTTAGATTCTATTCAGAGATTCTATTTTTCTCTAAAAGTCTTACAACTATTCCGAAAATCAGTGCAAACCTTCTAAAAAGTAAATGTTATTCTGTTTTTACTTTGTTACGGTCATCCATCGTTTTTATTTGCATAAAAACACACAATTCAAATGATGAGAAAATCAATGATTATATTTTTATTTAAATGCTTGCTCTGATTAAAAAACAATCCTGGCATTAGTTTGAATTATGTATGATAAGCTGCTTAGAGCTTGTGTTAGTAAGTTAAACAGATCATAATCTCCCATTTCTGTTTTATCCTGCTGTGAACACATCTCATTCAAACAATTGTATTTATTCATATTTATTCTAAACAATGCATTTTACAAGAAAGCAATAACACCATAGTGTTATAATTTACCTAATCCTCATTTTACCGAGTAGAGCTTGAACGCACCGTAACGCCGTGCAACCTATTGTTGACTTTAGCTCCGTTATAAGCTGGACTGCCGGGGAGAGAGTCCATGCTGCCGGTCACTGTGATTACTGAGTAGCATGAGTGGGAATTCACTCCAGTACTGTTAGTCTCTGATCAAGTCTCGGTATTGATCGGCAGCCTAACATCTCTAATTCTGGCTGAAACAATACTCACATGCCCAAATGTACATGCATGGAAAGGGAATATGTCTTACTTTTAAATGTAAACTTGTAAATAAATGATTAAATATTAAAAATGAATTATTTTAACAGGTCAATAAAACAACTTCAACTTTAAAACAACTAAACTATGTGATGGACTGAACCACTGGAGCATATAATAATAATGTTTTCTATTATCCCTGGATACTATGTATGACATCACTCAAACATTTCAAAGGTGCAGATATTTTACAGTTCAATATGTAATCATATGAAAATGGATATTTTTATTATCTGGAAGGCCGGTTTGGGAACCTCCACGTAGTGATTACTCAAACTATTTCACACATTGATATATTCAGACAAATTCAAACTAACTCACTAAATATCCACACACAGTCATACACACACACACACACACAGACACACACAGTCAGACACACACACACAGACACACAGACACACACAGTCAGACACACACACACAGACACACACAGCCATACACACACACACAGTCACACACACACACACACTTGCAGAGCTCTTGGCGGCCTTTGGCCCCACGTCAAAGTGGGACTGTTGACTGAGGGCTTCGGGGTCTCCATTGTTGACCACACCTGCCCGCTCTTGTTCAAGCATCCTTCCTCTGTTGAGAGCCCTGATCAGGTGTGTCAACAGCTCCATTGGTCTTGGCAAAGTCCTTCAGTCTGCGTGGGCAGATGAGAGGAAGTAGCCAAACAGCTCCGCTAATGACTTTTCGTGTGAAACCCGGAATTACTGTCACTACCCAAAGACAATTTCCCATGATGACAAAAGTTTCAGATTCTATTAACTTTCATTCGTCTGAAAAGTGTGGCAGTAATTAGGGTTAATTGGGGTGTTGAGCTGAATGTGGGCTGCAGATAACCTTCAAGGCTCTTTGTAGCTCTCTTGGTTTATGATTGCGTCAGCCATCGGGGGCAGTCTCCCCCTCCATCCTTAGTCATGGCATTTTGTTTTCGTCTGGCCTCCTCTTAATTCACTGTGGCAGTTACATCTCGATGGAGGACTTAGCGGTAGCGTGGAAGGCCTGTCAGTAGGAACAGTGGTAGATCGTAGCTTTGCATGTCAAGAGCGGAGCAGGAGAGTATCTTTCTGTCTCCCTGTCAACTGACGGATTGAAGCAAAGCAGAAGTGCATGAACAAGCCTCCCCCTGGCTTTCAAGCAGGCACGTTGTTGCCGAGACCTTCTTCATGATCAAAAGGAGGACGAACCTGGAAGATACCGAATGGGAGTCCAATTAAATATAGCCTGCAGAGGCAGCGGCCGCTTGGACGTGAGAGACCCCCCCACCCCCTCCACCCAACCCCACCCCTTGCCACTACCAGCACCATGATGCTTTCTATAAGCAGAATATTCTCAAAGTGAATACCAGGGAATCTCTGAAGAACACACATTCAGGCCCCATATGAATGTTCAATATTTGATTTTCTTTCTTTCTTTTTTTTTTTACTGCCATTTCCACGCCTGGGCTTGGGGTTTTCATCGAAAGCCTTATGGAAATGAAGGAGAGAAACAACAGAAGAAGAAAAAAAAAATCACACCATAGATCCATGAACAGAATCTCAATGGATGAATACTGTGACGCTCATAGAAGGTGATGGAATAAGGTGCAGAAAGTGGGAGGGGGGGTATAACAAATGTTGAAAGAAATGAATACAAGGGTGACACAAAATCATGGGATGGAATTGCTAAACTCACCTGGAAGACTGCACTAAGAAGTAAATGTGAAAGGCTTAAAACAAAGCGTATGGTGCCTCTCTGTTCTCTTGGGTTTGAGTTGAGGAGTTTAAGAAGTGCCAGACTGAGCCGCTTGTTCTCCAAGTCCAGTCAGAGCCGAAGAGGATGTGCTGGAGGGACACCTTCGGCCCACTTGAAGCTGCCTCAAGGACACTCTTGTTGGACTAAATGAAGTTAATTTGAATCCCTTCTAACTCTCTGGAGTCTGGGGCTGTGGTGAAGCGGGCGCCCTCAGCGACATATGCTTTCTTTTTTTTTCTTTTTTCCTCTCTTTCCGGTCGACTTTAGAAGAAACTGCGGCTAATTTATCCAAGAGCTATTTCACAAGGAGAGAGTTGTCAAAAAAAGTATTGAATCTCTACAGTGGCTTAAAAGAAGATGTAATTTCTTCACTCTGTAATCCTCAGCCCTGGTGGCTCCCTTTCGATTAGATCGTCACATCTTAAACACTTCCACAGGGACTATTTCTTTTGTCCATTGCACTCGTTTTGACTAAACGAGCATAAGGCATATTTTATTATTAGCTAAAGATCCTTTCTGCAGAGGTGACAAAAGAATAAAGGTCACATAATGTATCATCACCACTATAAGTCAAGTGTTCAAGTCGATCTTCCAACTGATCAGTCTGGAAGAATTCAACTTCCCCTGTCTCATGTCTTCTGAACGGTATTCCCGACATTTGCATAACCTTCAGTTAACCTTGTCCAGGATTTGATCATCTCATCTGACATTGCTATGACAACCACATCTGACTCATTTCCAGTAGCTAAGGAGGACGGGAGCAGGGTTCAGCCCCTCCTGACTATCTCAACCTGACGCTGGTCTCATTCTCAGGTACTGGAACGCTGTTAGCAGGAGCTGCCTCACTGCTCTGTCTCGGTGGAAGGTGTCATAGAAAAGTCTTAGAAAGGTTCTGACGCCTCGGAACGATAGGTGAGGATTTTCTGTTCATGATACCAAAACTTTATTTAAAAAAAGGGTCAAAGTTGAAAAAATGTCAGTGTAAGGTCAATAATGTATTAGTCTACGAGCACATGCATAAATATTGCATATAACCTAATTGAACGGGACTGTAACTGAGATCATGTTGTGCATGGGATTTTAGAAACATTGCATAAACTTAGTAGCTGGATCGATTCATCGATTATGCAATCGAATGAATCGCCAACTATTTTGATAACTGAATAATCAAAATAGTTGATAATAATCGCTGATAATTATCTTAAGATGTTTCCACATTTCAAATATGAGGATGCGATGCTTGTATTTGGGTTTTGGACTGTTCCGATAAAACATCTTATGGTGCTGGGAATTTTTTTAAAAAACACCATTTTGCATTATAGTCTGGCATTTCATAAGCAAAATGATTAATTTATGAATCAAAACAAATTGTATTGGTTGCAGCAGCCTTACATAAAATACCCCAGATCATATGGATTGCACACTTTAAACCTTACATTTGAAACATATTTCTTTAAGCTGCAGGTGACCTCATTACATCTTGAAAGCTATTATTTAAGATGAAATGTGCAAATGGAGACGGCCATAAAATGGTAGAATCGATACAGGAGAAGTGATCTATGGGTGGTCTCAGTGCCGAGCACTAATGTGCCCTGACCTCTAAATTGTGACCTATGCAGATCTAATCCTCTCATTATGTTCATCCTTTCCCCTAATCCCTCCGTCCCTCGCTCTTGTCCGTCTGTCCAGGTATCTTCTGCCAGTGACCTCCCAGTTCATCATGAAGTGGCCTTCGTCCAGCTTTGGCCGCATCTCTTCGACAGTGCCGCGCTCACGCAGCCTTTTCGCCGCCAGAATGGGCCACTTCTGAGGTCACCGTGGCAACCCTGGCTACCGACACCTCGCCTTTTTGACCTCAACCCCGCTCCCCTGACTCTCACCCAGCCAAACTCCGATCTCAGCGAGTCTGGTGCAGATCTGAATTCAAGGCAGCTCTGGACGCTGGCCAGAGTCTCAGCCTGGGCCAAAACCCCCATGTGGAAGACCAACAAAGAAAGGCCTGATGATTTGGGATTGGTAAAGGGCCTTGTTCAGTTTAGATTGGACCAGTCTACACCAGCAGGCCAACCGGTACCCTCGACCCCTCTCCACCCTCCCACCTTTAGCCCCAGTAACATCAGACAATGGGTTGACTCCTCGTTTCTCATTGTAACTGCTGTATTATAACCGACTCAATGTACAGTTACAAGTCATGGTACTGTAAAAGGAAAGAATAACAAATACTAAACAATGCAAGGATTATTTATTTATGTACTTACTTATTTTGTAAAGGTATTCCTTGAATGCAGTGAATGCTGATGCAGAATGCCGATATGGAATGATATCAACAAAGCTATCCCTTATTTGAAAATGTGGATGTAATGATGTTTTTTCTGGCTGTAGTCAGTTCAATTTACGTCTGAATTTAATTTATTTAATAAGTTATAGCCGAGCCTTTATGTTTATAAATGTTTCAACAGTCACTTTATTTTCCGGTTTCTACAATGGAGAGGTGGGGAATTCAAAAATGTTTAACGTTTGAATGCTAATGCTTCATGTTTTACCTGTGTGATATTAAGTGCAGCACTATTAAGCAACACGATGTTTAGAATGTCAATGTAGTAAAGCCTCTTTGCCTCATAGAGAACGAGCGAACTTTGAGGCCACAGTGCAAAGAGCCAAACTTAAGTCTTAAGAGAGCACCCGGTTCCTAGTATGCATTTCGCAGTAAGTCACAGAGAGAAAGTGGGTGCACCGTAGTGTTTGCATGCCTAGATTTTATTCGGTGAGACAGAGGATCTGCGTTTGGAGATATACTTGAAGTTTTGTGTTGTCATTTAATTATTAGTGTGTCTTTGTGTCAGTTTCACTCAGAAGGAGACACACTTCACTCAGATGTGTTGTCTAGATTATGGATGTGCTGAAGATATCGCAGATTGCGTGGCACGTCGAATGGCACGGCTCATCGGCTAAAATGTTCCGTACTGTAACGGCGGCAATTTGCCTGGAACATGCTGCTGCAGCCTTTATCCCCCGGTGCATTGTGGGTACAATTGCCAGGGAGATCTCGGATGTGCCAATAACCAGCAGATGTACTTTGTGTGTTCAGTCAGGTTTTATTTAAGGTTAATACATCATGAAACTACCGTAGGACCTCAGTTAAAAACAGTATTAAATGTTGGCAGGGAGAAGCGCAGTGTTATATGTTTAGTCGTTGACTTGGCTGCGTGTAAAACCCTGTGAGATGACGCTAGACTTTTTTAAGATGGTAGTCGGTCAGCAGCTTGTGCAACACAGTGCAGTGTGCGTTTTATAACATCAATCCCGACTAACAAGTGGAGCAGCGACGCTGTGCTAAATCTGCTCAAATTTAACTCTCCCCATACAATGATCACCACTTCACAATGCCAAATATTTTTATTTTGCCTGATTTTATTTGTCTAATTTAAGAGTAGTACTTTTTCATTGGAGGTATGAGATTTTTAATTTTACATAGCAATAAAAATGTTTAAACAAACATTTTCTTTTTGTGTCATTTGTTTTTAATGTCGCATTTTACGATTGCAGCCAATTTCTCTATTTTACCTCCACATAAAATGTAACTTCTATTGTGTTTTTTAAAGGTTCTCTATACTGAACTCAGAGCATACCTATATATACCTCCCCATGATGTCGGTATGTTGGTCTCCTCAACACGGTGACGGCTAAGCCAGTGGCTCGCAGCTAACAGTGCAAACAATGGCAGTGTTTACTTGAGGGGGAACCACCGTATGAGCCCAGTGCAGTGCCGTGATCAGGACCTAGTTTTTGGGGCACGCTCACGTGTAACATGTACTAAAAGACACGCAGCCAGCCCGGCGATGTCAACAAAGCACAGAGAAGCCCGGATCACAACAACATAGTGGCCTGTCCATTTCATTAGCAGTTTGCTTTAGGGGTAATAACAGCAGTAGTGTGATTGTGTGTCATTGCGGTTATTTAGATGTAATTTGTGGTTCTGTTTCTGGGAATCCAATCCACAGACTCGGTCTTCGTAAACGTCTCTGCCCCGTCTGTCAGCAGCTCACTAACCTGCCTTCGCCAGGCTGACTGACAGCAGACATTTACTGGACCAAAATAGTTTCCATGTCAGCTCAATGGGAAGAAAACAACAGTGTTTGTCGGCCTATGTATTTTATTCATTGATTTTATTTCCCCGGCCACCGTAGCGAATGAGTGAAACAGGCTCACACACAGACTGCTGGACCGCGCCATTAACAGGCACATGTGGGAGAGTAGATAAATAGAAAAGTTGTGAATTGAAAAAGCTGCCTAGCTAGAGCCCGACTTTAAAAATACAGGATCATTTTTTGTTAAATACATTTATCCTGTATTCATGCAAGGAAACCATATGATTCATGATCGGCTTATTTCAGATTATTCCATTGTTCACTAAAAGGATGTTCATGATGTTCTTAACAAAATATTACATGATTCCAGTATGTTTTAGTGCCGTTTTAAGAGTTTTAAGCATAATATCACGACTATGTGGCCCCAGGCTCAACGTTTAACCACGATGAGCTGGAAGTCCAGGAAACCAGCCGGAAAATGCAGAAAAAAATTGCACCAGAGTCTAAGGAGCACAGCTGGATAGCTGTCAACACCTGATCAGAGCTGGCTGATGCTACACTATGATTGGTCAGTGTGTGTTCTAGAGGCGGGACACAAGGAATCAGAATGCTTGATCTGAGCCATGTGCTTTTAAAGGTGTTTTTCTCCCAGGATGCCTCTGCTATTAGAATACAGTATTAACTGATTTTATTAAATATTATTGTTTTTGTGCAAAAAGTATATATAATACTATTAATGTAATATGTGGATAGGGAGTGATTCACACAAAAGCCCTTTTACACAAGTGTTTTAGATGATTTGGCTAATGTTCTCAGACAGTACAGGTGCAGAGACCCGACATTGATTTCTGACTGAGGCCGCTATGCAATAGTTGCAGCAGTCTATGCGAGATGAAAGAAAAGCATGAATGACCTTCTACAAATCAGCATGAGATAAAGATGACATTTGTGAGCTGAACTCTCTTTACCTGCTCCTTAAAACGTCAGCTCACTATCAAAGATCGCTCCTACGTTTCTGGCCACAGACGTTATATTAGATAAGTCACTGAGATCATGTAAGAAATCATTTCTTGCAAAAAAGAATCCTTCAAGATCAAACATTTCTCTGAGTGTCAGTCTCTATTTCAATCCATAAGTGGAGCTTAAGTGCAATAAATGTCCATCACATTTCACATAATACATTCACACTTTTTGCATATCTGGAGTTCTGCTTATAATCGTATACTTAAAGCATCATTCTAGTCTACACGTCCGCCCACATATATCGGTGAATCAGGGCTAATATCAAGATATAGTGTAGATTACAGCAACTCTCAATTGAGCCTATAGCAGCAACAACTTAATCTTAAATCATTTAAATGTGAAACTGTATGGTTTTAATCACATTATACCTTTAAACTGCATATTTTGCTGTCCACAACCAGTGGAACTTTGAAGCATTTCAATGTTTTCTATATAAAATATAATTGTTTCTGTAAACTATTAGATGTTTGAGAGCCTGAACACTACTTTCGGCAAAGTGAATAAACATTAACGACCTGTCTGCAAGACCATGCTCGGGGCAAAATGAATCATATTACCTGCCGCCTCAGACAGCGGCGGATTTCACAGCAACATTGAAAACGACATCAAAACACTCAAACTTTCCTAAAATGCAGCGAGGCTTTAAGGGGTTGGTTATTTTCATTGAATACTTAACTGTAAAATACAGATTAAGTTCAGCAGCATGAAGACAAGGAGGGCTCAGTTCATCGTCCACAATGCATCTGAGGTGTGGGTGGAAGATCCCACCTGAGGCAACCCGAGGGGGGGGACAAGGTTCCACCTGGGTGCTGCTTATATTCACTTACAGTACAGTTCTCCAACCAATCATGATCATTTCTCCTCAAAGCTCCAGGGTGCAGACACAGCTTTGGTTTTTAGTTACTTTTTATCTTTTACATTTAAAGGTGCCAAGACCCCTGAACTGTCACTCGCCTCCAAATGGAGCGTGTACCTGCAGCCCTTTCTTGTCCCGTCTTGCCCTGAATGCCACCCGCTCGGATGATCGTTTGTGGGCACACGCCCCCTCTCAAGAAGAACGCCGTCGGTTTTTATTTCGCCCTGTAACGGCAGCTTGCCGTCCAGGATCTCGTGACCTCTCCACCCCTCCGTCCCTCTCTCTCCTTCCCTTGTTTCTGTCAGCAGAAAAGCTGCAGGGCCGTGTCCTTGAGGCTCTCCAGCCCCTGCTTTGGCCGCTGGCCCTGCAGCCAGACGAAAGGAGGCTTGACAGTCTGGCGCTGCGACCCCGGCCCGGCGCTGTCCAAAAATATCTCCCCCAGCAACGGGGCTGCGCTGTTCTGTCCTGACCTTTCCACTTGTCACTCTCCTCAGCCCCATCCCATCAATCGCTCCCTCCCTCCCTCCCTCCCTCTACTACCTGAGTGCGGTCCAGGCAGCTTTGCAGCCAGGGTCCAGCCTTTTTCTCTTTTTTAAATCAGCACCCAGATGACCCAGTTTCAGGGCCCTGAGCCGACCTCTCCAGCTTGGAGAGTAAAAAAAAAAAAAAAAAGCGGCTGGGAGCTGTGTGAGCAGGGTGGATGGTTCAGATGAGATAAGGAAGCAGACACACACACACAGGCCAAGCCTCTTTTTTTTGTTGCTCTTAATCCACTATTTCAAATGACATGGAGGGAAAAGAGCAGTGTGATTTGTTCTGTAATTATGACTGGCTGAGTGAGGTGTCCAGAGGCTCGGCTGCCCTCCTTTCCCTTTCTACCGGGGCTTTAAAAGTGGAGTCTGTAGTGGTTTGTGTGCTTTCAAATGACAAAAGTGACCTTTCTTATCAGACAAATATTGCCTGTGTATGAAACAGTGTGTGTGTTTGTGTGTGTGCGTAGGATTATGTATCTCTCCTCCCCCACTGTGTGTGTAATGTACTGTGCTGTATGTGTGTGTGTGTGTGTGTGTGTGTGTTTGTGTGTGTGTGTAATGTACTGTGCCTGATGTGTGTGTGTGTTTGTGTGTGTAGCATGTACACATATGTCCGCCGCTGTGTTTTATTAGTTTTTCCGGTCTCACACCTGCCTCGGCGTCCTGATCGGTTTGTGTTTGTGTGTTTTATGTGTATTCTCAAAGGGATGCATTCAATGACACCCGCTGCAGTACATTATCTGCGGCGCCTAGTTTACAACATCTTTGCTCTCAGCAGGGGTCCTGCCTGTAACCGACACATAAACCGACAGATAAACACATGCACACCGAGGAGCCGCGATGGTCTCCGCTCAGCTCGTCCCAGTGGCTCGGGTTATTTACCGCACACACACACACACACACACACACACACACACACACACACACACACACACACATTTTTTGGTGTTTACCCTGCAATACATTTTAATTTCCTAGAGCAAAGTCCTTTATATTTTATTAGTTACTGGACATTTCAGGGCTGTTGTAAAATTATTGAAATATAATTTCTGGTTGTTTATTTGTTTAATTCACACGCCGGGCCTTATTTCATTTAAATGCTCATAAGAGAGTAACATAATTCGGGGAATCTAACTTTTATTAAAATGGTGTAATATTCCTGCATGCCTGAATTTGGACCAATGCGGAAATAATAAGTCCACAAATTCATTAGTAGACTATCATAAAATGAATAATGATTTTAATAAATCAGTTGTCATTTGTCAAGCAAATATAATAATCAGTAGCTTGTTTCGTCGGACTCGTGGTTCCCACTGTGGATGCAGGTGGCTGCACATGGAGGGGCCATGGAAATAATATTAAAAAAACACAAAATGAAAGGGTATTGTTTGGTAACTACTGTTCAGTATGTTAATAATTTACAATATAACCATTAATAGACACAACAAGTAATTTTAGCTAATAATGTTGTCAGTGTAAAGACACACACTTCACAGCTACAACCTTTCATTGTCACACATGTGGACACACACACATGCATCTCGTCGCAACCATGGCAACAGCATTCATCTAATTGATTACGTTTTTAGCGTCGCACACACCGACAGAAACCACTGGATTTGTTGCAAATTCAAGGTGATGTGTGTTTATATATGCAGAGGTCATCACGTTTCTTTTCCTTCAACAAGCACGCTACATTATTCAACAAACTAACTCGGAAATGTTACACCCTGTGTCATAGAACAGAGTCTTCCATTCTTTTGTTTCATGGCCAAACTCACACACAATCACACACCAATCACTGTGTATCAGTCTCCATACCCTTGGTTTGTCCTGTTTGAAATTTTAATGGTAAGCCCATGTTGCTTTGGTTTGCCTGAGTCCAATGATTCTTCTGTGATTCACCCGTCAGCTCTCTGGCTTTTTCCTTTTTTGTTTACCTCTATTTACCAGGAGAGGGTTCTGCTGAGCGTGCATGCTTTCCCAGCTCTGCTTTGTTTCACATATCAACACACTTTCACACCTGGGAGCTGTGCAGTGACCGCTGGCTGCTGTCGGCTGCCACATGACGTCTCACATCGGTTGCTCGGAAAAAAAAAAAGAGGGCAGCGAGTTCCAACGCTCACCTTCCCCGGCCGGATTTTTACTCACACTCGCACGTATTCATTTAGACCAAGTGACCTTCTGCCTATAAACCCACTTCAACAACCTTAATGGTGCTGTCCACCCCAGCTGGGCCGACTTCCTGACCAGCCGAGCGGCTGAAACAAACTCCGGCTACGCTGCAAGCCCCTTTCCAAATGTTAACCTTGGTTTCAAAACTCAAGGAGCCTACTGTACTTTGTTGCAGCCACAGGGGGGTTCGACATGAGCTCCGTTCTGCATATGGCCATCATTCACAGCCTCGGGCTCCCCCTGAGTGTGTCTTGAGTGTCTCTAACAAATGGAGCCGAGCAGTAAAGGTAGGAACGTGAAGAAACGAGCCCCGTTGTGGAAGTGCAGCGAGGAGTCACTTTCTCCCCCCCGTCTGAACCCCCCCTAACGCGACGGAGCGGAGCAGGCAGGTGTGAGCGGTGGTCTGCACCTCCGCCGGCTGGATTACCACTTCTGATGGGAGAGAAGAGAGAAGGGCTGTCATTCTCTCTCCACGCCCCCTCCTCTGTGATCGCTGCTCCATGTCCCTCGCTCTGTGAGAGGGGAGACTCGAAATGAGAATAAATGAGGTGTGGGGAAGGCGTTCGGGCAGCGTGCCTGCATGTGTACCTGCCTTCTATCGCGTCGACATCGCATCCTCCAGCTGCAGTGTCTAGCTGTGCAGTCAAAAGACCGTCCAGGGACTCTTCATCCACTTGCTGCTGAGCGCCCCAGGGGATGGATTTAGCCTTGCAGGCTGGGATATTATCAATACAGTCCCTCCAGGCAGCCTGGGAGACAGGAGACGGAGCCACTGACTCACTCTGCCTATTAGTCTACTGCTGGGCATTTGGCAGGGGGCGGGGGGGTCCATCTTTTTCTCAACCATACCTGCTCATGTCTTTTTGACTTGCCTCATCTTTGCTTCTTCATGATCCTCCTATTTACTGTCCCTGCTCTGACCTTGCTCCTTCACCCACACACATCTTCACAACCCTCACACCATCATTCCCCTCTTTTCCTCGCTCATTCCCGAGCCTTTGAAGGTGCCGAGGTGCACCCCTACACCGCAGTGGGCAGGCCGCTCCTGTAATTACACATGCGTCAGAGTCACTGCCTCTGTATTTCAAATCTCCATCTCCACTTTGTTTCCCAGTTGTTTAATAATCCATTTTGTGCAATGAGGGGGTTGACCTTGTATTTGCATTTCTGAATACTTACAGTTGAAGCCATCCACATGTTGAATGGAAGCCAAAGAACTGCTGTGAACTTTTTGTTTTTTGAATACTTTCTGACTTGCAATGAATGTTCCAACATCTCCAGTGAAATGTAAAGATTCAGATGAAAACGAATATTTCAGCAGGCATTAATATGTGAAATATGGAGTCAATGAAGAGTTGAGGGTAATAGATGCGTCACTCACTTAATGTTAATGCTGTGGTCTTTCTTTTTCTTTTTTTTTTTTTAAGCTTACCCCTCTCGCTGCTGCCAACTACACAAATTCCAAATCATTCCTAATCTTGGCTTTAACCTTGATGATTCACAGGGACAGATCTCTGGCCGATCTGCTCTCAGCGCCTGAACGAAGGAAACTGGAGAAACCCTCAATAGAAAACCACAGCTCAGTCTCTGGAGCCAGCAGCCATTTTGAATCTCCCTCAGATGGCTCAAACAGGCGTAACCGTGACCTCATCTTTTTCAAAAACAAGAGGAATTTAAAAACGGTGACCCCCGTGAACCCTCTTAAATCGGCGAGCTTTTCCCTCCCCCCTTAATGCGTCCGCGATCCTTTTTTGCCTTTCTGACTCCACTTCACGCGTCTGTGTGACGGCTCCCCAGTTCCATTTTGTCCAAGCCATTATCCTGCAACAATAAGCCGGACACAGGTCACGGGTGTTAATGACCCCTCTAGTGATCCTTTGGGTGTCCGGGTCCCCCTCTAGTAAAGTGAAGACAAACATGTCTGGTGTGGTAAATATCCCAGAGTGACTCACAAAAAAGCGTGTTTTTTCTCCCACAGCTCACGACCGCCGGGGTACGATCCAAAAAGAAATCTCGTAAATATGTCACATTCCGAGCCTGGTTTGCTAGTTTGTGTAACTCCTTTCACAGAGTGGACATGTTGTGATGTTCTGCTCACTTAGAAATGTACTTTTTTTTAACTGGAGAGGCTAAATAGCATGGATTGGTGATATTAGACTTCGTAGATTTAGTAAGAGGTTTGTGTGTCAGATGTGTTGCGTGTGGATTTATTTCTTTGAGTGTTTATATATATATATAGATGTGTATGTGTGTGTGTGTGTTGTGAATTTAGGTGAATCAGTTTGTTTGTGTTTCACTAGCAGTGTGGTAATTTTGCATGAAATCACTTTAGTAAATATAGCCGTTATCTTGCTCCCATTATGTCTCAGAAAGCCGGTCTTTTGAAGCTGACAATTTCAATATATCTCACCAAAGAAAGACGCGCACCACTCAAGGTCCCTCAAACTTCTGTTTCCTTTCAGCGGCGGCGCAACTCGAGTCGCAGCTGCTCGACATACTTTTGAAGTTAAGGTGGTGTATGTCGCAAAAGTAGCTTACATAAATGGATGACTACATAAAACAAACTTTTCTTTCAAAATGTAGGGCTGACGTTAATCACCCTGGGTACTCAATAGGTGCAAATTGTTCGAGAGTATCTGCAGCTTTTCAGCAAACTGAACAAGCTCACTTTTCAATAATTAGTGGAGCATTCTCACAGCCTCTGAAACTGGAAATAATTGGCTCCTCAGACTGAGTCTGCAGCTCTCAGCTCGTACGGCTTCATCTTTCAACCCCGATGCCTCGCCTGTGCCACGTCACAATGACGGTAATTGAGATGAAACAGCACAGCACCTAAAAAATTCAGTGTAATAATGTATGAGATGGGATTATATATCCCTATGCTAACTGAATTATTATTATTTATTTTTTAACCCCTAGTGTGGACATAACTCTGTTGTGAAAGTGACAAAATCTGACCTCACACAGACAGCAATATAAACAGCGGGCAAAGTTTTCAAAACCACTTCTGTGGTAGCGCCCGCCACAGTAGGTGTCTCCAGGACAAACATTGTGCCACGATGACTCCCACACGCACTCATAAGGTGAAAACAAGACCAGTGGGTAAATAAATCAAAGTAAAGCGCTGCGGCGTGAGAACGGTCTGCAGTGGAAACAACAATAAAATCAAGAGTTGGGACTTTCACGGTCAGTGCTTGCACTCGTGTGACAACAGAGGTGACACTGAATCCAGGCTCCGTGAAGAAGGTTTTCAAGCTGAACAGACGTGCTGTTCATGTCATTAAACATTAAACAGGGGATTTGCAGAGATGTGGGTAAAAGAGGGGCAACAGGAAAATCAGAAAAAGAAGATAGAAGTTTGAAGTTTTTTCACAAATAACACCCTGAATAAATCTTATTAATATTAATCAAACGCAGGTATAAATCTACTTTTGTCTTGGAGGTAAAGTTACTGAGTACATTTACTCAATGCAACTGTGAGGTACTTGTACTTGAGTGTTCCCATTTTACCTTATTTACTTTAGTTACTTTATACTTCTACTACACTTTCTTCTGACAAATGTACTTATTGTTAGTCGCTTTGGATAAAAGCATCTGCTAAAAACCCTAAATACACACACACACACACAAATATACTATGCATGTTTTACTCCACTACTAAATGGAGTAAAAAGCTTACCGCTTATCCGTTTCAGGGTCACTTGACCTCGTTGATTGACAATAAAATAATAATAAATAGTTGACAATTAAAGTACTCAATATTGGGCAAATCAAACTCTGCTGACTGACAGCAGGTCATGTAGTAGTTTAATGCTTCTCACGTGTCTATTAATGGTCTCTGGTGTGAGAGGAGCTCACGAAGAAATACCTGATTAAAAGCATAATTAGACTGAACATTGATGGCCTCTTATGAATAATGATAATGACGAGAAAGAGGCGTCTTGCACAGTAATATTACAGGGGATAGTCTACTACTGTGGGATCAAAGTGTCATACAGTTTGTAATTAATGAGTACAAGCAGTACAACACACAGTTTTAACTCCTCGGTTAACACGAAGATCCCTGCACTCACAAGCTCACGTGTTCCCAGGCAGATACTCACATCGCACGCATGCACATAGGCTAACACACGAGGGTGCCGCTAATAGCCCTTTCAGACACAACGCGGTTTGAGCTGCACATCAAAGCAGCCACGCTTTGCTCGACACAGCAAAAAGCGGCACAGGCCATCGGAAATGATGGGTTTCAGAGCGCAGTGGCGCCATTGTCTCGCTGTGTCTGAAAGGGCCGCCGTGACGTGAGGGGGGGGGAAGACAGGAAAGAGGAAAGTAGGAAACTAAAAGGGCCGGAGAGAAAGAAGGGGATGAAACGGAAGGATGGAACAATTAAAGTAAGCAGGGAAACTAGAATGGAATGAAGGGCGCTAATGAAGAAAATGATGAAGGAAAGCAAGGAGGAGGTCTATAAACTGTAAGCCTTTAATTTTTTACTATTAACTTTAAATCTTTAAACCTTTGGCTCATACAATTGGGCCCCTGATCATTTTTGCCAGGTTATGAAATGTAATTAATAAAACAGCAAAAAACATCAAACCCTTTAATTCATTTCAATCATTTATGAGATTTCTTTGTTCTGTTAGATTTTAATTTATTTGATTTTGGCCAAAACATTTCTATACTACCGGGAGTCTGCACCATTAAATTATGATGGTGTGATCCAGCTTGTGTATGCAGATAAAAGTAGAATTAAAATGCACCAGAATACAGGACTTTTTCTTCAACATTTCTGGGTAAATCGTCCCACCCACATTTCCAATCCTTCCTTTTCCCAATACTGTGATAGTCTGTAGTTAACATGAACTGCATTTTCAAACGTTTGCATCTCCACATGCAAGAGGGCTCCAAATAAGCAATTAGTATAATTACCACTTCTTTATATCACAACATCAACATGCAACGACACCGGAGCCGTATAACTGGCTAATTACAGATATAATGGACACAGGCTATATTTCAGCACTCACACTCAAATGTATCATGAAGATGATAAATATAAACATTGCAGTTTCAGCACACGCTGAATATTTTACATCAATAACCTAGTGACACTGTAGCTTAGCGATATCCAGTGCAGATGCAACACATGAGGAAGTATTAAAGGATAAAGTCTGGTGATATTCTATATTTTTGTCAACTAATCCCAAAACCAAAACCAACAAAGATTTGATCCTTCTATTAAGTGTTTTCAAAGCCTGGAGCAGCTTATTCCTCGTTGCCATTGAGCATAAAAAACATACTGTTGCATCCTCATTGCCATGAAAACCCAAATCCCACATACACCATCCTGCTGCCTTTTGGTACTCAGTCGAACACCAAAAATTAAACCCCAGTTGAAAATAGTCCCCAACGAATCCAGAATGTAGCCACTGCTGTTTGAGAAACGTTTGACTACAGTGCCGAGCTGTTACAGGAAACTACTGAGGTTTGTACAAAAATGAAAGATTATATACGTGAACCAGTTCTAAAGATGAACGTCATCAGTGGAAACGATAGTGTTGAGATGGACTGACCCAGGGACTAATAATAATAATAACTTTATTTATATAGCACCTTTAAAAACAGCAGTTTAAGTGCTTATGACGGAGCAAAACATGGCATTTACGGGTCCATACACACATATACACATCAACCGAGCAGAAGAAACGATAGGTAGAGTTGGTAAGATAAGGTAAAAAGACAGTAGTAAGACAATAAAATATAAATACATAAATAAATAAGATTCAAAGTTAGAAACTAAAAAGTTAAAAAAGACTACATCCTTAAGGGTTCGACTTTGTTGATATTTGAAAAGTTGTATTTTAAGTCTTTATAGAACAGGTTTTGAGGGACACTAGAGGTGTGAGGGATGGGGCAATATATTATATTACCACGCATCAGAACAGGAAATGCTGAAAAATAATTGTCGGAATTGCCGTTACGGATTTAATCGTGAATATTGACTTGAAAACGATGTCTAGCGAGCTATAATGGTAGAGAAGTGAAAAACAGTTTGATTGTTTTTCACCAAAAAAACGATACGTCTTATTTGTGATGCAATAAAATATTTGTTTCTTTGCAAAATGTGATTCCGGCATATTTCAGTGGCATTTTAAGAGTTTTAAGAACATCTTGATGAATCCTTAATCGTGAATCATAGTTATTTTGGCCCGGATGACCGTGATATGAAATTTTCATTTCGTCCCATGCCTACTAGGTGTATTAATCTACTCATTAAATTAGGACTCTGCGTGGATATGATGCAAGGTTAATGGATAAGGGAGTCAGAACAACCACAGCCCGAGGGTCGGACACGAGCCTCTATCAACCCAAGCTGCAGATTTCTTGCGCGGGTCTGTCACTGGAGGATGAGCGACCAGATTAATAACCTATTTCTGTTCTGTCATCAAGGAATATATGCACTTGGGCTCCGCAGCTCTAAGAAGTGATAGTCCTGGTTTGTGGAGTCTGCTGCATCAGAGATGACAAGTAGCCGCATCTCCACTGCAGCGCTGAACTTCAATAGTGCAAAGGGAAACATTTCAACTTGATTTTATTATGAACGTTCCTTTGCTGTGCAATCATTTCAAAGGCCTTGCACAGATTTAAACGTTACATATCACCAGAGGTTTTCAGGGGGCTTCAAAGTGAGTGAGCGAACTGCCTTGAACCATGCTCTTCAAATGTATGCAATGATAGATAATTAATCCCAATTCTCTGCTTTCTTTTTTTATCCTCGTGAATGGCCAAACACAGTCGGGCGCCATTTTCACTATTTAACTCAGAAAAAGAAAAAGTCTCAGAGAAAGACACAGAGACAAATAATTGGCTTTCTCTGACAGACAGCCCGAGAGACAGATGGGTAGCAAAAGATTTTTTTTTTTTTGGTTGGGGTGGGAATGTAAACACGCCAATACACAAGTAAAAAGCATGATTAGTACGCCGATGATGGTGCCAGCACCAGACTCTGAGCATGAAATTCCACTTTGGTGTGTCATGTTTTGAAAAAATCAAGTTGTGAGAATATCTCCATACTCAAAATCAGAGCGAATGACTCTGACCCAGACAACTTCTAACGAGCTAACGGTGCTGCGAGGGGCCAGAAGTTAGCTGTTACCGTGGCAACTTCCCACTGCATTCCATCAGCTTTCTTAGAGGTGGATCACGTATTTCCGCCAGATGGATGACCGCTGCCACGCGTCGTGTGTTTACGCGTCTCTGTTTATGTCGCTGACCTTCCACGGTGTCAGTCAAGCTGGGAAACACAGAGGGTGTGGGAGGGACGGACGGACGGCGACGGTTTGAAAAGCTGTCGTTCGAGTCGTTAGAGGTCATTGAGGAAGTACAGCGGGATCTTTGCTACATTAATGACAAACTCAGATCTCAAAGCCTCTACAAGTTATTGAGTTTATGCTTCAATGCTGCTCTTTTGTTCACATCCAGCGTGTTCTTTATCCGTCATCTGTTCATTATAACCCATAAGATGGGTTTGCTGTATATTGTTATTAAGAACACATTTCTAGGCATGAGAGTTACAAAGTGGAAGCACATTGTGCTGCAGCTCTGGAATATTATTATTATTATTCACTCTAAATTCCCATTCCAAACGAGAGTCTCCTGGATAATGTAACTATATTTTAGTGGTATGTTATGGGCATCAGTTTTAGAGATTTAACTTTAAACACCCATGAGCCTTGGTTACTGTTGCTATGGAGAAGAAGCCAGTCAGAGGGATGAACTGATTCACACTGCTAAATCTATATCAGGTCTGAAGGATGACGCTTAACGTCTTTCTTTAACAGTTTGTTCTTAGGAAAACGGTGTCCTGTGATGTGTTTTGTGCATCCTATGTCTTTATGAGAGAGATAACAATGAAGTAATGACAGGAAATAAGGGGAAAGAGAGATGACATGCAACACAGATCCCCAGTCGAACTCCAAAAGGAGACCTGCTTACTGACTATATCCAAGCCTTGAAAGTGCTCCACCTGGCAGCCCCCCTATTATCCCAAAATAATCCCACCCACTTTGCGACACTATGAGCAACACGACTGTAACTTCTGAAATCTGAGACTGAAATCTATACATCACATTTATTACTGCCATCGAACAGGATGGAAATTGTACATTGTGTTTGAAACTCAAGGTTGTATATTTCCTTTCAACATCTCGAGAGATAGAAGTTAAATCCTTTACTACTTGCCTTAAACCAACTTCCAAACCTCTAAGAGCGCCGACGCCGTGGAGGCATGTGACTACTGTCTTGCCTGAAGCTTCATATTAGATATGAATGTGCGCCTCAACGTGTCATTGTGAGTGTGTGTGTATGTGCTGTGTTACTGTATTTCTGTGTCTGTTTCAGTGAGAACAGCGTGCCCTCTCCGAGCAACTCAAAGTGGATGAGCCCGAGGGGCCCGTAGGGGTTGGTAAAAATAGCCCCGAGGCTGATTAGGAGTGAGGCGGCGGGAGGATTTTAAAAACCTGCTCATTACAGCACCTGTAAGGCCTCTTTAAGTAGCCCTTCTGCAGAGCCCAGCTGCTCACATCTGCCAAGAGCTGTTCGCCCGTAAACTCCTCTCGCGCATCCTCCAGGGGCGGGACATCACCATGCAAGTCGCCGACAGTGGTGAGGTAAAAACTCTGGCCTCAATACATCTCCCGACACAGAAAAAAGTAACTCCATCTATGCTTAAGTGCAACATCCTCATTTTGCCATTACCGTTCTCCATATGGAGCGGCAAAGTTTTACGTTTAACCTTCAAATTAAAAGACGAGCTTGATCAAATGTGCCTCTATTTTCTGTATGGAGGCCATAAACGGTGCAAAGTTTTATGGCTGACTGCATTCCCCGCACACCTAAATGAAAAACTGACACAGACTAGAACAAAGCAATGACTTACTACTCCTTTAAAGCAAAAACACAAACAGCTCAACCATAGTTGATTAAAGTTGTCCTCTATAAAGGGTATAGAAACTCCCCGAGAGCGGTGTTTGGCGCCGTTATTGAACCAGCAATCTGTGGGGTCTGAAGAGGCTACGCCCCTCTGTCAAAGGACTGCTATGAAGTCTCAGCCTGCCCTGACCCCGGTTGACTCCCATCAGCCCTCCTGCTGGGACAGTAAAACAAACGAACCCCCCACAGACAGGCTGTTTAGAAATGTGCTGTAGTGAAGCCTGTCCCTGGATGCCTCTCGGAGGGAGACAGAGGGGAAAGACAGAAACAGTAAAAAAACAGAAAGGCACTCTGATAGCTGTGAGAAAATGCAAAACTCTTTCCATCAGTGATTACAAATGTGATCAAACAAATCTTGTTACGCTTAATATCAAAAAATGTTTTCCTAAAACTGCGTCGTGATGCCAGACAAGAAAAACACAGCGGTGTTTTTCTCCCATGCTTGAATTATACGACATTGCAGAAAAAAAACAAAAAAAAACATTCATCATGATTCTGCTTCTGGTGTTTGGACGTCGGTTGATGTCAGCTCTGTTAGTGAAATAGCTGGATATTTGGTTCCTGGCACGAGTTTTGGCAAACAGCTGGGTTTGGATTCAGTTCAGGATGTGGTGGACCATTTGACGCTGCTGCCATGTTTTTTGCCGTTTGACTGGTTTCTCCAAGCATTTAAATTTGTTCTTTTAATTATCCAATCCATTTGCTATCTCCATGCAGACACACGTCCTCTGAAAATAAGGCTGAAGTGGTGTTTGAACTTGTGGAACTTGCTTGGTCAAAATAACTAGTTTTGGGCAAAATTCAACAAGTCTTCAAGTAAGATTAGAAGGCTCTTCTTTATGGTTTTTCAATAACTTATTATTAGCTTTAATGTTTGCATATCTACGCAGAAGTCACAGATCAGTTCATAACCCGGTGGGGAAAAAAACAATGCGTGAGGACACATTTCTTTTCATGTTTTGTTATGAAGTGTCAAAATTGACCTCTTGCTGGGGACTAAATCAGCATTTATTACCCACTGTCAACTTCAGAATTACACTGTACGAATGCAACAAACACTTTTCCCCAAAAAAGCAAAAGGTCACAATAGTCTATAAAACATTCCATGAAATTGAAAGTACAACATAAATAGAAGCTTACCAAAGTGTGACCAACTCACAGGACACTCCGCTTGTTGTGCTAACGTGTTGCTAACGGCGTACAGCTAAAGGTCGCTGGGCTAACAACCTACATTCTTTGTGACCTCTGTGCCGTGACAGTTTAATTCCTACTAAATATAGAGGAGAAACAGACTGTAATTTAGTCCTGGGCAGTTAAAGTGGAAAGCCTGAGAAAGGCACATATGATACCTAAAATCCAATTAGTTAACCTGACTTGAAAAATGCATGCAAACCAGTTGCACTAAGAAAACTGAGTACAGTGTAATAGGTATTGTATGTTGATTTAACAAATGCTTGCTTTGTATTGTATACTTAACTTAAAAACTCTGTATCGAGTACTTGCCATTTTACTTTCTGGACTTGGTATAGACTACTCAGAATAGTAGCAATTTCAAACAACTTAATAGTTTCAAGTTAACTTTACTGTGTGCTTATTCCAAATAGGTTTATATGTTTATGATTTGCTGCACTCATCCAGTGAAGGTCACCTGCACCTCGCTGCCCCTCATCCAACACCCAGATTTACATGTAAACTTCTGACTGAAACCTGCCCAGCAAATTACAGTCATCTCCTGTGTGACAGCGACGAACCTGCCCCCCCCCCCCCCCCATATGTACACAGACATATAAGGGTACACTTATATGCACCAGCTTGCATACAAATATCAGACACAATCTTTCCATCCTTTAACCTCCCCCACACACACACACACACACACACACACACACTCAAGCTACAGCTGTAGGTTTTCACGTAATCCCACTGTCCTCTCATGTTATAACAGCTCTGAACTCGAGCCCTCTGAGAGGAGAGGGGGCTCGCCCACACCGTGTTTTCTCAGACCGCAGCATCTGGGCCCGTGGACGTCACTCTACAGTGTCCTGCTCGAGGTCAAGGACACATCGCAGGATCAAAAAAGAGTCGACATATATCACTTGTTAAAGATAATATACTTGGGGAGAAGTGGTTGAGTGAGCGATGCCGTAATAAGACGTGCTATGCCAGGCGTCTTGTAGATTTCTTTCAGAGATTTCAAAAGCATACCGTCATTTCTGAATCCTATGTGTTTGTTGTTCGTGTTCAGTTCCAAACTAAATGTATTAAAAAAACAGGAAGTGTTTATTGCACCAATTAGTTTCTGTCTAGTTGATCTTTGTAGCGTATCCTCCGTTTCAAACCCCTCTTCTCCTGCCTTTTCTCCGCCCCTGTTTATTTTCCTCTTTTTATCTCCTTATTGCATTGTTTCATTCCGTCTCTCTCCCCCTCATGGATCAAAGCCCTCCTGACCTGCTGTGTCCAGAGCACACAAACATATTTTCTGTGATGTCTGCCAGCTGCCTGGCTTAGCTTGGCTCTCCCCAGCTCAGCCACGGCTCCAGTCTTTCTGTTGGACATTGCTGAACCGTCCGGCCCCGGTGAAACAATCATATGGTCCCCAGCCTTTTCCCAGGCATTTCCTGGGTCACCTGAGCGGAGTGCAGCCCTCCCCCTATATCCTCCCGCTCCCCTGCCCCTCGCTGGCTCTTCCTGCCTGGTTCTGAAGGTCCTGAGAGGGGTCAGAGTGGCCTGGTGCGCACGTGGGAGCCATACTGTGGATATTTATTATTTCATTTAAGTCCTCCCTTTGCTCTGGAGAGTAGAGGGTCCACTGATGTCTAACAGAGGTTGAAGGATAGTTCACAGGGTGACCATGTTGAACTGTTGAACCCCAGACGCTTGGGTTGTGTGTGTGTTTGTTTTTATATTTTGTGTGTTTGTGTGTGTGTGTGTACGGCTCTTAAAAAGGCCCCCTGAAGAGTTTAGCAACTCCGGGTTTATGTGACATGATAAATTCAGAAGAGAGCACGTGTACGAGCGACCACACACAAACACCGACGCACACATGGGCACAGCTGTGCAATTTGGGAGAGAGATGTGTAGTACCTCTTTAAGTAATTGCATCATTTATTTTATATTGTTTGGCAACAGTAACACACGCACCTTTAGACCCACTCTGACCTCACACCGATATTAAAAGGACATTCCACTTTCATATATCCAGGGTCTTATTTTCGGAATCCTATCTGCGATTTAGACGCACAAAGTTAACGGCTGAGATCTGTGAAGGTGGTTGAACACACGGCGGGAAACATGAGGATGGTGAGACAGGTTTTAAACAAGCCCCTGGATAAACACACTTATTTGGGAGGGGGAGTGAAGGTTAACCGTCACGTTACAACCCCAATTGTCTGTTGCAAAATTCCATCACAGTTTAAGCGGGAATTAAAGCTTAATGTGTGACCGCTGGGTTTTATGGGTAATCGTGGGTTGATCGTCTGATCATCTGACTGCACATTGTATTTGTCGTCTTGGACCGTGTTGCAGGATCTGAGCGATAACTTTGCTAAGCGGAGTGTTGTCATAACCTCTGCAGAACGACGGCCACAGAAACACAACAAAACACCAAAGTTACAGACGGAAAAAAGTTTCCTCCTCTCTTAATCTCAATGCCTTTTTAAAAAACATTTAACAAGCAGCGGTCCGTCAGCAGGGTCGGTCATTACAGGCTCACGCTGTGCAGTCACGGATCATCCCAGCCCACAGATCTTTAGTTTTGAATTTTTAGTTCCAAAAGTTTCCAAAGACGCCAGATATGTCAGACCAAATTTTGGGGGAAATGTGTTTTAAATGATGCACCAGACATGTAGGAGATTTGCACATGGTAGCCATGAAACGCGTCAGAGACTTTAAAGCAAACAAAATGGGGGAAACTGAATGTGCTAACATTTGTTAGTGCCTGTATACATGTTTATGAATAATTTTTGACTGTGTGGTTGTCTGCAGTGTGAACTGAGCTTTAACCTGGAAAGAGGAAGTTTTGATGCAGTCCGGCCAATATCCGCTTCTTCCTCAAAGCCGAATGGAGGCTGATTGGGGAGCCGGAGCGCGACAAACCGGAGCAGCCCGGAGTCCTAACATCATTATAGAGCTGAGAGAGGCAATAAAGCCAAGTGTTGGGAGATTACCTCTGCTGCAGCCAGCGTAGACGAGTGAGCTGTTTTTTTTTTGTCCGGTCTTGTACGACAACATGATAGATGATTTAGTCTCCAGGCTGCATGCGAGCTCATCCTGGGTTTCATCACCTGGAGAACCCGCTGATACATTGATATGTCGCTGCTTATTGAAACCGCGTGCTACAATCTTGGGACAGAAGAGAGGAGGTTTCTTATTCACAAGAGTGACTGCAGGCTTTAATTTTGGCATTGTAACTTGTCAGCATGGATGTGAGCCGCCTCGGTAGCGAGACGCGACAGATGAAGGTATCGCTTAGCGGAACAAGACAGCGATGGATCCCATCTGCAACCAGTTGCTCCTGGGGAGGAATGAGATTAATGATTTTACAAACATGATGAATGGCCGAGATCGGCGATGACAGGCTTTGAGTGACGGGTTACAGGTGTCGACCCTCCCAATTCCCCAAACTCTTAAACTCAAGCCCCGCGGCCACTCCCCTCCTTTCGTCTTCTGAGGAAGCAAGTGCGACAGCCGCTCTCGCGCGCCACCGCCTTTTTCTCTGCAGCCAGCCAGGACGGCGTGCCCCGTCTGAAGTTATTAGGCAATGCGCGACCTCTGACCCCATGTAATCAACACGTTTAGCCACGTCTGTGAAGTCGGGGGCCGTCGGTAGTCACCAGCTGAATCCCTTGGACTTTGCTGCTTGTTTGCTGCACTCGGCTTGCCGAGCGGAGAAACAGTTAAGCTGTCACACATCAGACAAGTAGCAGCCTTTTTGTGCAACGCGGTACCAGTTGGTCTGATTGTTGGGAAGAAGGAGGAAAATCAAAGGGCTGAGAAAAACAGCTGCAAATGGGGTTAGAGTTACAAAATAAAGATGACGAGGACCAGACCAGACTGTGGTCATTTGTGGGAGACTGACTGTCGAAGTTTACAGCCGTTAAAGACGGGCTGGTATTCAAGTTTTGACAAGACGTCACCTTCCACAAACTTCTGCTATCGACGTTTGCTTCTGATCTGGAGCGCCATCAACAGAGAGGCGATGACTGAGAATACGCTGAAACCTCACTCATGGGCTCTGTCATTTCATTTACCGCCGTTCCTCTCTGCAAACACTTCGGCTGTTATGACTTCCTCTTTTGCCACCAAGTGTAAAAAAACGATTTTAATGGTGAGTCTGGTGACTTAGTGAATGGCTGCTTGATGAGTTGCTTTCACTTACGTCTTACACTAATGATATTTAATCACCTACTCTGCCAATGATTTGCTCAATTAATTGTGTGATCGATAAAATATCAGAAAATTATATCATCTAAGGTGACACCTTCAGATTGATCCTTGTTTTGAGTCTAAAAGAATCAATACTCAGTCAGATTTGTTGATTAACTTAATAATGAATCGATTTATCGTTTCTGCCATTTTTTTACCGCCATTCATGTTCAATGTACTTACATTCATTTCAGATTTTTGCTGATACAACGAGCTGGAGAATGTGTTCAAAGTGTTTTAACCTGTTTTATCTTTAAAATATTTATGATTTGTATCGTTTTGCTCAACTTCATTGTTTTGCAAAAATATTAATTGGCTTGAAAAAGTGTTATGCGCATCCTATCTTAAACTATGATGAATATTGGGGAAGTTGTAGTTGTATTAAAACTTTCTGCACCTCCGACCACCACCTCAAACACACAGCACTCATACACATTCACACGAGAAAAGCTGGGTGAAGTGTCTTGCCCAAGGACACAACGACCATGACACAGTGAGAAGGGCGGGGATCGAACCGCCGACCCTCCGAACATTAGCCAGCCCACTGGCCACCCGCTGAGCCACAGTCGCCCCTAGTTCCTGAGTGAAAGATAATTACATGTATTTATTAATGAGAAAACATGTCATTGTAAAGGACAGCAGATTGTTCTGGACGTGCCACCCTGTGGTAAACGTGGGGCCACATATTCATTTGTATGGTAGGAGTGAGGCAGAGCCTGAGGTTAAATAGAGCAGAGGGAAGTCTGGGGACCGGACAGATGGAGTGATCAGGTAAAAGTGAAAAAGCTGTTCTCTTCTCCTATGATTTCTCATGCGATGATCCTCTACACGTGCTGCACCCCCTTCCGAGTCAAAAGGAAAGGCAGCAGCAGGGAGCGCACGAGTCTGAATCCCACCACTCTGTAAACGGACCTGACAACATCTGATATTTTTTCCTCCTTCCCAGAAGGTCCTCAAATTCTCTCCGCTCTTTCTTCTAGCTTCCTTCTGAGGCCCGGCAGCAGGCGGAGACTTCTCGGTAACTCTTTTGGAGAGTTTCTGTCAAACAACCGGATATGCAGGACACTCATATGAACAACACACGCCGCCAACACTTAAAGACATAAGCTATAAGCTCTACTTTTCCACGTGGCCAAAGGTTGTTGAGAAAGCCTGCTCATCCCTCATGTTCTTTCCTTTTTCTGCATCTGTAATGACCAGCAGACGGTGAGTAATATGGCAGGGAATTACAGAGAAATGTCCATTTCTTTTACGAGAGAGGATCAACTTGTAGAAAGTAGGCCACCAGTGATCAGAAATGTTCCCACCTCACTCTTAAAAAGAAAAAAAAAAAAACCCAAAACAATACAGAGGCAGCGGTCACCTTGGATACGCCGAATATTACCCTCAAATGTTCTTTTGCAATCCCACAAACACAGGCGCGTGCGCACGCACACACACACACACACACACACACACACACACACACACACACACACACACACACACACACACACACACACACACACACACACACACACACACACACACACAGGGAAGCTTTACAGAGTGCCTGCCTCGATGTCCAACCTCGCTGTGGCGCAGAGCTCATGAAATCTGGCTGTCATGCGTCTGCTTGACAGGTATCCTTGACAAAGCAAATCCCAATCTATATGCAGCGTGGCAGGCAGGGACCTTGTCAAATGCTAATGCCAGGGACACTTTAGAGGTTGTTGCCCTCTGTGGCTATTTTTACAAACCGTATATCTCCCCGGTACTCCTGTTTGTGGAGCAGTACCGGGGCGAGCCAGCTGGTGGCGGTGTCTGCACTTGCTTCATCAATCACTGCCTCTGCCCTCTCTTCTTGTTATTCATTAAAGCGCCTCGGAATAATAAGTCCCCAAGAAACTGGGAGCATGTGATGAAGTCGTAGTTAATAATGTATACGCCACCCCCCTCTTCCCTCTCTCCCAAGCCTCCATCTTTTTATCCCCACTTCTCCCTCTGCCTCTCTCTCTCTCCCTTCACTCTCTCCCCATTCAGCCCCCTTCCACCACACAACTGCCTGCTCCACCACACTCAATGCACCCATGCCCTTGCGGTGAATGGGGGTAAACATGCATTAACATATTTATATCTTAAGCCCCCATCTGGAAGAAGAAAAAAAAAAAGTGACAACAACGGCGATGTAAATGGACTCATTTGAAAGCCTTGAAAACACAACTCCTTTCACACTTCAACCCGGCTCTTTGATTACGCCGACTTAATGTTTCGGTGAACCCTAACGTGCCCGGCGTCGGCTCCCGGAATGGTCACTTGGATGTTTTCGGCTGCGGTTTTTCCATATAGAGACGTCCTACACAGACTGAAAATTAGCTCACACAATCTCTTGCTCAGTGGTGTGTGTGTGTGTGTGTGTGTGTGTGTGTGTGTGTGTGTGTCGTCTGTGGAGAGTGATTTAGGATGCTGTGATCTGTTTGAGAGGCCCCGCTGCGCTGCTTTATGATGCTCCCGGTGACGTAGCCGGAGCAGTGATTGTTCGCTGCATCTCATGTTGACTTTGAGCCTCATGTGCGTCTCACCTCCGTGTGCAACTTCAAACAGAGCAAACGAAAACACAGGCGGACACGTGTGTTTTAACCATCAAAGTGATTTGATTTATTTTTTAATTTTCTCCCCTATTCTCCTATTTCTCTACAAGAAATAAAATCCTGAAAACAGGTTTAATCAGCTCTGTGGTTTCATACATATTTCACTGTTGCCACGGCGAACGTCACTCATCCACTCCTACCTACACTCGCCGCTTCCCCCCTCATGAGCAGGCCTGACGGGAGATGCACTCTCAACGGCACAAATGGAAACAATAGGGACGTCGTTATTCTGCATTGGCGGCTCAATTATTGAAGCGCAAGAATCAATAGCGTAGCTCCGGAGTATTTTTATAAGGAGCTGAGTAATGCATACTGCTCATGACACTGTCACAGGAAATGGAGGATAATACTGTGTACACTGTGGAAAAAGCAGGCTCAGGAGAATCCAAATCGATTTAATTCAATTTAGGTCAGCCTGTCTTATTTCAAGGTGGGTTTTTTTTTTCACTCAAGAGGGCAAGAAAAAGAGAATCTGGACAAAGTCTCTCTTACACTCCAGACTGCTTCCCCTTCTTCTTCTTTTCTCTCCTCCCCTTCTTCCTCTCTTTGTCCCGGACCGAAATGACTTGGGTTACAGGATAAATTATTTATTTCAAAAATTGACTCCATCCTTCATGCTTCCCTCCCATTCTTTCTCTGTGTCTTTCCGTCTCTCATAAGCTCCAGATGCAAATGTGACTGTGTCCCTTCCCTATAAATAGCTGCCGCCAGAGGGTTTCTTCCAGGAGTCAGCCACAGTTTCTCTGCCGTACCAAAATAACCGGGGGAGGGGAGAGGGCGAGAGCAACACGGTGGCAATACAGACACTCACATTCAGTCAGAATACTCCATCAGCATGGAGATAACTAAGGAGGGGATGAGAGAGAGAGAGAGAGAGAGAGAGAGAGAGAGAGAGAGAGAAAGTTTTGAGTGATTCGTCAGCATGACCCCGAGGAGGCTCCTGATAGGACGCCTGCCTGTCGGTGCTGCGTCTTGATTGGCTGTTGCAACATGCCCCAGTTTGGTGTGTATCTTTCCCTCACGGTTGGAGACTTGCGCTTAATGAATCTCGCAACTGTCCACAGTGTTGATAATAGTAACTTTACAATTAGCCTTTAAATGATGGTCTTGTGTATTCAAGTGTTATAAATACAGTGCCTCGCAGCGTTATTGGCACCCTGATGACGAGCTAAGGAGAGGCAAATTTAGAAAATTGGGAATATTATGTATCTTGTTCAGCTGTGATTTCGTTTGTCAATTTCATTTTTTATTATTTGCACAGTGAGAGCATCTTTTTTTGCTTTGAAAATGTATCATGTTGGGATTGTTTGCATCTGCTGAGCATCTCTGTCATGCCTCCACTGCAGTATTATGTGTTTCAGGTTAACGGAGCCGCTCTGCTCTTAATGTTCCTGTAGCAGCGAGTACATGGCTGAAAAACTTAATGTCAAGGTCTCACGATTCAAAGGGAGAATGTGAACAACCAACAGAAAGCGCAGTAAGAGCTCACTGTAAAGACACAAACACTCATGATTTGTTTTTCTGTTGATCTTATTTAACCAGAGTTAGAGGTGTGTTGACATGGTTTATATGTTGGTTATGACCATTTTAAGAGAAAAAACTTTTCTTTTAGTCTTTCAATAACAATATAATATTTTAATAGTTAATATTGTGTATCACATTGTTGCTATATTGGGTGATGCATATCAAATAAATTGTAACAAAAGTTCCCAAGTAGCAGTAAAAAGTAAAAGTAGAAAGATCTAGTTATGCTTGAAGGTATGGTGAAAGAAAAGGTTCATTTGATAAAGTAAGAAGAAATGAGAAGCTTCAATAATTGACTAACTATCTTTACATATATATATAAAAAAAAATCTCAATATTGCTCATCCAAAATTACAAAAAAAAAAAAAAAACATATTTGTGACCGGAGGGAAAATATAACCTTTAACCTTTACCATAAGATACTAATACTTCTTGAAAATGCCTGAAAATTTAATACACACTGTTGACTGGAAATGTATTAAAAACAAATTTCAAATATTAATAAATATTCTAAATCCTAGGTTGTTTTTTTGAAATGCAAAAATTCAAAACTTAGCTTCAAAGCACGTCAAAATCTATACAGTGAAATGATAGTCGCTTTTTTCTATCTTTTTTTTTACAACACCAACTTGTAATTGCATTCGCTGACAATCCAAATGTTTTTGGTTTTCTGTGTGAATAAAATCCATCACCAAGAAAATCACCACTTCTACCTCTTTCGCCCCAGCTGTAACACAATAAATAAACTTCTAATCTTTTACGAGACTTTCCACTCTAAGTGAGAATTTCAAAAAGGAGATTAATTTGGATCTTTGCCTGGAGGACGAAGAAACATCGACGCGGGGCTTTTGATTTATGAAAACTCCTGTGGAGGATCGGAATGAATGAGACACGAACCCTCTCAATCCGTGCTCTCTCTCTCTCTCTTTCACTTTCATTTCAGTGGCACAACACAAGCAAACACGTACACAAAATATCATGCAGGTACACAGATGCACACACAGTCACTGCCTCTGTGTCCTCATTAGGGAGGCTGTATTGTTTCATAGCTGATTGTGAAGACTGCACAAAGTGATCCTGATGAAGTCTTTATTTTCTATCCCAGCTAACTAATCAATTTCATATCCCCCCACCCTCCCTCCCCCTCCCCTCGGTCTATTCCCGCCTCTTTCTCTCTGTTTCTCTTCCTAAAAGCCTGACACAGAGCCAGGAGTGAGACAAACACCCATGGAAATCATTTCAATAAAGACTGCCATCATATATCCTTGGTGCTAACACTGTGATAGCAGGATTCATAGCAATTCAATTAACTAAAAGGAATAGGGGGATGGAAACGTCTCTGCCTGATAATATTCGCTTTACTCGCCAAGCTTTGCGTGTTAAAAAAAAAAGAAAAAAAAAAAAAGAAAGAAAAGACAAATGTGTGAGAAAGCCCTGCTTTTCAAGCAAAACAAAGTTATTTATGAAAATATGCATGTGGTTCTAGTTTTGGGGATCTCGCAGACATGTGATTGCATGGGTTTATTCATACATTCAAATTTGTTTTAGAGTGAAAGGGGGAAAATGAGGTATGTACGGTCACTTCTGTGGAGAACAATTGGATGAACGAGGATGAAAAAGTGCGGATAAAAAAAATAAAATTCAAAAGCACACAAAGCCATTTTTGCTCGTGAAACCAGAGCGCAGCGATGCGCAACCTAAACATTGACTATACAGCACAAACTAAATAAATGGCTGCCCCTTGTTACTTAATGTATTCATTCAAACCAACCTGAATTGCATTCCCTGTGAATGATATAACTGTTGAAAATGCATGAACATTTGTTCACAGGCCCAACCTTTCAGAGCCTGCAGTGGCTCTTCCCTGAAGAGACTGTACTCTTGAATTGTTTAAATCTCTTCCCCCCTTCCCCCTCCCTCCCTGTCGGCAATTCCCACAACATGACACTGCCGTGAGACCCGTGTCGCCAAGGAGTCAAGCCGCCTGAGTCCTGAGACAACGGCCTTTAATCCAGTGGTGTTTTCAAAGCAAGATGAAGGGGCAATGGGGTGCACACAAGTGCAGGTTTTAGTGGAGCAGCTAAGCTATGGTAAAATATTTGGAGCCAGCAGAGCAAGGATTTAGCTTCCGAAACAGCACGCTCCACTCCACTAGACGCCATTTTTTAGGGTGTGTGAATATATGGATGAATCTTTCGTCAAATTGGGCTCGTGCTCATTTCAAGTATTTTTGCCTGTTAGGGGGGGATGTAATGAAAATCTACACAATGAGATGCAATTTTGACATTGAAGAAAGGTAACACTATCGACACAAATACAAATACAAAACCTCCTGGTTTTATTAATAATAATAATAAAAATATTAACTAATAACATTAATGCAAATGAATGGAATATATATATATATATATATATATATATATATATAATGTTTAATAAAAATACTAAGACTGGGATAATATATTATCCTGATTATCCTGTTGTCATATAATAATAGAGTAATATATTTTTTAAATATTCTTTTCCTTCTACAATCCCCATTTTAAAATACCAGACTGAGCTATAGCACAACAACAACAACAATAAAAGAAATCATAATATTAATGATTGTCATAGAATTATCATCATAATTTTTGTTCCTGTAATATCTTGCTTGTTTTCTCTTCATTCCACAGGGAAAATAAAATAAATGGACATCTAAATCCATTTGGCCCACAGAGGCTACTGTGTGCTCGCTGCCTGCCATTTGCAGGCCTCTGAAGCTCCATTAGTTGGCTTGGTGAACTCCAGCTATGGGACCTCGCGGGACGGCAAATAACAGCTCTGCTGAAGGCTCTTTGAGAATGACCGATTGTACATTTGTGGAAAGAAAGCTCACCGCCGAAAAAAGAATCCCATTGTGATTGTCCACGTCCATTGAAACTGAGGCTTATTCTTTCCCCTTTTTGACTTCCGCGGCCATATTTGCAAGTGATGAAAATGAGATTGTGAACTCCAAAGGATATTTCTGTTAAGGGGGCGGGTGATATTTATCTCTTTGGGTCTGTTTACCTTTTTCACCGGCAGGAATATTAACAGGAATCCAACATTTAGTGCTGCAGTAATCCCAGTGATTAAGACCTGCTGACAGTTGAAGGTAAAGTTTATTGTTACTCTGGGACCCAGGGTGCGCTGCCATATTAAAAACTGTCTCTGCATGCAGAGCTGGCCGTGAAAGCAGACACAAGAGACGAGGCGAGATCAAAGGGCTGCCCAGTGAGGATCTCACCACTACAGTGGTACTGTTCAGCTGGGGAATGTGTGCATATGTGTGTGTGTGTGTGTGTGTGTGTGTGTGTGTGTGTGTGTGTGTGTGTGTGTGTGTGTGTGAGCAGAGCCGTACTGTAATATAGACTCAGTTGGAAACAAAATAGCACTGTGTGAGCACAGTAACGTACAGGGAAATAAAGATGTAGATGATATATGACTTACAGTTGGTTATATTAAGACATCGCAACCAGCCATATATCAATTCTGGAATTGAAAAAAAAAAAGCCTTGAAAATATCTTGATGGTCATGATCTTCAGGATCTTTCTGTTTTTTCAGAGTCCGTTCATTTTCAAAATACGTAAATTAAACTATATTCGGATAATAAATTAAGGTTACGGTATTTTCAGTTATTCCAGTACATTTGTTCTGCATGTTTTACAAAATTAAAACGTCCAAATACTCACACATATTAACTTGGGGACTAACCTTCACGTTGCTTTAACGATAGTAAACACAAAAGGAACTACATTTTTAAAAAATAATAAAAGAAAAAAAGAAATGGTGGTGTTCGGGGGGCAGAAAAACAGGACTCACAGCCAAACAGTTCATTCCACCTGCATAAAAAAAAGAAAAAAAAACTCCAAAAACACAGCATCCATTTTTTGGCTCTCCCACCCAATGTCCAATCAGATGCTTAGGTTGGAAGATGAAAATGCCACTTTTCCTGCAGGCAGCCCCGGGCATGTCATTAGGAGAGGAATTTGATGCCCTGTACAAGCGCTTGGAACTATCAAGTGCAGTAAAAAGTGAAATCTCATCAGTTTTTTCCCTCCAAATTTCACCATGTCCTTGAGGTAGACAGAGAGGGCCTATAGGATTAGGCCTTTAGGTGTCACTGTACTTTCAAGAATCCATCCTGCCCCCCTCGCACAAACACAGGCATTCACACACTGTAACAAAATGGTGTCACGTCGGGGCATCTATTGTTCAAGAACGCTGGGTTTGGCTTTCAGTCTGTCGTGGCAGCACAGAAAGGGTCCTGTGCTCTACTGAGCTCCCCTCTCCAGGGATGGGTGATTAATGGCCGAAGCAACAACTTTGGAGTTGTTCAGAAAATCAAATTTCTCACAGAGATGTCAATACGGACTAACTTTGACTGCCAGAGTTTTGCTGTGTGCAGTGAGCACACTTAGCTCTTTTTTTAACTTCAAATCTTCAGTCTCATTCCTTTAAAAAAAAACCAACAACAACAAAAAACCCAGCTAAACGTTCCGCACTTCCACAAATGCAGGAAATCGGCTAGAGTGCCGGACAATATCGAGCAACAGCTAGGTTTATAAGATGTAATTGCGACAAATTATACTAGCGTTTACTTGTAATATACCTTGTAATTCCATTCACGCAGTTAAATGCCTTTTTGAAAAGCACCGGGGAAAGTAGGAAAAAAACAAGAGATGAAAAGAGGCTTTTTAAAGTCTCAACATTACACATTCAACATTGCAAGAACAAAGCCCTGCCATAAATACATCCATATGCTCTCTGTTTGTGGCTACGCATATTTCTATTCAAGGAAAAACATGCGGTTTTATGCTGAAAGACTTACTATTCAGAAAATAACCTTTGTAGATGAGAAGATTTGAAACTGTTTTTCCCCTCCCTCCCTCCTCCTCCTCCCCTTTTCAATGCTTCCTCTCTCTCTTTCTCCCAGCGTGATTTTACTGCTGTATCACCCCAGATAGAGATCTGCCGTCTATGCTGCGTTCAAGACTAATCAGCATTGTTATGTTGTTAATATTCAGACAACACTCTGCCAAAAAAAATGACAGGCATAATCACAGGGCCTGAGCAACAGCGACGACGAACACAGCCACGATGACTACAGATACAACCGTAAACACGCGCTAATAAACACAGCGCAGACTGTTTTGAGTCAGTGATCTGGGGGAAAGGCAGACCTAGTTAAGCAAGGTCCCTAAAATATAACATATTTGTGTATTTCTTTGTTGGAGCCACTCATGTCGAGGAAATGTCACCTGGTGCGTCTGCTGTTGTCATGGTGTCCTCACCTCGTTAGAATTTGCACGGGCCGCTCTTTGTGTTGCTGTGAGCAGCCTGAGAAAAAGCTGCAAACGGAGCTAAAGCGACCGCGGGACTCTCGTCGGGGAGCATTAAAAATATAACGAGAGGTTACCAGTGCTGACGAGGAGAGACGCGTGCCGTCTGACATGCTCGATAAACAAGCAGAATCTCGCACATAGCGTACCAGGCAGCTGGCTATTCCCAACATGTTAATTATGTGAATAAAAATGTTCGCCCTCCTGACTTATTTCCACCCTCCCAACGTGCTTTATGCATCACCACCGCAATGTTTTCTTTATCAGAAAAGAAGCCAATGTTGTTTTGGGACAAACGGCTCTGCCTGCTGAGCTGAAACGAACACTTGTGACAAGATTTGGGTAAAGTGAGGACATTGTGCTCTGCCCTGCTCTGTTTGGGATTTTGGTCCCAGTCCTCAAAAACATCCAGATGATAGGCAGCAGGCAGGTTTTCTCCCTTTACATCCTCTCTCTCCATCCCTCCTTTGAGCTGCTGTTTTTTTTTCTCTCCCCTTCTCTTTCTACTTCATGCTTCTGTTGGAAATTAGCTGGAAGACAAAGAAGCCATGTGTAGCGACATGGCATGCTTACTGTACCGGTGTGGTTGGGATTTCCGGTGCACAACCTTCCAGGCATGGCTGCACAGGTAATTAAAACTCATTTGGATTCTTTCTACATCTCGGCTGATGGGGCTGTTAGGGGCGAGACTTCAGGGGACAAAGATAGCTTGGCACGTTTTTACAGCGTACGGGGCTGTGACCCGAACTGAGCATGCGTAGAGAGAGAGAAAGAGGGAAGGAAGTGCAGGAGGATGTTCAATGAGGTGTGTGTGTGTGTGTGTGTGTGTGTGTGTGTGTGTGTGTGTGTGTGTGTGTGTGTGTGTGTATAGAGTAGTCAGGAGAGTTTAGGGGGCAGTGTGTTTAAGCGGAGATAGGCAGCAGCCTGTACAGGAGGCTCTGTGACCTACATTGAGGAGGGAAAGGGTGATAAACAGAGACAAGGTGTAACAGACAGGGCAAGCAAGTGGGGGGAGGGGGGAGGGTTGGGAAGGAAAAACAGAGAAAGGAGTAAGTGATAAAGATGTGAGATATAAGAGGTGGAAGAAAAAAAAGAAGAGTGAAAGACAGAAGGTGGGAGGGGGGGGGGAGGAGAAGGAGAAATCCTAAAGAAAGAAAAAGGAAAAAATAAAACTAAAAAAAGTGTTGGGTTTCAAATCCAGTGCTCCCAACAGTGGCACGCCAGATGACCTTGGGCATGTCACGCTGCCATCTGTTCCCTCTGTCTGGCCTGTCAACATACCTCTAACTCCGGTTAAAACATGACATTCCAGCTTCCTTACTCACAGAGGGGCAGCCCGTCGTCACCCCGAGTGAGCGAGATAGAGAGACACAGACAGAAAGAAAGAGAGAGGAGTGGCGGAGGGAACCATGAGATGCAGGGAGGGGGGGGGGGGGGAGAGAGAGAGAGAGAGAGATACAGTATGGGCAAGAAAGGGAGTGACCTTTTCCTCCAACAGCACATCTTTATGAGCTGATATTGTTATCAATGTATTACTCCCCGGATGGCCACTAGAGCTACAATAACGCCATTGAACCGACAGTCCATCATCATAGGACAAAGAGGGGCGCTAACACTGACATCCTATGGGGCATTGGGTTGCAACTGATTACACTCATAAATGAGCGTGGCTCTCATAAAATCATGTGGTAACTGCTTAGCGGTGCACAGGGTGATGGCTTTTGTTATCAACAGCTCGAGTGCCACGCCGGCTTGCCTGTTTGCCGTGGCGTCCGGGTGGCCCGGGTCGTGTTTCTCAGACGTGAAGTTAATCATGCGTCCGCCGAAATGTGTTATTGCAAAAGGCGGATGACGGGGGTGGGGGTGGAGAGGAGGGGAAACACCCAATTTTCATCTGCATTTATTTTATTGTTCGTTTTTGACACGTGTTTTCTTCCCCAGCAATATGTTCCCCTCTTTTATTTTATTTGTTTGACTCTCTTCTATGGGGTTAGGATTTCCTTAACAACAGTGCTGTGTGCTCGCATTAAGATTTATCCCGGCATCTAGGAAAGGACAGGACTCTGACGGGTTTCGATCTTAGCGGGGCAGCAGCCTCCCAAGGCTATCCCTGGACACATGTTTAGAGTTTTTTTTATGTGCCAATAAATACTCCTTAATTGTTAATGACACGGGCTGGCTGCGTGCTTGGTAAGTCTTAAGGTTGCTTGCCAAAAAACCAAATGCTCTGTAGCTAATTTAGAAATAAACAAAAATAAATATCAAGGAACATCAAGGGAGATTTCAGCACTCTTATGTTCCTCTCCTGCCTTTGGATAACTTTCCTTGCATAAAAATGAGCAACCACTATCCCCTATAGCTTATGGTTCTCATTCACAAACATTGATTGAGCAGTCGTGAGGCCAGTGAATGCTAACGAGGAGTTGCGTTCCTTTTTTTCCCAGTTCATAATACTTATCCCTGGAGGGCCACAAATTACTACTCCGTTTTGATGAGCCAATATTAGCCATTATCCCCTGCCCTTAAGCAGACCTTTCGGAGAGCTGGAATGACAGACAGAGTCGTGTTTACAGAGAGATGGAGGGATTTATAATTTTATGACGGTCAATCATCGCAGTGATCTATGGAAATGTGTGCCAAGCAGGAAGCTCCTCTCCCCACAAAATACCTTTTGAATTTGTCAAGAGACTCAGAGGAACTCAGGGATCAAGCTACTTAATGTATTGATAGTATTAGTCATGAGTCTCTTAGATTAAGTCTCTCGCAGCGCCAATGGCTGGTTTGGGTGAGCGGTACTGCCCCATTAACTTCACACAGGTGGGTTTTTTTGGGAGAGTGGTGGGGGTTAATGACCACACGGCATTGAATATGGAGGATGTTTGGCCTGCTAATTTTCTTTGGGGATTCCAAAGCGAAGCAGAGAGAGGAAAACGAGCAGAGAAAAGACACGGAGAAGCCCGGTATTTGGGTCAAGGAAAAACCTTTCAGAAAAAAAAGAAGCAAAAAAGATCAGTAAAATAATCCCCTCTACCGCAAGCTACTTAAATCATTATTGAGCTCTTTTCGGGGGCAACGTTTTACTTCCACCCTTAATGTATTCACTTTCAGTTCCTGAGCAAAGAATCCCTGTTCACTTACCGCTGCCAAGTGAGGTGAGGTGATGCGCCGACGTCAAGAGAACAACGGAAAGCACCGTGGGATTGTGCCAATAACCGGAAAGATAATGACACCTGTGAGGAAATACCCCCACCAATTATGAATGGAATATTTACATTTTTTTAAGTTGAAGGCTGAAAAAGACAAGTCTCCGTAGCGTTCACGTTTCCCCTCACATAACCTCATGCCCTGCCAACAACTGCATACTTTCCTTTCAGTCTTGACACTCTGGGGATTAGAAGGGGGGGTAATTCTATAAAGACCATGCCTTGCGCTCTCCTCCTCATCCTTCAGTGACTGATACGTAAGGGAAGTGGGACCTTGACCCACTCCTGACTTAGGGAAATTGCTGTGACCTCTCTGTGCGTTTGGGAGGAAGCCAGACCTGGCACATATACCCGCCGCGATGCTGTGGCTGCCTCTTCTGACCCCAAGGACCTTAAGCTGGCCTACCCCCTTCGGCCATTTATTCACACACATACATACACACACACACGTAGCTCCTGCTGGATGGATTGGGTTACCCCATAGAAGTGATGGCTGCCTCTGTTTTGCATCCTTTCCCCCCCATTTTAGTCCTGGGAGCCGAGGAATGCCCCCGTCATTAACACCAGCAGCCTGCCTGTACCGGCAGCTAAAAGGTCTGCATTCATGAGCGCTATCCTGGACACCAGATGTGCTTCTGCTGTGAGAATGTGTGTGTATTTGTGTGCATGTGTATATGCGTCGGGCTGGAGTGAAATTCCAAGTGTTTAGGAACAGCAGATCAGCCCATGTGTGTGCCTGAGCCCCCAGGGCCTGAGCGGTGCACAGGTCACCTAAAAAAAAAAGTGGAGTTGAGGTGGGAGGATCACACACTCTCCTACATACTCTTGGGAAAATAGCATGAGCATTTAACATGTCATCTGACTAATATGAACCTCCCAAAAAGGGTTGCAGTGGATGACCTAGCTTTGCTTTCTTTTCTTTTCTCTCCTTGAGCATTTGCTTCCTATTTTCCAAATACGTATTAGGAAAAAAGCGACAAACAAACAATTTCCCCACTTTCCCCATGAGGTATCTACAGTTGTAATTCATTTTGGTTTCATTTCCACACATGTTGAGATGTCACCCGCTGAGAAACCCACTTTAAAATAGTTTCTAATTAAAACGTACGACAGCCGGGCCTGTGATTATATAAAAAGCATCGGAACATTGTTTCTGAAAAGACATATCGTTGATGAGATTTTCAAGTATAATATTTCAATAGGGTGGCGGCAGAAGTCTAAGCAGCAAACACCTCAATAACTCAGCAAATGAAACCAAGACTGCCTGCTTGTGTTTGTGGGAAAATTTTGTTCTTATGATTTAGGTGAGCTGAACATTTTTAATTGGCTGAACAGCAAAACTGACCATAGCTATATTGTGACAGGCGTGCGTGAAAAATCTAACACTGGCTGGTCTTTGGTCCACCCATCAAACTTGTTCTATCAAACTATTTTCAACCAAAATGAATTCCCTAAATAGTCTGCAGGAAGTCAACAGGGTAATCTTCACTAGTTAAATGTCATACCTGGGAAATGCAGCTGAACGTAAGTTATTAAACACACCATATGACGTCTTGAAATACTGTCAACAGCTCTAATTAGGGAGTTTTAATTGTCTTTAATTCACTTTTCCAGCAAAAATGCAAGACAGATTATACCAAATGCTGCCAACAAATCTTTGCCACCCACAAAAAAAAAAAAAAAACACAACATCGCTGCCAGATCTTAAACAAAATTTAACTACATTGAATACATTTCGGAGTCAATTATTTCCTTCCAGTGAGAGCCGTGATAACACTGGGCAGAACAGTCCCATTTCGAAGTGGCAATCCATTTTGGCTAAGTGATGTCATGCCGCCTGTCCTGTTAGTCCGTATGAAGCGGTGGGCCTATTCCTCATCCCAGCGGCCGTTCGCTCATGGTGGGGACAAACGACATGTCGTTCTCATTTGGAGGGAAATAACGGGTCCAGAAAGTGCGCTGGCAGCCAAACAGAAACTGCGCCCAGAGCTACACTCAACCAAGGACTCCAGGAAGTCTTTGTTTTTTATTCTCTCCCTCTCATTTTTTTTTTAACCAACACTTAAACGATCTGTGCGGATGCCGTCCAATATTACAGGGGTTATTTCACTTTTTAGAGTTGCTCTAAGTAGTTTCAAACTGGCCACGTGTTGGCAGCAAACGGGCAGCGATTTCCACTGGACACCACAAAAACGGGAGCTGGGACTCTGGTTGGGGAATAGCAAACCCCTTAGCCCATTTAGGTTGGTACAGTCACATATCTATTCCCTCTATTCCAATTTTCGTGACCTGCTCATGGAAATCCTTACGCCGGAGACAGCTTCATTATTAGTGTGCCTTGCAGAGAGCTCAATGGCGGGATATTGCATAGAGAAGCATATAACAGCCGAGCAATTTGAGTTGGGCAGCTGGGCATGCAGGTATTGTAATTTTAATTTCCTTCTCAATTCCCACATCCCCGTACAGTAGGTTGTGTGATTCTTTCGAAAACAAGTTGGAGGTAACATTTCTTTGAAAATGCTCTGTGTGCTGAAACTGTGAGGGGCAGAAGAGGGAGATGCAGGTGATAGCATTTTGCTCAAATTATACACCACTTATGGCATTCCTGATTTCCACTCAACACACTTTGATGCGTACCTTATATGAAACTGTCAAACGTATCACACATGGTCTGTGAGAATAGAAAAAAACAAAAACAACAAATACCTGAGTGGTTTTCTGCTGTGGCAGAGTACACTTTAAAGATAATTACCCTGGCAACCAAGCCGGCGCTGCACAGTAGAATTCAGTTAAGTACAACAACTAAAAAATCCACACTAAGCATCACAAAAAAAATAAATGTAAGATTTCTTTTTTAATCTGAAGGATAATTCAAATACAATTAATACATGATAGCTTCTGCTTCCATCACCACATTTGTGGAGTAAAATGCCTCCCTGTTATCTGGCATCTAGATGGCCATTAGCTGCACTAACCCAATTAGCCGAACAAGATCTAACACAGCCTTCCATTGTCCTTCCATCACAGGAAACAGTAGAGGTTTGCTGCATTCTGATCAAATGTACTGTATGGTGATTAATGACTGCGCTCTCACCATGTTGACAGGCTGTAACAGCTCTAAAAATTCAGCCCCACATTGGCGCAACACATATTTGTCTGCATAACTGACACTTGAATGAATAAATTGGGCAATAGCTCCATCACCAACCTGACTACCTATACCCAAATCTTTTCCCAAATGAACGATTGGAGTGAGATGCTGTCAGGCCCGTGTTCCCCTCCTTGACATGCCACATCTGTGCATCGGGAATAATGACCAGGCTAAAAATATTAGAAAAACCTAGCAGCAAATTGCTTAAAGGTCGTTTTAATTATACGGATGGGCTGTCGAGCAGTCACGCTTGACAGGAAATAGAAACAAATGATGTAATGGCTGAATGAGGGTGTACCGCCGGCCGATAGCTTGGCGAGCACCACCACAGGAAGCTCCTGGGCGAGGTGATAATGTATAGAAAACCTATGAGAAATATATTCTGTCAAAAGAAATTCTGACCTACATCCATGTGTAAGTTTTTTTTTTTTGTATCACACTTCACTCTGGGAAAAAAAAAATAGAAAAGTTCTGAGGGAGTTTTTAAAATCTGAGGCAAGTGGGTGAAATGGATTAAATGCACAGCAGGAGAGCATGTCTGTGTATGTGGGTCATTTTCTTGGCCTCAAACATGTTTTATTTACAGTTCTCGCCACTTAAAACATTTGTGCACTGCAGCCATAATGCTGTGTGAGACAATTTTCTTCCAACAACAAGGACACATGAGCTTATGAACAGGAACTTAAAAGCTTGCAAACAAACTGGCCGTGGTGTGTGGTCGTTTCTCAAAGAAATATATAAATATAAGTACCATAAATTCAAATATTAAAAATGACTCACATCCACTATGGTACAGACAGCAGGCAATAAAAAAGAGGAAGAGCAAGGACCAGAGCAACACAGCAAGACTGAGAGAAATAGATGAACAGAAAGAAGCGGAGGAAAAGAGAAAGAGAGAGAAAAACTCTCTGCCCGTGAGGTGTATTTAAATTATCCCCATTTGAGAAAGAAAAAAAAAGAAAAGTTCGAGGCACTTATCAAGCTATAAATCTCCGGCCCAGGAATTAAAAAAAGTAAAAAAGAAATAACAAACACCACACGTCATGCTGCTTTGAATGTCTGCCGTCTTTCCCCCACACCGCAGGAGTTCAAAAGAATAATAACTTTGCCCTCACTCATCACCACCCAGAGAAGCGTTAGGGCAGCTCATAATATTGTTTTTTTTTTCCACTTCTTCTTTTTTTAATTAGTAACTCTAATCTGATCATTAGGGGCCGCAAAAAATCAGCATAGCTATAGTACAAATGTGAACCAGGCTGGTAATTTCAGTGACGGCGGTGTCGTAGTCAGAAAACTCACATCTGTCTGATGACACTTCCTGCCATCTCTACTAGATTACGTGCTGTGACCAGAAGGCAAAAGGGACGTTAATTGACAAACAGTGTGTGTGTGTGGGTGTGTGTGTGTGTGAGAATGCATGAAAGTATTTAGGATCAATATGTTGTGTTCTAAATATAGATATTTCAGTTTAGCTGCAAAAGAACAGGCTAATATTCAGGGTGAAAAGGTTAAAACCTCTGCCCTTGCTAGATGCGTGATGGGTCATGCATCCTTAGAAGCACTTAGTAAAGAAATACAAGCCCGGGAAAAGTATAAAAAAAAATAAAAAATGAGGTTGAGTCCAGCGACAGAAGGTTAAGAGACAGTGAGAGCGATAGCCAGAAGGGGAGAGGATGGAGGGTGGATGGTGGTAAAGCGGTGGAGTGGTACTGTAAGGCCGCTGATGGAGAACAGATGGAAGGAGCAGGGGGTTGTGATTAGTGCTACACGGGGACCGGGCCTCTGCAGTGCTTAGCGTCTAGTAGTGGTCGGCCCTTAGGCAGCGTCCTCAGCACTCATTCCCCTCCCATGGTACCACCGTCACTGGCCAGAGACTCCCAGCATGCCTGCCTGTTCTTCCATTCACTCAGCTCAACTGTGCAACACCGAAACCACTTCTCAACATTCTCATTCTGGCATAAACAAGACGTCCCGTTGGCATGAAAGTGTCCCTCAAGGAATTACACGGTTGGTCTCATCGTTTTACATCCCCTCCATGCTGGATGAGTCCGGAATTTGCTCGGAGATTGGGTTTTATTATGATGCTGCGTGTTTGTCACATTATTACCACAGATATTGCCTTTGTTTTGCATTTTTATGTATCTATTTATTTTATTATTATTAGGATTTCTTTTTATTTTCCACATCCAATCCAGTGCCCCCCCTACCTCCCTCCCTCCCCGGCAGCTTCAATTCAACCATCACTCAGCACAGAACAATTTTTCGGCCAGAGACTCAGCCGGCCGAATTAGGGTAACTTGAGCTGCTCCAGATTGTAATCAAAGCGAAAATAATGAGTGCAGGACAAAGACCGGCGCTATTACTCTAGCTGGCTTAACATTTCTCTCCCTTAGATTTTCTTTTCCTTTTTTCCTGCTCTCTTTCAGTCTCCTTTTCTTCCCTCAGCGTCCAGAGAAACAAACAAAAACAGCAGAACAGAGGAGGGGAAAAAAAGGAAAGAGGATGGAGCAAGCGAGGCTGGTAACGAGAGGCTAAGCCAGAAACAGAGGAAGGACTAAACAGAGGGAGGCAGCGAGTGGGGCAGCGGGCCTGTTCTAGCCTCCACAGTCGGGAACTTGCAAATGAACTAATCACCTGAGGGGATTCTTCTCAGCTTACTTAAACAACCAGTAAGTTAAACACACATTCTTCACAGCCATCGTGGCATAGGTCTGTGAGTGTGTGTGTGTGTGTGTGTGTGTGTGTGTGTGTGTGTGTGTGTGTGTGTGTGTGTGTGTGCACGCATGCCCATGTGGGTATAAGCAAGCATTTGTGACCTGCTGCCCAACTGACTGAGGCTAGCAGCAGGCCGTCACAATAAGAAGGCATCTGTTCCAGCAAATCCTGGCAGAGTCAGAGACAGTTAGTGAGATGAACTGGGAGGGGAGCCGGAGCCCGGGATGAGATCAGTGTACGGTGGCCTCCATTTGAGGTTTTCTGATTGTTTTTCTTTGCAATAATACTGGGAAACTAAATGATATGTGACTGCAATTTGTAAAGAAAACATGGGGCCTGCTGCAAATTAGGCGTGCTGCAGCACTTCCACCTCTTTTGCCATGTAAATATAAATGGCTTTGGGTTGTGACAAGGAGAGAGAAAAGGAAAACATTTTTTTAAGGTGCTTTTTCCTTGATTGTTTCTGTTCCTAAGTTTGAAGGTATCACAGATTTTAAAAGGTGTTTCAAAAAGTCAGCTCCACTGAGCAGAAGGGGAAAACGAAAAAGAAACAAAACAATTTAAACAGCCAACAGTGTTGTCACTCAAGTCCTATCACATAAAGAAAAATATCAATGTCACCTACCAAGTCTGCCAGCTTATCTGCATTGTAGTATTTTGTACAAAAAGATGGCAAAACATCACGTCTCAATTCTACCACTCCCTCTAGTCTTCTCTTAGAGCTACTGTCTGACGATACTTCAGTGCAGGCACAGAGGTAGCTGCACAACCAACATATAAGGAATTCTGTAAATTTCACACTCTGCTGCCTGCCAAAAAACCTTGGGCCCAGATTCGTTGATTTGGCCTCTCGAGTCCCCATCCCCCCACCTCTCCCCAACCCAACCCTGCCACCAGCAGAGGACCCTGTTCCTGCTGCATCCCTGTTTGGATGCAAGCTCCCAGAAAACATCTTGAAGCCACCGACTGTGGGGTCACTTCAAACAAGCCAGAACAAGCTCAGATCTGTGACACTGTGCGATCTGCATTATGCTCAGAGGAGCCACGAGGAAGCCAATTATAAGACGTGACTAAAAGACAAACTGCAGTAGTAAAATGAAAATGAAAGAAAGAAAAATAATCCAAGCAATGTTGAATCTTGAGCCAATGTGAGGAAATATTCTTCTGTTCTTCTCTTAGTAATGACATGTGTTATCATAATGTATGTGGAGGCCAGATAGATTGGGGACCGGCTCTTTTCAAGATCTATTATTGAACGGGGCTTTATCTGAGAGACTCCACATACAGTCGGTGCCTGATGAGTTGTCATCTGCTCGCCTGCCAAGCTGCATTTTTTTCCCCCTCTTTTACGTTTGTGTCTCTTGTCATCACATCTCTCTAACAGAGAAATCATGAAAATGCTTTTTCCCGGGGGGGGAAAAAAAACACAGGACCTCCCCTTTAATTCTATCTGGCCAGCATTTACTTTAGAGATGAGCTGTAGGCTGCTGACACTATCACAGGATCGTTATGCATTTTGATGCGCCAATGCCTAGAAGGGGCAGAGGAAATGTATTGATGGGAAATGGAGGTCCTGAGTCAAGCAATTTATAGGTCCCTCTCGTTCCCATATGGGGAAAAAAAGTTAAGTGAATCTCAATAAGCACAGTGGTGTGCAGAGTTTCCAGCTGGGGCCCCCGCCGCATGCTTCTGGAAGGAGTGTTTATGAATGCCTGTGTTGGATACGTAGAATGTATGTTAACTGCATCAAATGTAATGGAAAAGGCATAAAACAGGAATCTAATTGTTTTGGGATTCAGCGCAATAGTGTGTAATTAAATGAGTAAATAAACAGGTCATAAAATAATTAGCGTGTCGAGGAGTGTGTGCTGTGTCAGAAAAAAAATATATAAACACAAAGGGACATTTTTAGAATCGCTTTGTTTCTCCTCTATTCACCACTCAAGTGAAATAAATACCAAGTGTTTCCAACCAATCTTTTTACAGCATAAGCATTTTCATGCTGTACAATTTTCAATCACAAGGAAACCGCTAAACATGGCATCCCACAATCAAATTACTTCTATATTTCCTAGTCATTGGGGAGTAAATAGCTGGTTACATGCTGCTTCTGTGACATATTTATTGTGCCACTGGCTGCAAGAAAACACATGTGCTTTAGACCTGAAGAGTAGCCAAGCCACATTTACAACACTGTAAATAAAAGCAGAATCAAAATTTCACCTCAAGCTAAAAATAATTTTGCAGGCTAAAAGAGGGCCGTATAAATATATATATATATACACACAGTAATAAATATTTTTGTGGTGCCACACTGAGCACTGTTTTATTACTATTTTTTATTTATCAATTCACAATTTTTTTGGTTTCTTGTGGATGACGGCTTCATCTTGTGGGGGCAGCCAGTGGGCTTCAATCAGGAGCTGGATTTGTTTTGCAGCATCCCAGTAATTAACTGATTGATAATTTCTGGGTTGGTTTCCCTTAATTACGGGGCTGATTGTAAATGAACAGGGTGATCCGGTGAATTGAAAGCGACCTACACAACATGGACCACCTCTTCCAGATTTCTGCCTTGTCTGGTTGCCGCCCACACTCCCGTTAGCTGCCCAGATAACGTTGGAAGAAAATCTCTCCCTGCCTGGCCCCCTTTACCGCACTTATATTATCCTCTTAGAGATACAAGGCAAGCTGGAAATTATTTTGCCATTTAAACTTTATGTATAATTATATACTGTTAAATGTTGTTATTTAAATGTTTTAATTCAGATTTGATTAAGGCATTTATTCACATTATGTCCTACATAACGTGTCTAATTGTTTTTTGCAGACAGGCATTGTCACTAGTATGAAAGCACGGTGAATAAATAAAAGAAGTGGAGAAAAAAAATCTGTATTTTTTAACCCAGTAAATTTACCGACACAGCCTGTGATGGAGAGACATTGTTTCAACAGGGGGAGCCACCCTGCTGTCATGGACTAGTGCTTTAACAAGACAACATGACGTTCTGTCGAACAGGTAAACGTGCACAGTAGGTTTTTTTTTTTTTGCAGCCTGTTTAGAGAAAGATCAGCGGCTGTACAGATTCAGGCACAACCTCAGGGCCGTCCTGCCTTTGTGCGATTCAAGAGGAGCACTTTAGCACATTTATCGTCTGTAATTACAGATTTGTGGAAACATTTTTTTTTTTTTTTAACACTTTAACATAAAAAAAACACAAGCAACAAACATGAACAAACTACTGTTTTATATAATTCATATATTTCCATTTTTAAATTTTACATGGGAAGCCAGATTTCCTGGATGTGAAATAACTTTAGCACTTCGTGTGACAGCTCAGAAAACTATTATCGCGTCATGGAAGACTTTTCTTTTCCCCCCTCATTTTAAGAGCTTTACTTTATAGTTTAACTTGGCATGTTTAAGGAGTAGTGGGACTACAAGTGATATACATTGACAAAATGGTCCGAGGGGATGGCAGGTTGAATATGAGCCAGACAGATGATTGAAGGAGTTCAAGAGTCACGCTGCCATGTGGAGGAGTGTTCTGCGGCAGCTGCAATCAAGGCCTTTATGGCCGCCATTACTCCCAGCTGATGGGGAAAGCGGAACCTCCTCATTATGGCTGCCTGACAGGGACCGAGGCCAGCAAAACCTCCACAACCTCTGAGCTACCCGTGACCCAGTTGTTCCCCTTTCTAGAGACATCAACACCACGACAAGGGGAGCGATGAGGGAGAAAAACAAAAAACAAAGATGGCATTCTGGCATCTACAGGCTCTCCTCTGAGTGCTTCCTCTTAATCCCCATAAATGAGAAGCAGTTGTAAGGCAAACGGTGTTTGTAATAGCTGGTAATAGAAATATCAATTTCAGGACTTGAGGTACTTCTGAGGTAAGGGGCTTCTTTTGTCTGGGGATTGCTCCTTGGCAAAGCAGCGGTGAGCTTTGCTTCACAGGATTTTCTCGTATCTGTATTTCAACATCTCCTGGAAAGGTATGTGGAAAATCTTTTGATAAACAGAGCTGAGGGGGAAGAGAACTCAGGATAGTGTACAGTGAAGCATATGTCTGCAATTCAGCTTTAAGTCCGGATGAAGTCACAATAGAGTTTTGTTTACTGTATCATCAACATTGGAGCATGCTTTGGCAGCGCTTGCACAATTGCAGAACGATCACATAATCTGTTTGCATGTGAAAGTTGTTTTTCTATATCCGTGCAGGGGGACATTTTTCCAAATGACTCATTGTTTATTGTTCCGAGATAATGATTCACAAGCCAAGGAAGATTTCTGGCAATTCTATGTTTTATCTTTTAAGATGCAACGGTTGAGTTGAAGTGAGCATGTTAGGGGAAAAGTTTACATGAGAGTAGACCCAAATGCCAAAGAATTCAAGAATTTCTGTAGTTGAGAAAGCCTTTCCCGACAGCCCAGCAGGGACAAAAACATTTACTGTGAACCTGTATCTCCTTCAGCTGCTGCCTAAATCTAAAAAAGAAAAAGAAAAAAAAACCTTCCATTGCCTCTCTATTCTATGAGAGACCAAGGAGCCATCCATCACTATTTTCCACAGTGCTTTACCGCTCAAACTGCTCTCAACATAGAGATGAATACTGTAGGTCGGAGAAGAGGTTTCTGGCTTCTGAAAAATAGTCCACAGTGGGGGATACTAAACAATCATTATTGCATTTTTCTCAACCGAATGTAATGAATTTTATATTGGTGTTTTTCACTCTAATATAAACAATTCATTTACAATAATCCTATTTTACATTTATTGTCTTTTAAGTCAAAACATTTTATATATTCTGAATTATTGCTCATGCAAAACTCAACCAATTTTTTTTATAAGTCACGTAAGGTCACAGTTATTAAAATACACTAAACATGACTGTATAGTCATGCTCACTAACAGATCTGTCAGCGCTTTGTGTGATTTATTGAGTACTCCATGTGAAACAAAATGGATGAGATTTCGATTTGAATGATAAAAGAGTTCAAATAAAACAAAACCAATAGAACCCCTAAAAATCCCTTAATTTTGTATTCATTACATCAAATCCGAACCGAACCCTCATAGGTTAAGTCTCGGTCAACATGCTCTCCTTTCAGCGCTAACAGAATCAACAGTAAATTATACATGAGCAGCAAGCTTTTACCTAACCCGTTAAAAAACACCCTAACCTGCAGGTCAGGCAGCAGACAGCAATAACAGAATCTACCAGCGCACCTTTCCTCGTCATGTCAACGGAGATAATAAGGGCCTCGGCCGGGGGCATGACACCGACACATTCTGATACTGCGGCAGGAAGAGGAGTGGGGGCGCTGAGCGTCCCTGTCAAGCGCCAAAGAATAGAAATACAGTCGTTGAATAGCCATGCAGCCAAATCCAGCACCACTGTTCCCTCAGACAATAGATGCGGTGCTAATCCCCCTTCATGGGGTCTGCATCCCCTGTCATGCCCAGTGGTGAACCATGCTGAGACGCTGCGTTGGCGACTGACACCTCGACAAAGGCGGCGTCCCGGGCCACTGTTGGGCCTGTGTGCTCTGCACTGCTGTGCATGGAATCTGCATTGGGGGGAATAAAGGAGATGAGCAATGCGTTAAACAATAAGCCGCCTGGGTGCTGAGACCCCACGTCAAGAGGCTCGGTGTGGCCACCCATCAAAAAACCCTGGAGCCCAGCGTTGGAGTCTGGCAGACAGTCCGGCCCACGCCCACCTCCTCCGCCATGCACCCCTATCAGTCCCGTGCCTGGGTTGGGCCTGCTCTTCTGTCCTCTGCTCTGCTCTGGTGGATCTGACAGCTGTTACCGGGGGAAGGTTATTCACTCTGCGCATCTCTTCATACAAACACAATGACCCCACAGCCCCCGCCTGTCTCGCCAACCGGCTCTTACGCTCTACGACCGACAGACAAGGTGGAGAAAACGAGCTGACAGTGTCACTCGTCCGCCACTTGCATTTCACGCTACATATGCGCCTGGAGACGGCTCTTTTTTCGCCCCCAAAATAACTGAGCTGACTGAAATACGCTGTTTGTGTGTTTTTTTCTTTTAGAAGGAAAAAAAAAAAGACAGAAGCCAAGATGGCAGAAAAATGGGTCGAACAACGCAGACGCGGTTCAACTGAAAATGGCTGCTGTGGAGGGCGTGTTCATCAGAATGGAGGGCTGCAATAGCGCTGAGCAGAGACGAGCGGCGCTCTTACTGTTCTGACAATACAGCCCATCATCGTATAATAATGTACAGTCTTCTGGTTCTGGAAGATTGAAATAAAGTGATAAGTTCTTTATTCCAAAATTAAAAGAAATGATTAATAATAATGCTGTTCTAAAAAGAAGAAAAATAAAAAAATTTGAAAAACCCAATGCTCAGCACACATACCAGTGTTTCCCACAGGATTTTATGAGACTGTGGTGGGTGGACCCCAAATCCTCCCCCGGAAGAAATGTTAAAAAAAGCTAATGCATCAATCTGTTGCAGCTAATTTAAGAAGAACGTCCTGATCTTATAAAAAATGTGGGTTTGTTCTAGCAGTGATTGAATGTAACTAAGTACGCATAAGTTACTCAAGGACTGTTATAGGTACCATTTTGAGGTTCTTATATTTCACTTTAGACTTTCTACTCAACTACATCTAAGATTTAAACACTGTACTTTTATCCTCACTAGATTTCCCTAATACAAAATATTAATAAACAACTACTATGTATTAGAAAGTAGTTTGCAGCCTTATAAAGTAGTTCAAATTAGCTCAACCTTCATCAGCTGCATCAGTAATAATAATCCATACGTGACATATTTTTGACACTTTTATAAACTTGCAACAAAAGCATTTTGACACTGAGCCTGAGTAAATTATTTGAATCAAACACGTTGGCTGGTGAAGACAAATTGGCAAAAAAAGTCACACTCACAAGCCGTGGCAAACATACCAGTGTTTAAAACATGGCATCTGGTGGGTTGCCAACATCGCAGCGAACCACACAAGAGGACAGTTCGCCGCGGTGAACGGTCACACCGGGAACAGGGAGCTCTGTCGCTTCCGGCAGGAAGAGACGGCGCAGCCAGCGCTGAGTTCAGGCCTCCCAGGAAGCAAGACGCTTTCACTTTCTGAGCCGAACTAGAACCGGCCGTTGCGCATGAAGGGAGCCAGCCAGCTCACCCGTCGAGAAGTGTTGAAATGTTTTCATTTCCATTATGAAACTGTGGCGGGACAAAACAGACATTGGAGGGCTGCCAGAGTCTTGGTAATTAATGGGAAACACTGCACACCAATATCTGAAGACTTAAGAACACATTTTTTCTTCCATTTTCAAACATTCACAGTTCAGTATTGGTATCTCTTTATTTTTTATTTTTCCTTGTGAGTCAATTATTTGGTGTTTGTGCCATCCATTTATCTGACCATGCCTCCTTGTGAGGAGACGTTAGCCAACACCTTTCAAATTCGATCTCTCTGCTGAAACCCACAATCCCATTCCTTCACTAATTCAATGTGACAATACCAACGGTTTGTTCATTATGAAGATAAAAAACATGCAACGTCAGCTTTCTCCTCCCTTTTTCCTGATATTGTATTTGGTTTTATCAGTCACACTGCAGGACTCATGTTACTAATTCAGATATTTTGTTATTTTAAATTTGTATTTCGAGCTTTGGATGGCTCTTGGTATGGGCTACCATAACCTTCATTATCTTTAATTCATTGTACACCCGCTCACTGGAATTGTTTCACGTGCAGTGCACTCGCAATGATCTTCAGTATCCTTTGTGGAGTCTTTGAGTGTCTGGTATTGGTTTCCATGCTATTTACAGATAAAAGGCGATGCATTTATGGTATGTCACTGTAGTTGATCTTTCTGTGCTGTGCTGATGTGGTGTACAGTGTGTTAATTGGAAAATAATGAGGGTAATAATGGATACCCACTAATTAAAATGCATCTGATGAGCCTGTTCTGTTTGGGGTTTTTTTTTAGCTTAGTATTGAGCGTGAATGAAATGATGGGAAGAAAGAAGATATTAAAATATTATCTCATTATATTGACACACTTTAAAGCCACTGTTGGTGTACACCCTGCATATCTATATACTTAACGAGCATGTAATAATTCAGTCAACCAAGCCATATTGTGTGTACTGATAATATTCAGTGTGCTGCTACTATAAATGTAATGCATTCTAATAATAAAAGGGCTGCTTTGTATGACCCGAGGATCTACATACTTAATGAGCATGTAATCATGTTTTTGACAGACAGGCCTAGTTTATGACCCGACAACACAAACTACATATATAAGCTAGTGAAAAACTGTTTACTGCATCCCACACACAATTATATGGTACATTCAAAATAGATATAGCATAGAAGATGTGATGTGAGTAATAGCTATTCTCCATTTGCACGTCTCTCTCACTTACAGAAACAAATGCATTGAGAGTTTCTCACATGCATACAGGATAAACAAACGTGTACAACAAAGTGCATAGTCTTTGCTCAGTGCCTCTTTAACACAAACACAAACAGCTTGTATATGTCCGTGTGTGCCATCATTCCAATAGCAAACAGGCAAAGGCTGCACTGCAGAAAGCAGAACAGTTCTTGGGTTCAAATATTTAAAAGGAAGGATACAACTTATGCCTCACAAAAATGTCTCTCATCAAAATTGACAACTACTTTTCAAGGTTTTTAAAAGGGCACGGCTGATACTTAAATCAGGCTAAATGGTGTGTCGTGAGGCCCGATGATAGAACAGGTGTCTATACACAAACAAATTCATTTTGACAAAGTAATAAAAAAGCGAGGCCAGAGGTCTGTTTGTGTAGGACGTTGAAAAGAGGAAGGAGTGTGTGGTTGCTATGGTTACAGAGAGATCCTGTAGTCCTAGTGAGAGAAGATGTGCATTAATAAACCTACATATAAAGCTAAATTATTATACCCGCAAGAAATAATGGTTTGAGAGCACTGTAAGTGACCTTTACCGTCAAAAGACCGTCACTGCAATAAAACAAACAACAGTCCTTGTCGGTTCCTACACGCTAGTTAAGCGTTTAAATGAGTCTTTATTGAGAGCACTGTGATCAAATAAACAGCAAGCCGTATTGACACACAAAGAACCGTCACTGTGAGAATACAATAATAAAGTGGACCTCTCCCCAACCCACAAGGACCTGCATGTTTTAATAAAAGTGGTGATATTTGGCGCCAGTTCATTGATAACGTATCGCAAGAGGATGTAACACATTTCTGTATCAATGTTTAGTCCCCGCCCTCATCCATATTCACCGCCATCACCATCCCAGTTACGCATCATCGTCACCACCATCATTGTTATTAACATCAGCGTTAGCATCCCAACTGCTTATCTTGGAAAAGCATCAATGCCACATTCAGTTTCTTCAGCTCAGTCAGCTGAGCAGGCAAACACGCACACACGCACGCACGCACGCACACACGCACACACACACACACACACACACACACACACACACACACACACACACACACACACACACACACACACACACACACACACACACACACACACACACACACACACACACACACACACACACACACACACACACACACACACACACACACACACACACGGTAAATAGCCGGCACATAATACATGTATGCACACGTGCATGCAGCCATAACAACACACACTTCTCTCTCTCTCAAGTGGCAGGGCCAGTTGCATATCGCTCCCGCTGCCTCCATCCCTGACGGCAAATCTGTACTGTCAGTTTACCTTGCCCCAGGACATCGATGGGACAGCCTATCAGCCTTCTCTCCACTGCCAAAGACATGTAGTCCTGTTTATCACCTAATTGATTCTCAGAGGAAGGCTAAGATTGACAGTGTTGCTTCCACATCACTTAAGTCCTTTTTAGCTGAGAAAACCCTGCACGCAGTCACCTGTTAATAATGCATTGCAGCAGACTTTACTGATAAGCACTGCTTCACCCCGCACTTAAGTCAAATACAGCCACGAGGAAAGTCGTTAGAAGCCAATCAAATCTTACTAATTTTCTCATTTAAGGGGATGACATTCTCAATCACTCCCCCCACCCCGGTTCTGTCCCACATCTGCGATCAGAAGACACCAAAGCGATTGAGTTTCGGAGATGTTCGAGGGAGCAACGTGTCCTAACAGACCCAAAATAAGTCTGTTGTTTGTATTCCCTCCAGTCGTGATCAAATGAGGCAGCGATCATTTTGTCCAGCGTGGCAAGACAATTACGGAGGGCCTGCTGCCAACAGCTGACAGAAGTGTTGAGATAAAGTATATTGTACAGCGTATTTATTATGCGTTGACTGATGGGAAGACAGACTGGAGTTGTTATAACAACTCCAAACAGGAACGGCCAGATTGATTGAGACTAATTGACAGCACGAAGAAGACATGGTGGAGTGAAAAAAAAAAACATGAGGGTGATGTGTTTAATTTCTCCTCCGCTGCCACTTACTTGTCATCACCTGACAGGAAGCAGCTTTCATTTTGCCGATACACTCATTTGACACCGCTCCGAAAGCCTAACCTGCCTCTCGTCACGGCAGAGGAGGGGCTAAAAGGGCATCGGGTGGAAGTGCGAGCCAAGATGGCCCTTGTCCTCATCTGTCGGAGATTATTTTGTGGGTCGCCACTGGCGTACTGGCGTGCTGGCGCTTTGTCACGCGCCACTTGCTGTGATGTCACCCTGGCTGCTCTGGCAGAACTTTGGCCAGCTGGGTGCCGTCACCGAGCCTCAACATGTCTCAACTAAGCAGTCCATGACTTTTTGAAAAAACCCTGCGGGAGGAGAGATATTAATAGAGCTGCATGCAGCTACTTGATCAGTGAGGATATTGGAAAATAGTTGCATTAGAGGGTCTGTTCGGAAACAGGTAAACAAATTACTCCGGGCTCCCAGATAAAACTCTTGGCGGTCAAGACGAGATACAATGAGGGAGAGTTGGCGTTTAATCAAGGTTTTAATGAATAAGTATGTCGACGCATGCACAAGAGTTAATCACCTCTCTTTTATCACTTGGTTGATATCGCTGTACTCTTTGACTTTGCTCCCAAGAGTCGTGGGTTGTCTTCCAAGTTTGTAACAAGCCCGCTTCTGTCCCGTGTTGTAATTCCTTCAGGATCACTACAAGCTAATCAAAGCACCTTGCTCTACCCAAAAAGAAGGGTGTTTTTTTTTTTATCTCGAAATTATTGTTGGGGCTGAGACTCTTTGTAGGTGCTGCTCTCACATGTCTGGAACCTGGTGAACATATAGCTCAGATCTTCAGCATGTGTCCTCATAATAGGAGCGATCTGCTGTAAAAGAGAACCATCAGAACTTGGAGACATAACCGTCGGGGTGCCATAAGGCTGTATTAATTCTCTTAGCCAGCATGCTTGAGCCGCTGTTTAGTTCAAACATGCACAGAGACGGAGGACTCACCTGGGGAGAAGAAAGGTTGTCTGCAGCTGAGAGAATCCGATTTCCACCCTCCTGTATCCATCTCCTTAAGCCATCACTTATTGAGGAAATCCTCCTCATTGCCCAAAGTACTTCAGCTCATTATGCGCTAATGATCTGTCTGCTATTTCAAAGTGTCCACTTTGATTACACAAGTACAGACACAAACTTCTTTGCACAGAACACAGTTGAAGTACATAAGAATTAGTTTTCACTTGTGGCAAAGAGCTCGTTTTCTCAGTGGGCAGAGAGCAGGAATAAAACCAGAACAGTTTTAACAAGACCTTCAAAGGAGCCACAAGATTTCCACTTTTCCCGTGATATAAAAAGGTAACCTGCTGCGTCATTCACCGCAGCACACGCACGCACACACAGCTGAACATATTGGCCTGACCTAGTGCAATTTTCTCCCTTAACTTCTGATGTTGTTCCCTCTAGTCCAGTAAGTTGTTACAATGGCACACTGAAAGTTTCCCTGTGACACTTAAGTGTGTGGGTTTTCTCGGGGGGTGTGTGCGTGTGTGTGTGTGTGTGTGTGTGTGTGTGTGTGTGTGTGTGTGTGTGTGTGTGTGTGTGTGTGTGGAGGGGGGGGGAGGTGTGAGTGTCCGTTGGAAGCGAAGGGGGTAATCTCATTCTCCTTTTCAATCTGGTAATTAACTTGACAGCATGACAAATGGACACGATCAGCTGTCTGCCTCCATAAGACACAAATATGCCGTATTACACCCTTCTATGTGGGATTCTGCCCGCTCAAAAAAATACATTAGAGAATAGCCACTCAAATTAAATCAGGCGGAGTTGAGTTTTGTCTGATATTCAGAGCTGCATGTGTGTTTAAAAGACACGGAGAAGAAGAGACGGTCCATATGAAAGTGACTCATGTGTACAAACATGTACAAACATACAGCGGACACACACACACAAACATACACGGGTGCAGATGATCCTGTTTATTCGATAGCAGCCCTCTCTTTTACTTCTACACTTTGGCTCTCCCACAGTCTGCCCCCCTGTTAGGCCTAATGGCACAGAGGAGTCGACTTGTCTAAGTACAGCCTACTGTATATCACTGCACTGTCTCTCCCCATATCTGTCTCTTTCTCCCCTCTACTCTCCCTCCATCCCTACCGCCATTAATCTATCCCTCCATCCCTCTATCTTGAATACCTGATTTGGCTGAGAGCTTTGCACTTCACTACACTGCTGCCTGTTCCTGAGACTTAGTGCATGGCGGTTTGCAGTGCACCAACTTAAAAACACATGCGCATTATTGGAGACTTATCCAATTATAGACGCATGTGCACACGCACACACACACACACAAGAAGAAGCTCTAAAAGCATGGACTGACCTGTGGTGGCTTTCTGTTTAATAGCAAATGTGCTGTCTCACATTTATATCCCATTCCAGGGCCCTGTAGCACACAGCAGGTCCTCGTAGGTGCTGTGTCACCCGTATGGGGTGTCACAATACACTAGACTGAAAATTCCAGGTAGTTATGTGCAGCTCTGCATTAAATAATACTGCATCATGACATCCAGAGACAGCATCTCCTGATAAGAAAATGCATCAGATATCATCTTGAAAGGATATTTTTTTTTGAGAGCATTAGAACAAAATAAATACACAAAATAATCCCTTCCTGGCAAAGCAGCCAGGCGTGCTCCGGTTACTGATATTTACACAGTACAAAATAATAACAATGCTAATGTCAATATAAACACAATAATGTCCCAATCTGATTACGTAGCTTGTGTGTATGGCGAGTAGAAAATTAAATTTGAAATTTGAGAACTTGCCTCTGTCTGTAATGTATTACAGTGGGGGCTGCATGGTGGAGGTGGTGGGGGTAGAATTTAATAAACCCGCCAAAAAATTTTAAAATGCATATTGGCCCGAGATAAGGTGGAGACCGTCCCTTTTTTCTAAAGTAATTATGAGATTTTATTCATTTCTGTCATTAGTCAAACTGACAGCTGGTCCCTGCAGGCTGGACTCGACCCATTCTCCTCTCCTTCTCACCTATCGGGGAAGGAACCCCATAATGAATGTTTACAACACACAGGTAACAGAGTAAATATTGGACTCATCAATTATAGAGGGTGAGGAAACTGGCAATCAAATCCCATGATTATTGTTACCGTCGGGGGCAACGTGAGCCCTGACTGTGGCTGGTGGTCACCCATGATGCACAGTGCAAGAACACACTGGTACAAACACATGCACAGACACACCGAGACAGATAATAGGAAACAAAAAACAGACGCGCGCCCTCTCACCTTGTCATTTTGTGGAGGTGTCTCACCCACACCAGATAGGGCAGGAAAGGAGCTTGTTAACATTGTGTTGGGGGAAAACGGAGCAAACGGGAGAGAGAGAGAGAGATAATGGGAGAGAGAAAACAATGGAAATGGAGGGAAAAGACATTTAAATGATACTGTTATCATCAAGGGCAGTTGCACTCAAAGCAAAGGTTGGTAAAAATTTATACAGTTTACATTTCCAAAAAGAGGTATAAATATTTATTACCTTCACTGTGCCTGGGTGTGCAATGATTAGTTTCAAAATAAATGACAAACAAGGGGCTTTGGTTGCTTTGTTGATGGTGGTGTGGTCCTTTTGCTGTAAAACTTAGTTAATCAACGAGCTGGAGGAAACAAAGCTTGTGTCACTATTGTTACTGACTCAGGGAATGTGTGCGTTTTTCTTTTCATAATAGTCTAGAGACTTAATTTGTGTGGCGCTCAAAAGAACTGCACATCTCGGCAAAGCGACTTTGACTCCCTCTCTCTAACTTTGTGCTGATGCCGGCGTCTATTGTGTTTTGACAGCACCTCTCTCCCGCTATTCCACATTTTGGACAGCAGGACCCAGGGCTGAGAGACGGTAAACTGACACTGTATCCCAATTTCCCCCAAAAAACTCCCTCATTACAGCAAAGGATTGCTGATGGGGCTTTGAAACCAACCGTCGGTTCAGACAAGGTGGGGATAATCGTACAGGCGCTCCCCTGTCCCCGTGGCTTTTTTGCCCGGTCAATTAAAATGTTCTAGCGTGAGCAGGACCTGCAGGTGCTTACAGACACTGATAGCAACGCTTTTTGTATGGTTTTGTTTTAGGGGTTGTTGTTTTTTTTTGCTCCCCCGACACAATGAACATGTCTTGCAGATTTCGTTTTGCAGGCTAAGTGTCCCCGCGCATCTGTTTTGGCCTCTGAAGGAAGCTGAAGGGAATTGGGAGCAGAGCAGGTGTCCACGGTACGTAAACCTTATCGCTATGTTCCTCCGCTGTTTGAGCCCCGATCAGACGGCTGCTACTCCACTCGACACAAAGATGAATGCAAGAGGGGCGTCATTAACATGTAATTACACACAACCAAGCATTCACACACACACACACACACACAGAAAACTACTGCACTGGCATCACTGCAGCATACACTCAAACTCCCCCTCCCAGAGGGACCAATCTATGTTTTTATGTTGAACACCTGTTACCTACTGTGCATGTATTGCATAGTCTGAGTGGTACACGCACACAAGGCAGAGGAGGGAAATTAGACCAATCGCTTCAGGTGGAAAAAAAAAAAAAAACATGGACCACAAGATAGCCATCCAAGTTTTTGGGAAAAAAAGTTGGTCTGTTAGGGACAAATTTGTGAATTAACTGGAGGCACACTGTGGATAGCCATAATGACTCCATATTAGAATAGTGGTACAGCTGTGCCTCAGCCATTGAGTTTGCTAAGCTGCCAAAGGCTGGGAACACACATTCTCGCACACACTCGCATGCATAGCTAAGCTAATAAATTGCCCTGACACACCCTTTGGCAGCAGCACAACCCACCACAACCACATCCCCCTCGCCCACAACCAGTCTAACTCCTAATTTAGCTGGGTTTTTAAAGTGAGACATAGAATCCCCCATGCAGACTCCATTTCCAAGGCAGGAGGCGAGGAGCTGGGAAGAGAAGGCCGATTGTCATACAGTAGGTTGGAGGATCTGGAAGTTGGATTAAACTCTTTGCACTTTTGGAAAGCTCATTTGGCCCGAAACAACTGGGAGAGGCACAGAAAGCGGCTGCAGGATATCAGATGTAAGGACGTGCACACAGACCCGACTGTGTGGAGTAAAAAGCACTGCAGTGAAGAGTATATATCTGCTATATAACCTGCCGTAATGTCAGCAACGTTGACTTGTGTAGATTTGGCTTTCTACAGTTTGACAACTGCAAAATGGATAGCACTGCACCGCTTATAAACATTAAAAGAAATTGGCAGTCTTTCAAAAAGTCGACTTTAACACGCAAGTTGCCAGATGGCTGATGTTCATCAAATTCTGAGCATCGGTGGAGTAGAGCACTTGTCCCTCGTTATTAACAGCACCGAGCTGCCCTTGAGCCAGGCACTCACTGGCTAGCAGATCATTTCATAGTTGTACAGAGCAGCAAGTTGTGTGAAGTTTTCAGCACACTTAAATGTATTCATGTATGTATGTCCACACCTGTTCAAATTCAAGAAAAGAAGCTCTTCCTGCTGTCAGTCGGTCACCATTTTTGTTGCCTGTGTTGAACGAGTCTGGCTACGAGTCTACATACGCCGACCTAAAATTGTAATACGTTAAAAAGCGCTTGCACGTCTGCTGTTGAAAGTCCACAAGTGTGCGCATCTGTACTGAAGTATATTCAAAGCTTTCCCGACTCACTCTCCAAACACTCATTGCAGATTTTGACGCAATGTACTGTACAAATTGGGATAAGAGTGCACACTTGGCCAGATTCTCCTCACAGGCATTCATGGGTTTGCACTCGGTTGTACACACAAAAAGTGACGAAAAAAAGCTGTGTGAAGAATAAAATAAAAAAAAGGGAGCCTCAGAGAGAAGCTTGTTTGTTTTTTGTCTCGGAAAGTAAAGTACACCACAAGCCATACACCCACCCAATGTCTAAAAGGGGGTTTCATTGAACAATGCTACAAGCGCTGTTTTCAGCATACTCAGGCCTTCCCTGTGTCACTGTGGAGTATCGTGTTGCTCTGAATAAATTAGAAAAAAAAATGTGTTTTACAAGCAGAGAGGTCTGTCACTTTTCTGTTACCAGTAGTCTCACATAGGAACCTACGCTGGTCTGGTATACAGATTGTAATCCCCTCCCATGTCTTTGGATCAGATTCAGCGACAAATGAAGTGCCTTTGCTTGTAAACCATGTGTGCATTTTAATGCACAGTAATGTTCTTTGCTACTACATTGCGCCCACCATGGGCAGATGTAAACGGTGTTTACATCTGCTGTCACTGGCTCCACATCTGTGACGTCAGATGGCATCGTTAGAGCAGCGCGGGGCAGCGCAGTGAGAGGTATTAACCCCTGGGGATGTAAAACCGAAGTGAAACTGGTGAGGCGTAAAGCTACCCTGAACGAAGTCTGCTTGAATTGAGATTCATATCTTATTTTTCTCCGGCTCTCTCTCTCTCTCACCCATGTACACTCACACATACGCTTGCTGCACTTCTACTGTTTAGTATGGCGAGGTAGGGTGACTGTGCTCAGGGGGACGTTTTAACTAAATTGTAAATGGCCCGGGTGCAGCTGTTCTAGTCTGGAAGAGTTAGGGAGAAAGGAGGTCATTGAACCACCCCTCATTCTTCAGCATTGGCAGACTCTTTAAGGCAGTATGGAAGACGTCCATCCTCCCGAGACTTCAGGTTTTGACAGACTCATTAGAGAGCGCACACACCACTTGTCTATATGTTACCATTTATATCGCCTCACCTCAGTGCTGGCCATGGTGTCAATAAGAACTTAACAGAGTCATGTCAAATGTCAAGTGATAAAACTAGATTGAAGGGTTATGTGAAGGCTGACTGTGTCTTGAAAAATGGAATTATAAAATATGGACGGACATACATATGTACAAGCACACACGCACACACACTTCCCTTTCTCAATTTATTTGAAGCGACAGCTGGGTAAGTAACGCCACCCAGAGCGTGGACACCACGATGAGATCCAGACCTCATGGGCACCATCATGTCTAATAAGTTTATCATTAATTGCAGCCTTTGGGGACGCTTGTTCTTGAATTAATTAGTCTTCAGTAACTCAGGGCTCAGCAAATGTGAGGAAGCACAACTCACTTAGCAAGGCGCGGCGGCCTGTCTCTCATTTTTTGTCATTTCTTTGCTTTGCAACACTCTGCAGACATCACTGTCTAGTTCACCATCATCAATCTGCCCACTGGCTGGCCTTCATAGCATAAAATCCCCAGTGAGCACAACAGCATGGCAGGCAAGTTATCTGACAATGTAACAAAGTTGCTTTCGATTACATGTTACAAGTGTTCTGGTCCATCTTTTCGAAAATGTCAGCCTACAGACAGAAAACAAGGAAGAGGGTCAGGCATGGCGTTGTAAGATAAAATATTAACTTTTCCTGTGGCGGAATCCTTGTTTTTCTTTTGTCAAATGGCTGTTTCATAATGGCACAAGGAGGAAGGCAGACCAACCACACACTAGCACAGAAAAAATAAGATTGACAAGAAACATAGCAAAGAAAGAGCACCAAGCAAGCCCAGTCTCACGCCACCATCAAATATGTAGCCTAAAGCTGGATCAAGTCAGAAGACGCTAGAAAAAAAATACTGGCGCAATGTTCAAGATAGGACGACTGTGTACTATACCTCAGTGGACACAAAATACTACTTACCCTGCTGTTCAGGGCTAGGATGGACGTGTGGCCCCTCCTCGCCATAAAATTGAGAAATGAGTCTGTGAGGTGCTTTAGATAAAAGATAAACCAAAACAGCAGATTCTGTTAATAATAATGTAATATGAGTCAAAATGAGTCATCAAATCGATTAAATGTTGCTACCCTCGCTAGTGGGCACCAGAAATACTGGTCAATGAAACTTATTATTTTTATTAACTGTCTCAGCCAGAGTGTTTTCCTATCTCTAGATACGTTTAAATATGTTTGAACTGTTTAAACGCAAGATAAATGTGTCATGAGGAACATCCTTTACACGTAAGAGTGCAACCTATTTGAGTCCGTGCTATCCTTCCAAATACATGAGACACTTATTAGCAATAACCATTTCCCGATAATTACCTCGCGGAGCTGTTGAGTGTGTGTGGAGTGTGGCAGCTGGAATCACAGAGGAGAGGCCGCTTTAAGTACCACAAACTCTACAGCAGTCCATTTGGTGGCCTTCAGTCCCCATTTAAGATTCATTTGTCAGGAGCTTTTATTTGTTTGTTTTTTTTTAGTTGGCCTTACAATGTTTTGCTTGGAAAAACAGCTGCTACAGGCCCGAGAAAAGAGTGTGGCACATTGAATATTGAGGCTAACTGAAGCGAGTTAGATAACTGCATTTGATATTTTTTGTTCGGATTTGAAACAACAAGTACTCCGCAAAGAAAAGAAAAGTTTCTTGTGCTGTGCAGAATTCACAATTCATTAGGTCAAGAGAACTTTTGAGACTTTTTGCATCAATGGACCTTCCTTCAACTTACATAAAAACTTAAGTCTTACGAAACCACTGACTACACAACCAGGTGATCAGGAGAGACATTTTCTCTAAAAACGTGCAACACATGCAGGCAGGGAAGTTTGACATTTGTCCAAAAGTTGTACATCCTGACGGAGGTGAAGCAGAAAGAGGAAACAGACATGTATCACCATGTCCAACAAAGAGAAGTGGGCACATGTAAAAATAACCCTGGCGGAAACGAGTAGTTCAAGGGGAGAATAATAATAATGGTGAAAAAGATGGAAAGCCAAGCGATTGGTATGTGAAAGTTTCCTTTCCTCACCTCTGTTCAGCACAACCACTTGGGGTGATCGCCTGCTGAATTCATGCTCAGTCAACTTTGGATCGGCAGTCGCGTCCGCCCTTTAAAAACCAGCACGCCAAACATGGCTATCAGCTTTCCTTCAGCTGCTGTCTATCAATGTCACAGTGGATCAACAATGCAGAACCCTTTCTGACTCTCTGCTCCCCTGCTGCACAACCGCAAACCCTCCAACTCTACTGCTGCATCACCCCCCCCCCCCACCACCCCTCTCTCTCTCTCCACACACGCAGAGTATTGTCACGGGCAGGTTGTGAACTCAGGTGTGGTTTGGTTGACTTATTTATTTGTTTGTCTAACACACACACAGATCAATAAGAGTATTCTGCTGCGAAATATCACTGGACTGTCATGCGACAGATTAGGGCTGTCGCAGCCTGGCGCTGCTCAGCTACGCCTCCTCACTGTTTGATGCAGGCACACAATTGATCATGCATGTACAACACACACACACACATTTAGGAGCAATACTCACATATACCTTCCCAATGCAAAGCACTGCTGTTAGAATGCTGCATATTAGGGCCATTATAGAAACAAAAAAACAACAACAAAAAACCACATAACTTCACACTGCGGTAAAGCGTCTTCTCAACAGCTCCTTTTTAGTGTTACCTTAGCTGCAATAAAAATATGCCTTTGTGTATAAGTAAATAAGTTCAAACTTCACTGCAACTTCTACAATGCAAGTATTTTCATGTCATGATTCATGAACAAACACTGAAACATTATGAAAGATATTGTGTACACATCTTTCAGGACCTTCGCCTCCCTCAGAGGCCATTCTTATGATAACACTTTATTAGGAGCAACAATATTCAGACGCTTGGCATGGTTTTGCACTCCACAATTTTTTTCTTTTTATCACCATTATTATTTTTATGAGTTTTTTCTTGTAAATGTATGACCTAATCTCACAATTGTGCATTATTTTCTGGGAATATTACCTCCCTCTGCGCCTTTGTTTTTTTAACCTGCATAGCTCTAATACACGTTTACTATTGAAACCAAATTTATGTAAAAAATAACACATTTATTCATGTACACACAAGAAAGACTTTTCTGACAAACATACACTCAGTTGCAAATTTATAAGAAACATCCAGATAAAACTAATCAAAACTTACACAATGGCCCTGCAATGAATCCTCCCATGGCGGTTATTATGTTTAGTTTTTCAAGGTCAGTTTTTCAGAGGCTTTTTGTGGTGCTGTTGAAGTATACTGGTTTATTTCATCTCCAGCGTAAGTCAACTCTAAATAAGATTCAAATCAAACCGCCTTACACCTTCCATCAGTCAGCACAAAGCGCATTATTCAGTGTTATAACAATGTATGTCTTGCCATACAGAAAGCGAAAAACGTATCCAGATTGCACATTGAAGGCAGACATGACAAACACACATTTCTTGACTCTTGAGAATGTGCTTAATGTATTATATTATTTACACTCTGCCCAGGGAATAGGAATTCTGATGAGTTCTTCTTAGTCTCCCCTTTCCAAACTTTACCCCCTACTCCACCCCCCGAAAAAATCCCCAAAACACAGTGCTTTTCACAAAACATTTTCTTCCCTGTCTTGATATGAAAATGTAATCAATTCATTCTGACCTTGACCCTTCTGTCTTGCCCGTTTTTGAGCAACAGCGGAACGCAAAAAAAGCCTAATTAAAAGATAGCCAAAGCAATTAATTTATTTCTACAATGCACACGTTTTAACCATGAACACTAAATCCAGGGAAGAAAATGCAGAATTGCTGCAAAAATAAAACAGTATTGGAATTAATTTGTCTTCTGTAATCATACAGTAATCACAAAGGTTCAAAGCATCAAACAGCTTCACTGAATAAACCTTATGGAATATAAACAATAAAGCCTACAGCTGCTCGATTATGGCAGAAATCATGATCACAATTAATTTTGTCAATACTGTGATGATGATAATTTAACAAGGTTATTCATCAACTTTAGAGATATCTTGCATTTAGAATGAACTTTTTTAGGCCTACATTTAAGTTGAATGCAAGGATCTGGTGCACACAAATTAAGAGCTTGATCTATGAAGAACTTTGGTAAACAGTTTAATTCAAGAGTCAGGTGTGGGTGGACGTTTGCAGAGAGGGCGAGAGGGCACAGCGAGAACTAAGGGGCTAGGGCTGCTCCAGCAGTCAGCTTTACAGCAGCACCTTCACCCCAGGTAATAGGCCGGGCAAGGGCCAGTCAATGCCAGGAGAGTTCCCGGGTGGGCGATACCCCGGGTGGGCGATCCCCCCCATGGAAGCAATCTTCCCATACGGAAGCAATCTTCCCACACTGAGCGGCCGTCCCTGAACTGCGGAGTGTATCGAAAATGCACCATGTAAAGAAAATGGTGCGCTGGATTTATAACACAAGACAAAACGAGAGCGTCATTGTAAAACAATAGGCAGCAAGAATGTCATGTCATCAACGGAGCAGGTAACATAACTGGGAATTTATTGACGTGATGAAGCTGGACATGGGGTTGTTTTATCGCATTGCCTGACAATAAAAGATAAAGAAATAAAAGAGAAATCAGTTTTTCCAACCAACCCGAACTACCCTGTAGCCCATCTCTTATTGTCCACTTTGCAGTGAATGTCACCCGCGGTGATAGTGTATAAACTGTTTTATTGACGAGGTGATTTGGATTTGAGGCTTAAGGTGCGAGAGAAACACACGTCTCTCATCTGGATGCTGAAAAGTAATTTTGCTATCCTTGATACCATGGGAACCCAAACACTCATATCAAGTTGAAATTGGCAGCTGGGAATAAAGAGACCATCGATGTGACCCCACGCCCCCTCCATCTCCCATTTTGCAGAAACACCTCTCAGTTTCACTTAGACTGCAACTCCCATAAAACACGGTCTCCATCATCACCAAGGACGACAGGCCAATATGTTGGACGGCGCTCTCACCGGAGAGGAGCACCGGTTCCTCAACGACCCATAACAATACCCTCCAAAAATCAGCGAATTCTGAAGGGACGGCGTTTAAGAGGGGGAGCTGACTCTCTTCAAAGCACTTATTACACTTTTACATTAAATTTCAGCATGAGTGTCAGATGAGTTTCCAGCCCTCTCCTGACACAGTGAGACAGTGAGCAGAAAAGAATAGGAGGGGACGTGAGAGAGACCACATAGGTGTCATAACAGGAGGTGAAAAAAGGGCAAAAAAATGCAACCTTCTTTTTTTTTTTGCCAGCGCACTGGCACACTCCGCCATCTCCATTAAATGGGACCGTGCAGAAGAGTTATCCCTCTGGCCATTCTCTGGTGAAGGCATTCTGCCCAAGCCCCGTTGCTTTGACAGGAAAGGAACAGCATGTTATTTTACACTTAATTACAACTGTCAGCAGCAGCTAACATCAGTCCTGGAAGAACAGTAATGTGACATGACTACAAAATAAACTCCTTTCTCCCCAGTCTTTGAAGGACATCTGTAAGGCCCATTAACATACTGTATGGTAAGCAGTGGAGCTTAGCAAGCGGCTGGGAGTATAGCACCGGCGTGCCACCTTTGAAAAAGACAAACAAAATATATTGCCTGCGCTGACGAGGGATGGTAGGTGCACAGAGAAGCATGTGTAGTAGTTAATGGTATGTCACTGACGGGGAGGAGAGGTCAGACCAAACAACTGCACAGGGAAGCAAACCCCCCCCCCCAAACACACACACACAAACACACACAACAAACAAAGCCAAAGAAATATATTCACTGGTGGCCATAATGCCCATAGCTGGGCCTGGTCAAAAAAAAGAGCCTCAGTGAATCCATAAATAAAACCTGCTGGCTGGTCTTTTTTCTCTCCTTTCATCAACTACTGTGTTATGCACATCTTGCCTTTGAAAATGAGGAACAACAAAGTAAAAAGATGAATAAAAGAGAGTGTGCACCCAACTTATTCCCTCCGCTGCTACATCATTTACTACTAGAACAGGGAACTGGGGATGAACCTAGGTTACTTCCACTGAATACTGCAACCTAAACATACAAAAAGGAGCTGAATCAAAGGCTTTGCTGTGAAGTAAATGTGTCTGTCTTACAATATGAATTTCATCCCGTCACAAAGAGTTATTTAAGTCTAATATTCTCTGTAGTTGCCTCGGTCATCACCCTTACAAGAGGGGAAACCGGTGGGTATTGCAACTCTGCACAGTACAATGGCCTTAATTTTTGCCCTGATTTCCCAGGGTTCCATATATATATTGCGCCTCTTGATAACTCCAGACGAAACAGCCTCTCCTGTCATGTGTTAAGTCAGGATTGAAGTCTTCATTTCATTGCTTAAGCATTTTAACAATGACCGTCCATCTGTGGGATTTCACTCATTAGCACATTTGCTTTCACAGAGACAGGGAGAATGTGTCGAGAGATCCTGAAGACTATAATAGAGTGAGTGTGACTTTTGTCTTGTCAAGATGGATGAAACAGTATCCCACAAAAAAGAACCACGCGTTCTTTTCTCCCAGAGCGGCGCCAGAATAAGATCAGATGATACAATCTCTCATTCCCAAACAACAGTTTCTGCTACTTTGAAAACACTAACAATCATACAACCCCACATATGAGCATGATCAGTGAAGTCTTTCAACACAGTGTAGCGAGGGGCTGACACTTTTCTTTTTTTGCAATGCAATTCTTTCACTAAAAGGAGATTTTGAACACTCAAATTTGAGATAAAATAAGTGTTAATTGTGTTGAAGGTCTTGTCATCAACTTTCAGAAATGTCATTAACTCCTCAGCTCTTCCCTGCTGCTTTTTTGCCTTAATTTCCCGTCTTATTTAGAGGCCACAATGGGTTTCTCAAAACAGCTGTCAGTTATTCATTGTTAGAGAAAGTTTAATTTTATAGAGCATATTGTTGTTGTTCCCTGAGGGTCACCTTTTGAATCGTGATTCAAAATTTCAGTAAACTGGCTATAATTGAAGGGAAAGCGACTTGCAGACAGAGCTGTAATGTTGGGCATGCAACTGGATGCCTGATGTGCGTATGATCGGAAATGAACACCTGCCAAGCCCAAAATGCGGGTCGATGTGCCATTTGGCGAGTATATCTCGGAAGGCTATCTGCCAAACTGGGGCGTGTGTTTATACCAAAATAGTCATGAAATAAAAGAAAATAAATCCTGACAGTCTGTACTGCGATCTGCTGTCACTTTACAGGCATGCTGTTTCTGTCTTCTCCTGTCTGTGACACACAAACACACACACACACCACTAGGTGTTTTTTAGGTGCGTATATTTTATATATTATATAGTTTCAAATTTTGCTCTTGCTAGAGATGCTAATAATTACCAGTTAAACTATTAACCAACATTAAGAATTTTGACCGATTAATGCCATCACTCTGGATGTGGAAGACGTCGAGGACGTGTACTTGTTCGCGTTCATGACAACTGGAATAATCGCCTTGGGATGTGGAATCTTCATGCTACATCGGAAATTGAGAAAGATCGCCACGGAGATGACCAGTGTGAGGGCGGACAACGCCATCACTCGGTCTACTGTGGTCGGGATGGGCTCTGATATCTCGGCAGTTCGTGACTCCACGGCACTAGTGCGAGTTGAAGTGGCCACTAACCGGGAAGAAATAGTGACCAATCGGTCAACCATGGTCGGGATGCGCTCTGACCTCTCCGCACTTCGCGAGTTCCCGTCACGGAAGCGAGCTGAAGTTGCCAATAACCGGGAGGAAGTGGCTAAGTCAAGAGCAGCGAAAGCTGCAGAGTACAGTGAGGATTCATAAAAAAAAGAAAGAAAAAAAAGGGGGGGGCTCCCACACCATCTCTCACCATCTCAACAACTAGTACCTACACTGGACTTTATTTTTTATCTTGATTTTTACTTTTTTTCATTCTTTATTTTTTCTTCATTATTTACTTCTCCTACACTGGACTATATTTTTTATCTTTATTAGTTATTTCTTATTTTTATTTTTAATTTTTAATTTTATTTTATTCTTCTATTTTTTTTTTTTTTTTTACTTCTCTTTTCCCTCGGACTTGTCTACATGTTGAGACTGTTGCTCTATTGTGATGAATAAATATGGACAAGTGTGCAAACACACACGTAATCTGTATGCACTGGACTTCAGCTCTCTGTACCACCTACTGTTGTAACATGTTGTGTCAAATGTCACTAGGAAAAGGAAAAGTTATGTCAAATGAAAAATGCAATGAAAAGAAAAGATTATGATGATGATTTTATCCTGTGTGTAATGGGGGCGGGACTAGATAAGCCTTGGCTTCTCCCGCTTTCCCTTTCGGCCATGTGTATTTTACTATGTGAAAATGATGTGTGATGATGATTTAACTGACATGCCCGAAATAAAGAAATAAACTAAACTAAACTAAACTTAAAAGGTGGAGAACACGGGATTTAGCATTTCAGTTGCCTCTCAACAGCTCTCACCATGGTGACGAAAAGCCAACGGTCCACCGCTAATGGTGCAAACAGCTACAGCAAACATGCTGACAGAGCTAACAGTGTTAACCGGAGGAGAGAGTGCTACACTGGGACAACGCTGTCGGTTGTATGTCAACACAAGGAGAAGCTTGGATAACAACACACACAGCGGGAGAGCAACTTCATTCTATGCTCAGGTAGACATTACTCCACCCTACGCTTTAATCTGCAGGAAAGCAAGACACTGGAGCTTTGCTTGGGTCTCCTCACAGGTCTTGAAGAATTGTAGCATTTTTTCACTGACAAACCGTTGACACGTTGCACTGCTACGTTCACAACTATTAACTGCCAACTGCATACTCACCATCACATACACACCCTCGCTGTCTCCACCGGACACTCGCTAATGTTAGGCCGGGTTTGCAATTAGTGGAAACCCAGAGAGAGCAGTCTATACCAGAGAGACACACAGCTGACAACCTCATGGCTAAAGTAATTGATCAGTGGAGATTTACTGGGTAAAGTAGCTCCATGCGTCCACAACAATGTACACAGCACCACGGGTGCTAAGACTCTCATACGGGTGAACTGGGTGAACACTGAACACGGAAGTAGGCAGTAAATAATGGATTTAACCTATTTGTGCATCGGGTTATCATTGCAGCTGGGCAGCTTGTTGGGCACTTTAACAACAGCACTAATCTTGTCGGTTAACGATTAGATAACGAGGGCCAAGATAATGAGGGCTGGCTATCAGTCATAAGAAAAAAGTCTAAATTAGTGCTCTGGCCCATCATTTACCAGTATGTTGTGTGACAACAAAAAAGCTATGTCTGTAGTGCACATATCAACCAGGATTCTACAGAAAAGCATAGCAGTAAATGGGCCTCAAACAAAGTAATTTTGGTATAGAACAGAATTTAGTTGTTGGCATTTGTGGGTTAAATGTTACCTGGAGCTCATGCTCCATCAGTGTTAAAGTAAATTAACTTAACACTGGCTTCCTTGTTATGCTGAGGTGTTCAGCACCTCTGGCTCCTAAACACAGACCTACATTATATATGGCTGTGGGCCTTTGTTTAGTTGCCAGTGTTGCTTAGGAACACCAACCACATTCATTTCTGTTTGACGTCTCGTTTGCATTATTTACGTGGCTTCTCGTTTCATTTGCATATTTAAAGAACACCAATAACATCCTGCTTGTCAAAAATGTAGTCTCATGAATTTACCAATTTTTCTCATACATCCAAAATGAGCTCTAACCAGTTATCTTTACAATGTCTGCAGGTGCACCGGTCAGCGTGGAAGAGGAGTCGGCGGAGGAGGTGACGAGCAATACCTGCTGCGGGACCAAGATGGGTCAGCCGATGAACCGAGTGATGTAGGGATTGTGATTGAGGGCATCACTCTGTCCTCTGCAGTCTTGGGGATCTCAGCAGGGCCTGCTGCTATCTATTGGACTAACCTATGCCTTGGATCTGAGATATCCCAAATTTAATTTTGAGGTATTTCAAAAAAGTACTGCTGGATCCTGGAGACCTTTCAACCAAGGTCCAGACGCTGAAAAATTACCTGTATTTGTAGTTTCACATTACTGCTCAGCAGTGGAGTTTTTTTCATCACCTTACTTAAAGTTGAATTATTTTACAGTCTTAATGTTTACATAAGAAATGAGAATTGAGAATTTATAACAAAATTGCATTTTGGATTGGTTGGCTGTTTTTAACTAGTTGCTCTAATAGCATGGACAAATTCACCTGCTTAAATCTTTTGCTTAAGCTAAAATCTTAAATGTTAACATGTTCATATCTCAAGTTCGTTAACATTCCTTGAAATACTGAACAGATGCAAATCGTGTACCACAAACTGTCTATATCAACTTTTAAATATTTACAAGTTAAATATATCGGATAGAATCTGCTATATATATATATATATATATATATATATATATATATATATATATATATATATTTATTTATTTTACTGATATTCTCTTCCAGCACAGATCAGTAATGCTACACAAGTGCATGCCTTTGGACTACCGTTGGAGTGTCTGAGTGTAGGCCTTCATGTAGGACACAACTTCAAACTGACATGTAACTTATCATCTAAAAGTGGGTAGGTGGAACGTGATCCCTGTCTTGTTACACTCTTGTTTCCCTGTCCCAGAGGAGGTCATTGACTTCCACAGCAGCGAAGCCTCCTACTGCACTCAGTTACTGCAGGCCATCTGGCCTCAGTTCAAAGCCTCACAGACAGAGGAGAGTCTCTTCCAGAGAGCCCGGTCTGCACAATGTGCAACAGCCATTAGGGAGGGGGAATCAATCCATGTAAGAATCAAGATTCCTATCTTCTGAGACTCTGAATCGATTCATCACTTCAAAAATACTGTTAAAAACTTTTTTTTTCTACAAAAGAAACTAAATATTGCATCCGAATATAAAAATGAACATTCAGTCCTGAAGAGTAAAAAAAAAGCAGCATTACAGACACTTCAATGATTCATTTTTATATATATTTTTTATTTTATTTTTGGACAATATGCCAGTATTTGAGTCTTAGCTGTGAAAGTAAGAATTATAGACAATGAGCAATTATTGAATGTTAATCATTTTGAAAATAAATGAATATTTTTTTCTCTGCATTTCCTTTGTTTTCCCTTTTGTACCAAATCAGTGACCATATTGTGTGCACCACTACACCACTACCTCACAGCCAGGTGTAATATGACTAAACCCCAGCAGGAGAAGTGCTTCTGCAGCTCCATTCCCAGTCAAATACGGTGTTATCACATTAAATACCTGAACAATTACAGGTCACTTTGTGTAGGTAGAGTAATTAACAATGAATTATAGATAGTAAGACTTAATTAAATAGTTTGTTCAAACATTAACTGCAGAGGCCCCCTACTCCTCAGACAGATGAACGCCAAAGCATTTATGGCAACACATAAACATGACGTGAACTTTATAATTACGCTATACTAATGGCCAATAAACATAGTGTTACTGATTGTAGGCTGCAGCGAAAATGGAGGGCAGATGCTGATGATCGACATGACCTGGCTGGCAGCACATTCACAAACACATGTACTTCCCATTGTCTGAGGCAGCCACATGCTGATAAGGTCTTGGATTGCACTCTAGTTCAAGTGAACCACAAAGGGCTTCCTTCCTCTGCGATCCAACCTCCCACAGTGAAATGAGAAGACCAGTAGACGCTTGAAATACAGGCTGGAATTCTGGGAAAGGACAGGGAGAGGTTCACAGTAGGCCAACCTTCTACTTGTGAACACGGGATGGATGCAGACAAGCAGCAACAAGCCAAGTCAGACTATTTCTTAGCATCTGCTCTGCTAAGAGTTCAATATATGGACCGGACCGTCTGCGTTTTGAGGCCGAACTTTTAGGGATTATGTTTCATTGTTTGCATTATTATTAGGGCTACAACTAATGATTCTTTTTGTTATTTATTAGCCTGCTGATTATTTATCTTTATTTATTAATTATTATTTGGGACCATAAATTTGATACTAGGAAAAAAAAATTGAAATCTAACCAATAGTAAACATTTAAATGTCATAAAAATATTTACTTTACTATTATATATAAGACTAAGAAAAACTACAAACATTTTTAACTTTTTCAAATGATTATCATGAGTTAATTCAATGAACAGAGGGATAGAGTGAAAAATATAAATGCAAAGCCTGTTTCAGCTGAATTACATTAAACACTCACTTCCTTGCCCCCAATAGTATTTGCACAGACTTTAACAGTGATGTATTGCACAGATGTGAGGAACATGACCTTAAATCTCCTCCTCGCCAAAAGCACTCTACCATGGGGTTTATAAAATCTCTTGTTTACACATGAACTTGTGGTTGGACAAATGCATTTCCCATATAGTCATAATAAAGTACACGATATCTTTAGGGATGTGAGTCCAATTCCTCGAACAGCTTCCATCCTTCACTCCTCTTATCGTCATCATCAAAAGAAAACACCTCTTTTATGGTAGTTTTTGGAATAGTCATTTAAGGCTCCTGGGAGGTAAGCCCTTTCTGAGAGGACTGAAGCAGTGAGAGATCAAGTAATTTGTAGCCATATTAAGGTTTGTTGCCAAAAAGTAAATTTTTACAAGATTATATGTATTTATTATATTTACCATCCAATACAAATTTTTATTAAACAGAGCTTGAACGCATCATAGCGTAAATCAATATACCTTTCCATTTACACCAACGTGAACTAGCTCTCATCCTGCCAAATTCAACATGGATTTCTTGTTGGCGGTGTTGCATTACGAGGTAAAAACTAGGTTCCGTCCCCTGGACACAATGAACAGGAGTTCACTGTGTCCCAAACTAATTTTCTGTTAGTCTCGAGTGCTGACGGTCTCAGAATTGTGTTACTAAAGTTTTGGCTGGGCAATAAGTCAATTTGATTTATGGTATTTCAATGGAATTATATCGAGACGGAATCATATATGAAGATAGTCATTAAATTGATAATAACAAGCACATACTAATTCATATATCTTAATACAACGAGAAAATATTCAGTACCTTTTATTTGTATTTAATTCAATCAGTGAACAAAAAAGGGCTTAAATATGTGGTTATTTCATAAAGACTATTTTTCTGATATGGTATATAGCTCTATTGAGAAATGATTAGAGGATCAGGATAGGATATATCAGCCCTAAACAAAGTGTAGGTTTGTGTGTATGTATATTACATAGATGTATAGCTTCCTTGATATAATGTAATTTTACCTTTGTATTACTTACTTTAGTAATACTGCATTTCAATGTGCAATCCTGTGACAATAAAGCAGTTCCTTGAAGCTTAAGACGCATCAAATGCAAATGGTGAAACTTAATTGAAGGCCTACTTTTTTCTGTTTCCTTTGAACAGAATAAAAAGCAAGCCGTTGCATAGAAGTTAGTGGGGAGGGCATGATGAGTGTCACATATGGATATAGGCGCTTTAGGTGTTTTTCTTTTTTTCCTGGTCTAGCTGAATACCTTTATGACCTACAGCTTGCTTACTGAAAGGAACAGTCTTCAGGGAAATAATATGGGATATGGAAATTAATCTTGTCTGGCAAGATGAAAACTTATTTGACAAATTACCGTTGCCCTGACATCTCCCCACAAAAAGGTTTAGCCGCCATGTAACTGCAACGACACACACAAAAAGTTAAGGGTCCACCCTTTAGCTGATTACAAATACGACAGTCTACTTCAGAGGCATCATTAGGGAAAATAAGTCAATACAATCCATGGAAAATAGTTTCTGGAACAGCCTGCTGAACCAGTCCATGTGAATAACAACCGAAACTGAACCCATGAACCAATTCCCTGTGTTAGCTCTGATGGAAGCTTGCAGGAGTAATTTAGTAGGTGTATTTAGCCGTTGTTATTCAAGAAGATAATGTTTTTCAAGCAGGAGCATGTGGAACAATCACATGTGGCGAACATAATGCTGCTTGGATATACAAAGTCTCTTGTGCCGTGTTACTACATTTAAACACACCATTAAACCCAATGAAAGGAAATGCATTTTTTTTTAAAAGCTGCTTTGTGTAGTTCGGTTCCCACACATGTTCCAATTTGTATAAATGGGGCATCAAGCTATCAAGCTTTTGAAAAGAGGAAATAGTTACTCAAACACACAGAAGGGAAACACAGAGGAAGAGCAGTAGGAACAATCAACTAGTATGACGATGTGCTTTGGTCCCTGGTCCGTAAATGTATTGAAGTAAGCAGTGTGGTATCAGGCTCACCATGGCTGATTACATAGCTTAATGGTCTTGGCTTCACCTCATGTTTTACAAGCCTAAATGTTCCCAGTAGTCTGATAAATCATCGGCGTATTGAGTTAGAATGCTTCAACGAAATGTTGCAATTCCCAGGTTCCCGGCAAAGGGAACAGACCATATAGCAAGCCAATGTAAATAACCGCTCATCATGTATCGGTCACATTCAAGAAAAGGCTATTTTTTTCTCCTTTATTTCTGTCAAGACTTGTGAAACATAGTTGTCAGCTTGAAATGTGTGTCTTTTTAATGGAGCAAGAGTCTCAAACAGCTGAATAAAAGGCATGATGGTTCCGTTCTGAGTGTTTAATAAAGTACAATAGATTGCCAAGAAAACACAGCTGTACAGGTGGTCTCTCTGTTTGTGTGTGTGTGTGTGTGTGGGGGCTGACAACTCAACACACTGCTTATGTGCCTTTCTGTCCGAGGTCTGCTCTCATGCTAAATACTATCAGGATTTGTAAAAACTGTTGTGCAGGTATTACATTTAATTCTGTTTTAAACGAGGGAATATGTTGAGACTCGAACAACATTATGGTAAGGTTTTATTGAGAAGGGAATACGGTTAAATAAAAGTCAATCTCTGCCACAGAAAACCAGAAAGCAAACTGGTAACTACAGTACTGCGGCAATAACTTTTAATGTCAGAAAATGAACGATGAACATAAAACCAGGGTTTTGCTGTTCTCCTAAAAGGATGATGCATTGTACTTCATAGATATATTACACTGCTCTTCATAAACCAAACTAAAGAGCTAGATATATCTTATTAACAATCTTGAATATTAAAACTACTGTATACATTTTCCCATACAAATACTTTTATGAAACTTTTACAACCATTCGGTGAAAACAAATTCCTCCATGCTACACTTTTTCTTTACCCATGTTATAATTTAAAAAGGGATGAAAGTGAAAGCCTAGACAAAACCAACATTTTGAGTGCTGGTGCAGTGTCACTGAAGCTTTGACATGACAACAATGTAAATGTGACCTGTGTGTGAAGCAGGCCATCCCTGCATGTGTTTAGGGAAGCCACTCCTTAAACTGACAGATGAATTTAGCTGTTTAAACAAACATAACTGGCCCAGTGGAGTTGGCGGGTTTAAATCAACACCTTTCTTTCCGATAGAAGAAAAAACAAAAAACATTCTTGATGTCTTAATATAACAAGTCTCAAAGGCTAATTCCTTTTAATTAATCTAACACACAATGTTAAACTTGTGAATTGAAAACACATACAAATGGCTGATTAACACACTGACTTCTTAGGCAAATAACTGAAATTAATTGAGATACACTGATCGATCGGCTGTGGATTAAAACTGGAGGGTTTCAGCTGATCTTCCATGAGGGCTGAATGTCCAATCAGTTCTCTATTTCCAAAGTTTTGTGTATAAGCAAACAGCGGCACTAACAGCTTTGCTCATAACGCCGCTAAAAGCTAACTTTAACAGAGATTGCATTGACTCACATCATTACATCTTCAAGCTATCAAGTATAATTACTAGCTTGCAACAGTAATTTTGAAAAAAAAAATTGTCACAATCGTTTTTATAAAAATATTATTGGGCAAAAGTAAATTCTAATGCTACCATGATGTGTTTGAAAGTAAACTTGTTGAATTGAATTTTTGGCAAGAACTTTTAATAAATATAGTTGTTTTAAGCAGATTTCTTCACAGCAATATAAAATAGCTTTTAGAGAAAGAGTTATGACCTTCCTAACACTTATTTAAGTAGTTTATAATACATCATTAAATTACTAATGCCATTTGTTTTCCATCAGGGCAAGTATTCAAACATGTATTTTTCTGTTTTACTGACTGGTTTACAATGACTTCACAACAGTTTAAATTAGCTCAGTAAATTAGTTAAAGTTAGCTTTGCTAACAATTAAATTTCTTAGAAAAAAATAAGAAAAAATCTAATGGGTATGTACATTTCTGGTTCAGGATTCACACACTCTCACACACACACACACACACACACACACACACAAAACAAAGCCCAGTTAAGACATTATGATGTCTACATATTACAGAATATGTTATGAATCACTTACCAGACATCCTCTAAGAGGACAGGGATTTGAATAAGTTATGAGTCATCAACAAACTCGTCATCATTTTAAGAGGCGCTGTTGCTCCAATTACTTTCAGGGCCTTAAAACCCTACAAATGCCACATTCACATGCAGCCTTGTCAGGGACCAAGTCATCTTATTGTCAGTGATGTGTTCAAGTGGCATCAATTTAACTTCTATTTTATAAATGAGTACTTCATTATCAATTATCTACAAAACCTGCATGAATCAGCGTCAAAATATGCAATTAAGTGACCACTTTAAGCTAAGTGAAATATGTCAAAATAATGACTTTTATAAAGTTGATCTATATTATTAGTATCTCACAGTCCATTTGTTAAATTTTTTTTTAATTGTTATAAATGATGAGTAAGTAAAGACGTGCATTTGTATATTTACGTAGAAGGGATTTTTAAAGGGGGAAGAATAAGTGATTAACCATATTCTTCTTGTGTTACTGTTAGGAGGACAAGTAATCAATTTCCAACCATGATGATCATATTTCACAATACAGCCCATTGCACTCAGCTTGGTCTCATGGTTGTGAACACAGTAAAACTGTAAAAGGCCTTTGTAATGAGCCACAATAGGGCCCTTGGATTGGGGAGGTATTTACATGTACAGTATCCTGGATATCATTTGATATGGATTAGCAGCCATGCAGAACCTTTAGAGGTCGCCCGCCCCTCCACTGCACATTTCAGTCAAAGTCAGATGTGAACTCCATTGCTGGCAGCTGACTTCAAAGTGTTTTGGCAAGTCAAGGAGAGGGATTTAAAGGCAAGCATGATTCTGCTTCGACTTCCCCAGCTGAAAGCAGTATGAAATGTAAGCCTCCATTTAAGATGTGTTTTGTTGCTATGTAGACTAACTGAGCTTGACAAGCCGTACCCTCCTATGTGAGTTTTACATTTGAAACGATTTACCTTATATTACTCAAGAGTTTCTTCCTCCCACCTTCAAGTAAGTAAACTATTTATGAAGCGCATACAAAAAGAGTTTTGTTAAGTGAGACAAAAGAAAGATACAAAATAAATAAGACTGTGTGTTAAACACAGACAGAAACAAAGCAAAAACTGAAATGAGAAATTAAAATGGCAGTGACAACAAGTGTGTTTTATGGAACAGGAAAAAACATTAGCACAATCATTGAGGCCATGAGCAATCACATTGGTGGAGGAGGCAAACTAACATAAATTTGCAGAATGGCCAAAGGCAAAGAAAACAGAAAATGTGCAGTCTAATTCTGAGCTTAAATCTCAGAGAATCAAGACCAATTTTAATGATATGTAATTAAGGCCTAAACAAATTTTCCCCAACGGATACGATTAATGGGGAACTTATTACAGCCTATGGCACCCAAGGGGGTAATACATTCATACTAATCTCATGGCTGTCAGCCTAGGGGCTTCATTGCAATTGAAATGCCTTCATATTAAGGGCAAGAGTAGACAGGAGGTAGAGTGTCCAGGGAGTTAAAATTAGAGGTACAATAAATTAACGGCGCTGTTTCTTACAAAAAAGTCAAAACAGATGACAGTCGAGAAACACACAACGACATGCAATAGCTGCCTCATAATTATATGTGCTATGCAGTTCCAGGAAACACAACTAGCTCTTCACAGAGAGACAAAGAGGTTAAGTATGTTTATGGAGGGTCATTTTAGCTCCTTATTGCTTTGCATAAAAGCAACCACAGATGAAGACACATAACAGTAAGCAAGAAAAAACGCATATTACAGGAAACGGTGCTACATCCCGTGCATGTTTTGCTTGTGTCTATGTGTGTCTGACTTGGCATGTGGAAATGGGAGTACCGGGCAAGACCATAAGAAACCCAAGGACAGACAGAATCACAACATCAACCGAGGCTGGGCAGTTTAGGAGCGTTACATTCCATATAATGATTATGTATCACTGGCGTATGACAAATCACCACTTTTAGCATTGTGGTTGCATTAATTGCTTGCACACAACCAGCTCCATTACCCCAGCTGGGCGGAGTTAAAAGCGTGCAAATAAAAAGTGCCTCTCAAATCTTTCAGTCTGCAGACAAACTGGAGACAGTGGCATTGACAAAAAAGTTAATGTCAGAGGAGGGCCGGTGATTGATGACCGCTTACCTGAAAGCTTCAAGTGTGTCTATAGCAGAGAAATATTCTTTACATGGAGAACAGAGCAGAGCGGATCAGAGTGGGATATCGAGGCTAAATGGATTGCATGTCTGATGTTTGGATTCTGCGGGTAAATTGAGGTCGAGGCACCTCAAACAAGAACGTACAGGATTTTCATCCTCAGATGCAAATCCATTATTATTCCTGCAATAACACAATCATCTGGTCACTTAAGAAGAGTTGAAAATGTCTTAATTTCTAGTTTATCACAACCCCCGCATTTAATAGAGATGATCATCAAATCCATAGTTCACTGCCTCCGTTAAGTGGATAAAATGGCAGAAAACACTTCAGTTTAATAACCTCTGAGTGAGGGAGATCTCAAATCAAAAGTGTAATAATTGGGATCATTTTCCGTTAAACCTAGCATTAAGTCATTAAAACATTCACTGACTGTGGTGTAGACAGTTGTTGGCAAAAATATTTTTTTATGATTTTGATCAATATAAAAATAAAAAAATGTTTAAATATTCTTGGAAAGAATGAAAGAGGAGACGATAACACTAATGAGAAAACATCAATCTCTGAGACCATGCAAATGGCTGGATGCTTATTTAGCAGAGTTGCCAGCTAATTCCACCCTTTTTTTTTTTTTTATTCAAATCACCCATCTGGCTCTTCGAGTGTTTTTATTCTTTCAATGTTAAATGGTATATGAAGATTAATTCAGACAAAACAAGATATTTAAATGGACATTAGTGCCTTAATATGTTGCTTTGTTCTATGCTCTTAGCCACTAAATGTCTAAATTGACTCATATCAATCAACAGAAGGACAGAAGACAGAATTGAATATTAAGCTTAATATACAAGCTCAGTGGTTCCAAGCACAGGGGTGTTTTGCTTATAAACCATATTTTCTTTTTTTTAACTTTTCATCTTTAGGCCTTAAAATCCTGAAAATAGAACAATTACTCTTTAATTGAACCATTCACTTCTCATAATGAGGCCACCACTTGGGACCACAAGCCTAAAGGTTTGTGGAACCACTACTAGCCAATGATAAGAAAACTTATAAGAGATTGGTGCAAAAGTTTCAAACCATTCCCATAGACTGGATACTTTGAAGAATCTCTATGTTTGAGAAACCATATACTCCCCGGCTGCACTTAATTGTAACTTAAAACAATGGTTCAACAGAGTAAGTACCTTACTAATTACAGAGCTTACAGTGTTGAATGTAACCCGGCCAATTAACCTTGTGCAGATCCCAGTAAACGTTTCCTCCTGCTCAATGAGCAATTGCACAATCCCTTTCATACATCCTGTTGTTGTTGTTTGCATTATTGTCAGAAATGCTCCGTTTCCAACGCAGAGAAAACTCCCGGCGTTATTAACAAATTGCCCCACAGTTCCATATGAAGGCTGGAGAGTAGATGCATATGGTTTAGTTGGCCTCTTTAACATCAAGCTAATGGGCTAAATTGCTTTCAGATTGAATGACCCGCATTACAGGAAGAGAAAAGAAACTTAGGGATAGATGAGATGATTGTGGAGTGGATGCAGGCACAATTACACATGTAATAATAGTTTTGTACAGGTAAAACTTTGGTTGTTTACTAGGGACTGGAAATGCCAACATGCAGCATACCATCACTCTTTAATGTGTGAATGTTGGTTCTGGGTGCAACGAGAGGGAATACTGGCCACGTTTTTAAATAATAGGAAACACACTTACACACACTCAATCACACAAACACACTTACACACATACATACAGTACAAAGGAATGGAAAATATCTGCTGAAGGCTTCATGTATACTTCAGTGTGTTTGTGTAATCCTTGGAGAATTGCCTGTGGAGGAGGAGGCACAGTGGGATGATACTGTATATCCCCACTTCTTGACTTGCCTTATTGCTAAAGATATAGCCTAGTAAGATGAAAGCTGCACATGTAAGAAGTGTTTGGTGGTGTGTGATTGTTGAGAAATGAAGAGAAGAGCAAAGGGGAGGCTGGATTTTGTTTTCTTAGACATGACTTTTTTTTGTGGTAGGGGGACCTCCAGGAGCTTGACAAGGGGATCAACACCAAGGCGCCGTCTTTCAAAACAAATGATGAATATCATTCTCTGAAAACCACATTATTATTAGAGTGTGTCCAGCAACATATGCGTACTAGCAAAGGTATTTTCAGGACTGGGGAAAACTAGGCAATGGTATTCAGAAAAATCAAGAGGCATCCTTTGGTGGTTTCACCACAATTCTCTAACAGCTTTGTCTTTGGGTGAAGGGACATGCTGGCTTTTCCATCGCTAATGTGTTTTCCACTGCTTTTGTGACAGACCCAGCATCTGTGTCAAATTATACCCACAAAAGCAAAGCAGTAGCGGCGGCGGCGGCATTGTATTTAAGATGGAGGTTTTACTTGCCGAAGCACTTTGCATATTCCCATGAAGCCTGTAGAGTGAACCCTGCAGCCGATGCAAGCCCAATCAGAAAACACCTAATAACATTCACTGACAGTAATCAGAAGGATATGTTGCAATCACTGCTACACAGCAAGAGTCCTGCTCACAGGAAACAGCATGAGGTCCAGCTATCGCACAGCAAGAAGCTCACCCTCCACTGTCAAAATCAATGCTTTTTGACTTACTTATTAATAAACATGGCCAATTAAGATGCAGAAACTATTTGCCAACACTTTGTAACAAGTTGCTCTTTAACAGTGCACTAACATTGCAATTGTTGTAATACATTTTATCACAATGATAATGATATAATATCATTACACAAGATCTAATAAAAAAATGAATAATTTTTACGACAACAATGGCAAAGTTGAAGAGCATTTATAAAGTAAATGTACCAATCCATTAGGAGTTTTTTCGTCATTATTTTTGTGGGCTAAGATTGGGGTGTCACTGTATTTTCAGGATTTGGATGTTGTGCAACTTGCCTGTTTCACTGTCACTTTGTAAGTTTTGTTGATGAAATGATCAAACCATTTCAGGTAGGCTGGGATCACAAAAGAAACGTTAGTTTTTCAGTATTCTGTCTTGACTCTTGGGAATCTTTGTCCCCAAGCTGTAACTTTAAACTCTGTCACTTAATATTTCCAAGCAGTCTCCCCAAGGCGAAGAGCAGCAATAAACACACAGGTACTGGCAAAGGCAGCTGTGGTTTATAAGCTGTCTGCCTTTCTATTCAGGGAGACAGCCTCATTTGTCTCTCACCAGATCCTTTTTGAGGGCCAGCAGAGAGGAATAACAAGCAGTTAAGTATTTTCTTCTGCTTGACCCATGACACGTGGCTCCCAGGCTGAAATGAAGGCAAAGAAGAGGGAAATCTCATGGCCAGAGCACAAATACAGCTTCCTGTCAGCAGACCGCTCGTCTCAGAAGTCCCTGGCTTGTCAGCATGGAGTTTGGGAGCTGATGATGTTGCCTCACTTTAAAACAAAATGGAAAAATGAAAAATGATGAGATGAAAAAAATAAAATGTTTTGGTGATCTTTTTGACCCCGAGCCGTGGACTCAAAGATTTCAGATCTACTCACAGATGTCCAGTTCTGGTGGCATGAAAATGGACACTGGCTAACAGCCTTGGTTGTACATTATATCGCGATTCTGCTGCTGCAGAATGTTGATGGTCAAAAGAAAAGATAGGTCTGCTTCTATGTATGAGCTTTACCTTGTAAAAGAAAGAAACTCAATGTCATTGTTAATGTTTGAAATGCTGGCTTACAACTCAACAGAGCATGTGCTGTGTGGACAACTGTCCTTCCTTGAGTTTCCTACATACACACTCAGTCACGATGTCTTTGTCATATTTAAAAAGCTGCGTTTTCAAGGGAATTTACAACATAGCATTTCTGTGCACAGGATGGTTTTGATTACACAGCTGTCATTTTTGCTCAGGATTAAAACCCCAATTAAAAGGTAAATGAAGCAAATCAGTGCTGTGTAATGTTTTTCCAATGTGTGAAATCTGTTACTAACAGAGATGGTACACCAACAAAGATTGTTATGATTCATTCTCAGAGGATAATTGCTGCAGTATGTCTTGCTTTTATTAATTTACTTATTTTGATTTATTTAGAATTGTGGAAACAATTCAATTATATTTTATACGAGAAACATGTGGACAAAAAAAGCATTTGTAATCAATGAGCTTGATTATACGGTTATCTGGTTTTGTGCTATGTATTATTTCAAGCTGTGTCACAGATACTTCTATGCATGACGAATAAATCACACCACAGGAATTCATGGCAAATGCTTTAGCCCCTGATCAGACAGAGTGAGTTTTAGCAGCCTGGGACAGCTTTTTGTAATTGTGTTCAATGAGAGTAAAGCATTTTGCGTGCTGCTTTTGCGTTGCCGAGCGTCTCGTGTTTTTCCACTCCTTTAGTTTTACCAGGAGCACCCTGATGCTTAGAGGTCAAAAACATAAATAAATTCAACACAGAGCAGAAAGGAGGCCAACATCATAAGCATTTGTTCTCATTGTGGTGACTTCTACTGGATACCTGGAGCTATATGACTTTACAAACTGTAGTTGCCATTATCTGAACATAAAACAGCAGGAGACAAATTGGTGCACTACTTGAGATTTCGGGTAAGTTGTTTTCATTTGTTTAAAATTAAGTACTAGGTGGTGTAGAGTTCACAGTTTGTGTAAAGCTAACATTAGCATTCATTCGGTGGTTGACAAGCAACAATAAAACAAAGACAAAACAGATGCAGCAAACTGTTAAAAAAAGTTCTCTGGATCAGGCAACAAAAGGCTTTCAGCGACCAATCACAAGCTGGATGGGGTGGGACATGAAAAAAAAAAAGGTTGACTAGCTACAGAAAAATGTGTTCATACATGAATGGCTATGATTGTTAAAACTTGCATAAACAAAGAAACTAACCAGTACATTTTTCCTTGCACAAGGATTGAATAAAAGGGACAAAGCCCACAACAATTCTAAATGTTGGTTGTGTGTTTCTTAAAATGCTCTATTCCAATTGCAACTGATATTATACTAGAGGGAGATTTTGGAGCCGCAATGCTCAGCGAGAAAAATCAGACGATATTCAAATCTTTGACAGGAGGTACTATACAACATCCAAAATTGCATCACCAAAAAGTAAGTTAACTGTATCAATCTGTCTCACACATAATGCACACACATGCCCACCTACACACAAATGCACAGCGGAAAAGAAGGAGAGAACCTCCTCGTCTTTAGAGGCATCAGCTGCCTCTCACCCTTCACTCAGTCAGGAAGAGTAAAAGATCTCAGTAAGACTTAGAGCTGTTCGATATAATGGTTTTTTTTCTCTCGGGGCAGGTTGTGTCGAAGTAAAAAAAACCCTGCTACAGTTGAGTCTAAATCTGTGGAGCATCCTGTTGTAGCTCAGGCTTGAGCCACGGGAAGCTAATAAGAGGTGAGGACAACAATCAGACTACAAAATGTTCAATACTCAGAGAAAAAATTAATTAAAAACAAAAAAGGCCAGGGCCATTTTTCATTCCACCACACTTAAAAGTCGTAATCAAAAACAACAGGTCAATTATATGTGCGACTAAAACTATCTCCGTATACTTACTTAACACGTACACCTTATGTTAGGCATCTTTTCTGTAATATGGAAAGCTTATGGAGCAAATCACAACAATACATGCTGTGCTTGTAAATGTAACAGGCAGCAGTTGTGTGCAGCCAATGGTGATGTCACAGTATGACAACTAATAAGGGCAATACACACCGGCTGTATCACGTACCGTTGTGTCATTAGACGCCTGTAGGACACACTCGACACAGCAGGCAGACAGAATAATAATCGCTGCATAATAACCAGGATGTGTGCATCTAGGGAACGAACGCGATAAAATGACTATTATTTTGGAGCGCTGATGCATGGTGATGCTGGGAAATAGGAGGGTGGCGTATCTCGACGTGGTGACATGCATCAACCTGCAACAACACGCGTCATGACGCCACGAGAAATCCGACGGTGCAGGTGTTTTGACACATGTCACATGCCGCCAAGGAGCGTTGAACTTTAGACGCAGCCAAAGTATTACAGGATGCCTCAAGATTGTAATGCTGGATAAGCAATCCACAGCCAAAATCAAGTCCGACCGAAACTCAGAAATCCAGAAGAGCTAAGCAAGAAATGAGAGCTGCGCTTCTCGACTTAAAGCCTTTTAATTGGTCCGGGCAAGAGCTGCCACGGCCAAGTCAGACTACTTTGTCTCAGTCTTTAGTATAATTTACCCATTTCACTGACGGTTATTATTATCACCCTGTCTTGAACAGTCATTGAAGGCAAAGAGGAACATGCTTTCAAATGCTGGACATTTTATCATTAATCTCCAGGAAGAGAGTCAGAGCGGCAAATGAACCTGAAGTGAGAGAAAGAGATGGTGGGAAAAAAAATCCACTGTCTTTTTTTCCCCCCATTTCTTTCCAGTTCATTTCACAAACACCCACATTTGAAATGTAGGGCTAAGGCAAGAGTTCAGAGTACAACATCTATCCACGGAGCATTAGGAATACACTGTAGATACAAGAGATCGTAAAAAGAGATGGGAAGAGGCTGGGGAGAAGCCATTGTCAGCAACAGTGGGATTTATACTGAAAGCAGCTCCATTGTTCTGTGAAAACTAGAGGTGAGATGAGGGTGATGATATGTGTATTTGATGATTGTTTGCACATTGGATGCATGTGTGTGTGTGTGTGTGAGGGAGGGCATGCCTCATACATTTGCGTAATGTGTTACATTTCTGTCAGGCATCTGGAGGACACACCATCACCTGCTATCATTGCCTCTTTCTGCTGCCAGTCTCCTTTTGCACAAGTTTTGATGCTTTTTTAATTCCTGTGGTTGCCATGGAAATGCAGGGTTTTTTTTGGGGGGGGGGGGGCAAAGTGACAGTAGTTATAACGTGTTCAAATGACTCACCAACTGCCAGGGGCCAGAAGGAAGGTCATTGCATTTTTATTCTCCTTCTATTCTGTTCTGAAGGAGTGGACCTCCTTTTTCAACAAACAGATTGTCTTAGACCTGTCATTTACAAAATTATGTGTAAACATGAAATTATTCCGTCTGCACTGAAATTAGATTTAATTGTGTGGTGCTTTATTGGAAGCTAAAATCAGCAAAAAAATAATTTTTGGTCCGTAACGCAGCTCCTGCGGTTAACATATCAGCTTGGCAACTACAGCGATGTAAAAGAAAAGGCTTGACTTTCAAAAGTGCAGTGATCTAAAAAAGCTGACGAATTGAGATATGTCGTGAAACATTTGCATCAAACATGCCCCAACTTTTGCAGAGACTATACAAGTGAGGTTCTTTGTTCTATCAAATCCACACCCTTGAGCACTGTGCACAATGAATCATCTCAATAGACTTTGAGCACTGAGATAAATGACCAGGTTCAAAGGTCATTGATTGTGAGGCAGGACTGTGAGGATAAATCTGCAAGGGTAGTGGAACAAAACTAACACTCAGCAACTGAAGGACAAGACGGGGAAGCAGTGATCTTGGCTTTAACAGTGCACGGTTATGAAGACATGTCTTCGAGTGAAGTGCGTGCTGTCTGGGAGAAGGGGGAAAACATATATATATATTCCTTTGGGTCCTCCAATAGCCGAAGCTAAAACACTGTTTCTGACCAGGAGGCAGACCTGAGTGTCACTGCTAAATTTACACTCTTTCCATTTCCTTTTCAAGTTTTATTTTCGAATCTGCTGCAGAATTATTGTCACCGGTGTCAGCCGAATGTTTGTTTTGGTGATGCGCCAACAGCATCCAAGAGTGTTTCTAAGAAAAATGAGAAAAGCATCACCAAGGAGGACAAAGCATAACTCCACTAAGCCTCAAGGGTCCCTCAGGCCATATTTTAAGGAGGCTAGAGGAGAAATATAGTCATGTGTATATTCAGCTTGTATCTCCTGTGTCTTCCACTGGTTGGAAATGGCTGACTAGATGCTAATAAGCTTGCTCTGTCATGCTTAGACTGTCAGACCTGGTGCAACTGCATGTTAAGATAAAGAGCCTACATTTGGTAATGCCAAATCCCAAAGGTCCTAGATCCCCCTTGAGTTTTAGCATATGAATGAGCATAAGTAATGCAAATATATTTCCAGAAAACTTTGCTTGTCCTTCTTTCCTTCTCTCAGAGAAAACTTCTACCTAAACATAAATCCATCTACGTTCCAAACTGGTTTTTCTGCCTGGAGATAGCTTTTGTTCATGGCTGGCTGGCCTTTCATTTTGTGGTTGGTGATTGGCAGTGTCCAGCGGGCCAGTTCCTTGAAGACTCCCCCTGTACTGTCTAGAGGTCCTGTGCTATTGATTTCCTGCTTGAGCTCGCTGCTTGACCTGCCAATCAATGGTCAGAACAGTGGGATGTCATTGGGAGCAAGTTGACGACGTGTGATGCTTGGCAGACATGTAACTGACGACACTGAACCAGGAAAACATATTAGGGAGAGAGCAAGGGAAAGAGACAGCCAGCAGACAGAACCCTGTCTATGTCAGAGACAGAGAGTAAAGTAAAGTTAATCTTAAATTAAAAAGCAATGAGGTGCTTATACATTTGGGGGGGGCGTCTCTGAAATCCAATCACTTTGAGTGAATCACCTCACGCCAGGCGATGATTCAGTCATGGTTATTTTCTTTTTCTGGAAAGTTCAAGCAAGTGTGACTTACTGTACTCATTCGATCCAAGTTAGAAGTGATTAGCTGTGAAGAATAAATCTTCAGAGAAATTCATTTGAAATGTGAACAGTGGAGTGGAAACTATTGAGAAACATCACACCCCCAGAGAGTTTTGCTGCGTGATTTTGGAGATGGACTCGAGGGGGCGGCCCAGAATAAATAAATAACATTTTCTTCTAAGGACCAGAGTGTGTGGGACTACTCTTTCTAATTCAGTGATTTTGTGGCAGCGCCACTCAGGGTGCTCTTTGTGTGACAGTGGACTTCATGAAACACTTATAAGTAAATTCCTGTGGCAATGATTAAAATACTTGGACTGCCACATGAATTCCTTTGCACTTGACCAAAACCTTCTTTTTCTTCTCTTGGTTTTTTATTTTTTCCCTTTTATAGGGTACAAAGAAATTGGCAAAGTGGCAACCGGAGCTAGACTTTCAACTCGCTTTAAATCAAGAACCTTTGACTTAATTTCAAGAGACATGCCACTTTATTCTTATATTAGAGCGACGTCACCTCCGAAGTTACAGATTCAGCAAAGCAGAACTCGCTAGTGAGGCTGGATGTCGGAATTTTAATGTGATTTACACAAGGCAGATACAGTATACTGATGCAGAGAACAGTGGTAAGCTTAGAAGTACAATTCTAATAACGGGACAACAAAAATAAATAGGAATCTTAATTCCAGATACTGAAACGAAAAATCTCCTTGGAAATTCTCTAATTGGAAACAACATTATAAGGATTTTGGTAATTAGTTTTTATTCCTTTTGCCCTGAAGCAGATGATTCACTAAACATAAAATGTTTGGAATACCTTCCTTCCCACTTGGTTTGAAGTTGTAGTACATTCTTAGACAAATTAACTGATACGTTTTAAATGTGCAATCTATATTTTAAAAATTAACAATTATATGTAATGAACACTGCGAGTTCTTGTATTGTTGAGGAAACAGGAGAGCTCGTGTTTTTATTCCTGACATGATTCTCGAACAATTCAGTTTAATTTAAACTGTAACTGTTGCTGGCGCTAATTACCTTCTGACATAGTTAACAGAGTTAAGCAAGAAAACATAATCAATTTTTCATCAGCTTGTTGTTGTAATGGTTTCTTCTCCCCATTAATGTGTCCCGCTGTAATCCTTATGGACCAGTGAACATGAAATATATATCGCCATAAATACTTTAACGTGGTGTTGATGTCTGCTTCGCTCCCCGCTGTTCTAGAAACATCACCCTTTAAGTAAGTCAAATGAGGATTTTTAACCTCAACTAAAGAAAAATAATGTTTAATAATTGCAAACATTATCATCCAGATATTAAACTGTGTTAATTTTCTCACTATTGAGATATTATTTTCAGTCAAATAAGCACAGAAAACTTGTGACACATTTTTTTTCTCTTTTTCTCCCCAATAACTTTGCAAGGCAGGCCGAGGCAGATGTTGAGCTGATAAAATGCTATTTTGTTGTCAAGGGTACTGGCGTCAGCAAAATCAAAACGTGCCGGCGGTAGACCTAGCATCAAGTTGTCTGCAAAGGAAACACTTTTCCCACAGCTTCTCTGACAGTTATGAGGAACCGCCATTAGTGCATTATGCATAATTGTACACGCACTACTATCAAGTGTCAGTAAAGACAACGGGCAGAGCTGCTCTCTGTCGACTATGGCACATTTGTTATTGTGAACCATCAGCATTTCTCTATGTAAATGGGGTTGCTACAAAGGGACATTTTCCAATCTGCTGCCATGAAATCACTCTACCTACCACTGGTAATGACCAACCTTGGAAGTGGATTTCCACTCAATTTATTTTCATGAAAGACAACAGTAAGGAGAATGCAAATCTCTATACTACAAAGTTTTTTTATATGAAGATTCATATTTTTTAATATCCTTTAATAAGCAGACTATACTCTTTGTACACTGCCTGTCGTGGTAATGATGGATTGCCTACAGTATAAAGGTAAATAATTTTTTTTTCTACAGTGCTCATCACTTTCACGTGTACTTTTTTTTTCTTGAGTTGCATTTTACTTCGGTCAGCTGTTAAACTACATGAGAAATGTCCCGCTTGTCTCTTTATAGCTGCATAGCTTATTGATTGCTTGTGGAGTGTATACACTCACACATACACGTACACATCTATAGATGGACACACATGGAGACACATGGTACGATTCATTCTCACGCACACAAACACCCACAAAGCAGCAAAGTGCACAAATGACTCATCTTCAATGTATCAAGGTCATCTTGAGGGGAAAAATATGATCTCATCAGGAATGTCCTCCCTCCCAACATTGCTCAGTCTTTTTGATCAGGTTCTTTCTGGCTTCTTTGATCACCTGCTTATCAGCATTGATTGGCCATGATGTGTACTTGACAGTCCAGTGTGTGATTAGACAAGGATAGAGAGGCAGAGCGGAACATGGAGCTGGAGGACTGCGGGGCACCCTTCCCATCAAGACGTGCTCCGCCATAATTAGACATTAGCACCCAGCAGGAAGCCTGCTAACATGAGCTGTACCCCGATTAGAATGATTATCAGAGATAATTCACTTTAATAAGTACATACCAGACCACCGGACTCACACAAGTAGCGATAAAAACTGGATGCTTTTGTAATTACCGCTTAATTGGTGAATGCAGGACAGCTTCCAATTTTAATGCAGGATTTTCGAAAGACAACCGTTTCATTAAAATTATTAGAACCCTGCATTAAAGTCGTCTGCAGCCTGAGTATAGTACTGAATATAATTAGGATAATTATTTTACAAATGTATTTATTTTACAAAGATTTTTAAATTTTACAATTGAGTGCATTTACATTTTTTTTAAATATTGGAAATGCAATAGATTCCAACCCTGCCATTCAAAGGTGCATTAAAGGGCAGATCGTGTGAAATCCATATCCAGAGATAAAGACTAAAAATGTTATATTCTGGTGAAAAAGCATTCAGCTTGACATGGTAAAAATGTTCACAATTTAATGGCAAAGAGTGCCTTTGTTGGAATGAAAAGAAACCTGTCTCCCCAAATGGCCACCTCAGAGATAGTGCTCTTTAATATCAGAGACAGCTAAGCGTAGCTTGAAGCTACAGACATTGACAAGCCAGGCCTGTGGGGACTGGAGAAGATAAGCGTGGCACACAGACAAATACAACACTTGACTTTTCCTGCTCGTCAGCTACAGTTGCACAGGGATTACAAAGTCAATGGCTGCTCTTCTATTTGAATACAATATCTATTTAGGAGTAAGAAAAAGAAAAACATTCCACTCCCACTAGAGTGGGATCAATCATCAACTAATTTTACTGGACTGCTCATGTGAGACGCAGTTGGGAGTCCAGGCTCCCCAGACAGGCCTTAGTGCGCTGGGCTGCTGCTCTGAACGCTGCATTAGGGTTTGCAGGCATGATTAAACTGTTTGTATTTTTACAACACGCGCCTATGTATACACATACACACACACACACACCTACACACAGTAAAATATGAATGCTGCTAAAATATAACGGAGCACAAATAATAGGTTAGTGGTTATCTCAGAAATAATGTAAAACCATTAAAAGTTTTCAAAGGAGCCAATAATTATTTATGACTGCATTTGCTATTTTCAGAATTTCATATTACAAAATGTCAAAAATAAAGTTCAAAGCAAAATAAGGATATACTGTATCAGAAAAAATGATTCACCGGCTAGCTGTTAGATATTTCATGTCTCCTCAAAGTCGATCTCCCTCACCAGCAGCAGCATCTGAAGGTGCCTGAAAGGACACCTCACAATGGTTTCTCCCCAGGGGGGCTGGCAATACCTGCAGGCAACTTTCTTTTTGTGCCTTGCTCCTACATGTTGGGTCACAATGTGGCCATCATATACTGTATCTTCCCGTGGGCCCAACGCTTTCTTATTTCATGGTTTGAGTACGTATATCTTGTAGAAAATCTTTTGAATCTTAATTATTTTAAAAACATTTTGAGTAAGTGCAAATTACTCATGGCAACACACACACACACACACACACACACACAGCTGCACATTATACACTGCTCAAAAAATGTTAAGGGAACACTTAATCATCACAGTATAACGAGTCAGTTAAACTTCAGGGATATCAATCTGTCCATTTAGGAAGCACAAGTGATTCTTCTATAGTTTTGTGTTCCGCTCGTGTCCTTGTCACATGAGGCAGTACCTGCATCTCAATCAGGTAGTACAGGTAGTCCAGCTCCTCCATGATGGCACATCAATACATGCAAATGCAAAAAAAAAAAGGTTTGCTGTGTCTCCAAGCACAGTCTGAAAAGCATGGAGGAGATACCAGGAGGCCGACTGTTACATGAGGAGAGCTAGACAGGGTTGTAGAAGGGCATCAAACCAGCACCAGGATCAGTAGTCCGCTCCTTTGTGTGAGGAGGAACAGGAGGAGTGCTGCCAGAGCCCTACAAAATGACCTCCAGCAGGCTACTGGTGTGTATGTTTCTGACCAATCTGTCAGGAAACAGCCTCCATGAGGGTGGCACGAGGCCCCGACTTCCTCCAGTTGGACCTGGTCTCAAAGCCCAGCACCGTGCAGCTCCATTGGCAATCGCCAGAGAACACCAGCTCTCTCTTCACAGATGAGAGCAGGTGCACACTGAGCACATGTGACAGGCATGAAAGAGTCTGGAGACGCTGTGGTGAACATTATGCTGCCTGTAACATCACCCAGCATGACCGGTTTTGGTGGTGGGGCAGTGATGGTCTGGAGAGGCCATATCCTTGGAGGGTGGCACAGACCTCCGTGTCATAGCCAACAGGACCCTGCTGAAACGTACCGGGATGAAATCCTCAGGGTCCTGAGGATTACCATAGACACTACTGTGTACATGATGAGTAAATGATAAAATGTACAGTTTAAATGTTTTACTTTTATTTTCAAGGGTCATTTTATTCTCAACAAATTATACAATTAACATCAGGAACGATTTTCCACTTGAATAATTTGTTCATCAAGATTTGATGTGTAATTTAAGTGTTGCCTTAATTAATTTGAGCAGTGTGGTTTTATACTACATGAGCACTCGGATTTATATTTTTTCTTTAAATCTGAGTGTGTGAACATGCGTCTATATTTGCATCCTCTAGTTCTATATAAGACATAAAATACAGCATTCTGTCTTGTTAATTATGATCCTTATTCCTAAAGGAGCACATTGCTTCGCATCGAGAGGAGACAACTGTAGAAAAGTTCTTCATTGGGAATAAACAGATGCTTGGAAATGATGACCAAGAATATATTACTTTCAATTCTGACAGCTTTTGTTGGATTAACTCGACTTTAAAACGGTCTTATGAGTTTTCTGAAAGCACGTTCAGCCTGTAAGTCTAAGAAAATGTCTGTTACGAGCTAGACCTGTCAAACCGTGATACAAGTCAACAGATGTGCTGGAGTTCCTGTCAAGGTGAAAGGAAAAAGGTGAGATGTGCAACAGCATGCATTTCTGAGGCCATTATATTCTCCTATAAAAAGGTTATTCCATTGCTATTGTTCTATTCTAGACACTATGGAATTCATTCCATCTATGATTATATTGCCTTTTTAACCCCAGTGCTAGCGGACATTTCAAATACAAACTGTAGAAAAGTGTGGTGTAAAGGTGAAAAGAAAAGTACCTTAAATCAAATTATCATCAGTCAATTTATGCTAAACCAAGTATACCAAACTGCATCTTTGCAGAGCAATATTGTAAACATGTTTGCAACGAACATATATTTTGTAAAAAAACACATTAAGTCATGTAATTATTATAATAATTATTGTTTTATTATTATTATTATTATTAACATTAGTCAATATTTCATTAATGACCTGCAACACTTTCACTTTCTACTTCACCTCTGCAAGAATTCTAGTATTATTTTAATCTCCCACTAACTGTCAACCACAACTATCCAGAAATGAGTCTGTTAAAGGCAATAATATGTATTTAATATTACAGAGAATACGTTTAGGGACCTTTGTTACTTTTTCTACACTTTAGTTATTAAAATCATGTAAGACAAGTAGACCAATTTATAGAAATCCTCTTAAACAGAAGGTTAACCAGACACCCCGAAATCCACGAGCCATTTATTGTATTTATAGTGTCATTTTAACAAAAATATTCCTTGTCATTGTAAAATTCCAATCAAATTTCAGCCTATGAAATTAGATTGTCCCCGACTTTGTCAGTTCTACTGCTATTCAATAGACAATACCTCAAGTTGTGCAATTTTCTCGACATGTTTAAATGTTTCATATATTCCTCTCTTTTTTTGTTCTTTATCTCATTACCCTTCCTGCTAAAAAGTCACCGAATTTACACAGAGATCAATAATATTTTGCATTGCAATATCACATTTATCTGATTAGATTTATAATGTTAACACAGCATTATGCTGTCACTACAAATAATGTTGAAAATGTATTCCGTGCAACAAGCGAGTGAAATTAGATAAGATTCTGAATTATTGAAGACATTCTCTGAATAATAGTCTACTAATAAGCCATGAAACACAACTATAGGTATGCTTCAAATTTCCATTTTCTGGAGAGACATCTACCTTTGCAAAAGATGCCTGTAACCACACACGAATATCTGATATCTAACAGAGAAGTCTTTTAAGGAAAGTCTCAAATTATGCCACAGGTCCAGGAGGGCAGGTTCAAGTAATGTCGTACACAATGTCTACAGGCATTCAGGCACTGTGTTGAGTGTAGGTCACCTGTGGTTGGCAGAGCTCTCAGCCCAAAACACAATCACTATACAATACTTGTAGTGTTAGAATAGAATAGACTTGAGGCACGTTCAGTGTGAGTGAATACAGCAGACAGCTGCAACCCCTACTCAAAAATACGTTCCCACAGATATGTCCAGCCATGGCTGTTGCCAGCGAGGAGGCATAATCAGCACAGTAACACATAATCAGTGACTATGAGTCACACGGTTGCAGCAAGATAAACATTCAAACAAAACTTGCTCATTTTATTCCGTTTATTGGGCGTCCTATTTTAGTTGGAATCCGTTTATGCCAAATGTACAGACTTTTGGCTAGAGGCTTGAATCCTAATTTTAGTCCCAAAATCAGATTTAAATTCCAGGGCTCTAACAGGACCACAGTAGCCTGCAGAGTATACAAACAAGAACTTGAGTATTGCTGTCATGCCTTAGGGTGTGAAAATCCCACTGAAAAAAGAAATGGAAGGTGAAGAGCCTCTAAAAGAGCTGTTGAGGGGACGCTGTGTCCACTGACAGCGAGGGATAGAGAGGATGAAGTTGACAGATATTATGTTGTCGTCTCACACTCTGGACACGTGATGTCCTCCCCCGGTGATTGGTTTGGCAGAGCAGCGATGGATGGATACAAAGAATGGAAAAAAGGAAGTACGAGGTAAGGATTTTTTTTTGCAATGAAGCAAGAACATAAAACCTCACTCGCTCACTGAGATGAAGACATGAACCTCCTGACCCACACCTTTTATTATCCTTTGCCTAAAGTGTCAGTGTCACGATAATGACTTCCAGGCATGATTTTAATTCACAGAGCATATTGCCACTCATCTGCCACCAACTCCCCACATCGTTTTAAAATATCCCTACATTCACTTATATAACCTTATGTATGTATGTCAGTGTGACAAGAATTTGAGCTGCACCGGAAAGGCAGAGTGACAGCGGCTTAATTAAAATATCAGGGCCTTTTGTGCCATGAGGCTCTTCATATGGCAACTTCATCTGTGTCGTGAGGAGCAGATAGTTAGCTCCTTTATCCAGAGGCAGTCAATATGACCCATTAACAGATGGCTTTCATCCCCCACCTGGTGTAATTGTTCACTGACAGCAGCAGGTGCTTAAATCATATTCATGCATTATCGCACAATAATCGTTGAAATAACAGGGCTCAAATATCATGAGACAAGTCTCATTGTCATGAAAATGGCACGGACCAGTAGGATTTCAAATTCGGCAGAATGCATTGTAAAACTAAGACATGCACTCAAGCACTAACACACAACTCACTTAGGCTTCATCCGGCAAGTCCATCAGTCAATCACATTCAAATGAAATTGCAGTTTGTCTCCTCATCTACGACTGATTGCATTTCATTTTGAGTCGCCGAGGAGGATTTTTAGATATTGTGGTTGGAAATGAGACAAATCTTATGCTGTATCTCACCATTTTGCTCTATTTCCACCCAACACCAAGTAGCATATTACAATTGAGCCGTTAGAATCTCAATTGCTTTGTTGAAAGTAGGCAGACAAATTACTGGGACTCAGCTAGTAGCAAGATTAACAGTGTATAGTGAATTGTCTTTGAATTTTTAATTGATGTGTTGATTCACTGTGTGAGATTACCATCTTTAGATCACATGGAGATGGTTCTGACATTATTTAGTACATGTGATTGGTACTTTTGATGTGTTTTACAGCTTATTAGGGCGGCAATTTACAATAATTTTAATTGTCGATTAATCTGTTGATTATCTTTTGATTAAATGGATAATAATTGTGTCTCCAAAATGTGAGACAGTACTGAAAAATACCCATTGTAATTCCCAAAAGTGATATATTGTAATGTCTCATTTTATCTGTGATCATTCATTTGACTATCTGTAAATGACAAAGAAAAGAATGAAAACCTCAAGCTTGAGAAGCTGAAACAAGGAAATGTTGAGCATTTTTGGTTGAAAAATTAATAAAGTAGTCCACTGTGGAATAGTGGGAGATTCATTTTCTGTGGAAAGGGTAATTGAATAATTGCTTCAGCCCTATAATTGGGCTTGCCGTGGTTGTAGATGTTAACGGTGTTACTAATTGTTCAGTTACAGATTATATGACTTGCCCATTGCTCCCCATTGTCGTTTTGTTTTTGTTTTTTTAATAGATATAAATCCTGTTTATTTCATTTTTTACACAGACACACACCTCTGAGTGCACCACCTCTGGATCCCATAGGGGGCAGCTGCGCCGCGTTCTGGCGTCTACACAATGGTTGCGATTACGTCGCAGCCCGTTTCAGAAGCTACCCAGAAGCATCTCTTTCCTCTGCTACACTAAAAATATACAAGCTAAAGCTGGAGTGAAGAGGCCAGACACACAACCACTCAACATTAACGATCAAAGTGAGCTCTCTACAGACATCGAGTGTCACCAAATGTCCAGTGTAATCCCTAAAACCAGATTTATTGACCAGTGGAAGGATTTCCTCAACCTGTCATCCCTACATACAATAAATAAAAGCATGAGGAGTTGCTGCCACTTCACAAACTTCCATAAGCCATCTGTTAGCTACCCTCCCTAAATAGCAGACAAATTAAATTAGTAAAAAAAAACACAATATTAAACAAGCCAAACACAACATGAACATACTAAATATAACAGCACTGAACATTGGACAGGTGGTGAGAAAAGAAAAAGTTGTTTTTGTCTGCTGGATATATATGTAGGCACATATTTGTGAACAGAACTTGGTAAGATGTTTTAATCAAGTTATAATCAAGTTTGTGCGGTGCTTTGCATGTTAAAATACCTCAAAACGGACAGATAAAAGCATACTTGTCAATCCTCAGTGGCACATGGAATATATTGTGTAACAAAGGTGAAAGCCAAAGTGAGAAAAGGCTTGTATGTTTAACATTTACAGATTTAATTTCTCCCCCAACGTCCAACAAGGATCAAGTGGTTTGAGAGTTTATACAGTGGACCCTGCTGTCTTTTCTGTGTACCATAGCAAGACGGGGCAAATGCAGAACAAATAAAAATCAAAGTCTTCCAATTGATATGCATTGGATGTTTTCCCACTGTTCTGATAGAGATGCCTCTCCAAACAGTGGTTTGGAGATAACGGGCAGGCCTGGCTGTGTTTGCTGGGGTGGTGGAACAGCAGCAAGGGACAGAAGGTCACCATATTGATATGGAACTTGACAGGTCCTGTACCTGCCTTTGCTTTAACTATCCACGATAATGTAAATGCACTGAGGGAAGGATAGCTACATAGACAGGGAGAGAGAGGAAGAGAGAGAGAGAAAAAGAGAGAGGGAGAGAGAGGGAGAGAGATGTTGGCAGGGTGTTAGCAGCTAATGGACTGCTGTGTGTGTGTGTGTGTGTGTGTGTGTGTGTGTGTGTGTGTGTGTGTGTGTGTGTGTGTGTGGGCGGGCGCACGTGTACTCGCATCGCAGAACGATGGGGACTTGGTCCAGGACTGATGAGATGCTTCAGGGATAATGCCAGGCGTGGAGTTGATATGTGATTTGGGAGAAGGCTTTATGCAATTTTTTACTCATTATTCTTAATCACATACTTCAGCGTTTTCTTCACACTCCCCTTCCTCTCACCACCACCCCCCCCGCCGCCGCCGCTCCCATTCTTTCTGCCGCCTTCTCATATCCTCAGTCTGGAGGCTGACAGTGACAAATAGAGGAACACCACAGCAGTATCTCCACACGACTGGAGGTGCAAATTATTACAGGTTATTTTCCTCTCCTTTTCAAAAAAGCCATGCTTATTCATGTGGGATCACAGAATACAAAGGCTTTCAGTCTAAGATGCTTTTTATGTCAGTTTATGGATAACACATTGTTAGCCCACGTCCGCCGCCCGGTATTTCCGCGTGATTGCATCCGCTTAATATGTACTTTGTGCGCAGGTTTCTTGAGATAGCTCGTAACATAACGAATGGCGAGTTTTACTTCCATAATACTGAATATCCTTTTCAATTGGTTGTTACCTAGGAGGGCAGCCGGATCATGTTCAACATGTGAGCTTTACAAAGTGGAATAGTTGGTTACAAGAGAGAAACAGCTCAAGGGATCTTTTCTTTTTTTCAATTCAAGAGACGCTCCAACAGTCACACTCCGTGTCTGCAACCTTTCCAACCACTTCTTCATTCAGTACGTCGGCTTCTAAAATGACTGCTGTAATTCATTTTTTATATTTTGCATTATTTTACAACTCATACACCAGGAAGGGTTTAGATGTTCAGACCCGCAAGGTTAATTCCAGTATATGAATTATGAGTGGGGTGATCATAGTTCTTCAGTATTAGGCGGCGAGGTTGCTTAAATAGTCGGTTTGGTGAAAAAAGAATACTTTCTAAAAGAATTTATTCAGTTATTCACAATAGACTTCCCTCAGTGGGCCAGTCAGGGGTAAAGGACAAGTCTGTATTCCTAGGTGTAGGCTCCATCAGGGGAATAACTCATAAACATGTCATCTCTTCTTCAGGGAAAGGGGCTTGCAGGCGAAATGCCACGGTAGACAGGGAACTAGTCGACTGCATAATTTCCTTCGCTGCAACTGACACCTTTTCCATATGTAGGCACTAGACTGGGCTTAAGTGTGATGGCTATGCATCATTATGCCTCGGAAATGGAGGGTGCAAAAGTGCACTAGCAGTGACTGGCTTACATCTGACAGTTGGCCTTGTTTTACATTAGTCACATCAATTCAAATCCCTTCTCTCGACAGAGTTGGAGATCAAGTGCCAAAGACTTCAGTAACTGAGGGAAATAATTCATGAGTCAAAGACCGCTTTGATATTTTTATAATGCTTTACAACTGCTTGTGTGAAAAATCGCTTTGTCAAGAATAATTTCACGTTTTGCAAACATAAAGCCCGTTTTCATACAAAGTGAAAATGGTTGGTTCACACCAAATTACAAAAACATTCTTTTTTCTCCTCTCTCGTATCTCTAATAGAATCAAACCATGCAGGGAGTTTGGGTTTTAGGTTTTTGATCAGTCAATTTTAACTTCTACAAAATGTAGAAGTAGGGAGAGGCGGAGGAGGAGGAGGAGAAGAAGATGTTCTGTTCTGCTTCACTGATCAACACAATAATAATAATATCTTAAGATATCAGGGATAAGAGGGAAAAACATTGGCCATATTGTACCTTTCCTTTATTTCCCCCCTTTTGGAGCTTTAAACACTGCCTCACTAATTTGACTCTGCTGGAAATGTGAGATGTTCATTTAAACTAATTTCAGTTCGATTGAAACTAAATTAATTAATTATTTACTTCATTCATTGCATATGAGGAAATGTTAAGTGCACCTCTAACTATTGGCAAAAGCTGTGATCACAGTAACTTCCAGAGCTGTGAGTGCTGTGATAATTACCTTTTTTTTTGTTTAGTTTTTATTTGTCTGCGTAACACTTGCATTTCCCTTGCTTCACAACCTCTCTATAGTGCAAATGAGAAACCCGTATTTGAGCTTTTAACTGTACAAATCTACATATCAAAGAGCTAAATCGTTATCCTATTGCTGAGGGTCAAACGAAGTTATGTTGTACACCCCTCTCCCTTTTGTGTCGGAAGACAAATGTCAAACTTAGTTTATACGTAGTATAAATGAGCTAGTGGACCTCCTTTTTAACAGACACGTACCGATACGTACAGGACAGTGTTTACAAGAGTGTTTATTAAGCTATCTTTGTCTTTCTGTGCTTGATCACATTAATCTTTATTACCACTCATTCTTTTATATCTCTCATACACGTGCCATTACAGATGGCAGCCATTAGAAATAATGGGTGGCTACCAGTGCCTTATCAACAGGTCTATCAACTTTCCCGTTAACTCGATCTTACTGTGAGGAATTGCCCCCTGAGATCTATTCTTTACACAAGCTGGGGATATTCCGGCCTTACTGGGGGGAGATATAATAGCCAATTTTTACAATGCCGCACTGAGCTAGTTTATTTCCCAGGACACAGATCTCAGACTCAACGATTGCACATTTTCCATTAGTGTGACACAGACGCCAGACGACAGCAACGTTAACCAAAATCTGATGTGGGTACTCATTCTACTGTACCTCATGATAATAATATGCTGACACGCTAACTTTTTAGCATTACTGTTTCAGTACTTTAGTGCAGATTTAGTAGTTAAATAATGAAATCTCTGGTCCAGACAATTGATCAAAGGCTGCTTAATTTTATGCATTAATTACTGCTGAGGTAATGAAATGGCCCATCACTCTCCTCATAAACCAGTAAACAGTGGGGCAAAAGAAACCATCCTTCAGGCACAGGCGTGATTATGTAAAAGCACGGTTAATCATCGGGCCCATGTTCCTCCCCATTTTGTTTTTCTTGCCCTCAGTTGCCTAATGTTTACCACCAGTAAGATGTTTTATTTATTAGTTTTGTCATAAAGTTCTGTTTCACATGAAGCTGGCCGCTCATGCATGCAGTATGAGTGTTGAAATTAGCATCTCATTACTTGCAATAATTAGGCCAATGACGTCCAGATGTTGTTGATGTGGAGCGTCTGTAGGCAGATAGCTGCATCTAGCGCTTTATTATAATCAATTAATACTATATAAGAAAGTGTTTACTGCTGGCACGTATTGAAGAGCCTTGATGAGTGATATAACCAACAGACACAAACAAGTTCACTCGCTTCCTTGACTCGCTGCAGAGTTGTGTGTTCGGGGTTACATGAGAGCAGTGCTAATGAAGTCTTACATCAAGGTTCCATAATGTGATTTTGTATGTCAGAGAGAGAGAGAGACAGAGAAACTAAATATTTTCAACCCTCTTACACGTGCATGTGTCATGATGATGTTCATCGCAGCCGGGTTAGGCGATAGGGATTATTCAATGTGATTTTTTTTTTTTTTAAATCACAGCAAATTAGTGTGTTCAGAGTAAACATACAGTGTTGAAGCGGTCGTTCCATGTACCAGAGCATCGAAACTGAAGAGAGAGCTTAAAAAAAGAACAATTAGTTGTACTATTGAGACAAATTACATTTGTCATTCATTACAGATTTTGCCATACCTTTAAAACCTATGGTGATACTGTAAGAGGCCATTGCATGAGTAACACTTACCCTGTTACATGTACTCTGTACCGTTACATTTACCCTGTTACATGTACGCTGTACTGTTACATTTACCATGTACTCTGTACTACTCTTGTCGGAGTAGTTTTACTGCAGTATACCTTTTACTCTTACTCGGGTAGATGTTTAGAGGAAATTAATTACATTTGGAGGCATTCACAGTATACTATTAACGTATTATTTTTATGCATTTGTGTCCCTTTAAGAGCGGGAGTAAGCTCAGCCCCTCCAGCACTGACTATCTGAGACAAGCTGGTCCCAGGTCTGCTGGCATTCTGTCATCGTCACATCTCTACATGACTCTCTGTTCAAAGCAGCATTGGTGAAGCCTCTGGAGAGGATGAAAGTGGTACGGATGTTGTTTTCCACACATTTTTTTTACACATAGTGTAAACGCCACATGTAGATGTAATGACTTTCAAACAAGGGCAGGCAGCAACTAATATTTACAGACAAATTAACAGTGCAGTGGGCTCCGGGTGGGGAATGCTCGTCAGAAGACATCTGAGAACCGTGCTGACAGTGAGTCTATCTGTGTTAATGCTAGGGTTGCACGGTATACCGGTACTAATTTGGTACCGGGGTACTGAGGCATTTAAAACGGTACCATATTGCATTTGGACGGGACCGGTACTTGCAGCGCCGCCGGCAGCGCCCGCAACACGTCGGTGACGCCACGTGACGTTACCGCGTTGTAACTACAGCTGAGAGGACGAGGAGCGAGCCGCAGCTTGGAGAGATAAAAGGAAAAAGCAAGCAAGACGGAGGATCCGCTAGCAAGTTAGCGAGCAGCGTGGACTGGAGCAACAAACGGAGCAGGAGGAAAGCTTGGAGAGAGCGCGAGAGAGCGCGAGCGAGAGAAGCACGGAGAGGAGAATGGCTGCTGCAACCGTCACCACGCCGCAAGTGCGATATAGCCGTACTTTAGCTTAAAACAAATGCGCAAAGCGAGGCAGTTAACGCCTATGCACCACTGTGTAAACGGTGTTTAAAACATGCATGGCTAACGGCGGAAACACCTCCGACTTAGCCAAACACTTAAAGGACAAGCCCCCAGACCTGCACACTGAGCTCAGGGAACGACAGGTCATTTACTCAGGAAGAAAAGCCACATTCAGTGCTAAAAGCAAGCGCCACCCCCCTTCACTCTTAACAAAAGTAGCTCTGGAAGAAAAAAAATAGAGCTGGTTTATTTATATTATTATATTTTATATTATATTATTGTATTTATATTTTAACATTTTTAAAATTGTGTGCATTAGAAAAGCTTGTCTTTGTGGTATTTTATTTTATTTGCTGATTAATATGTTATTGTTCTAAGATTTTCTATTAAAATAAAGTCAGTAATGACATTTTTTGCGTTCACTTTTTATTTGAAAAAGTATCGAAAAGTACCGAAAAGTACCGAAACACATGTTGGTACCGGTACCGTTACCAAAATGTTGGTATCGTGACAACACTACTTAATGCCATTATGTGTAATAACATATACATAGGCCTATATGCTTCAAAACTACTAATCCTGCTTTCTGTCCTAATGTAAATAATGAATGGCAACGGCAGCGTATGTATATGCTGTGGCTGATAGATCCCATTTATTTTGCTACATTTGTCTTAATTTGTTGATTTTCATGTGTTTTACTGGAGGACCGAATGCCATATGACAGAATATACTCATCAACGTCGGAAAAGGAAGTGTGAGGTTAGGATTAAGTGCAGCGGACCTTGAGACGATCACCACTCATGATCACTCAGCCAGATCTGCCCGACCAAACACTACACAAAGCAGGCGATTGCCCCAGGAAGAGAGGCAGGAGAGCCGAGATGGAAGCTAAGCTAAATCTGCTAGGACCTAAGGTTACTCCCCTCTGATGTTTAATTGCAGGAAAATAAGGATGGATGAAATAAGACTACAGGCCAACCCAGCAACAGGACTGGGTGACTGATGTGCCCACATCTTTACAGAGACCCGGCTATATCGTGGCGTCCCAGATCATGCTGCACTCCAAAGAGACAAGAGAAGGAGGACTCCGTGTTTGTATGAAAGTTGCTTGGTGCTCAAACATGGAGTCAGAGTTGATGGACAACGTTTCTCTGATGTCAAATGTTTAATGTTATAATGGCGGCCACGTTATCTGCCCAGTTAAATGTTTTTGCTGCTGTTTGCAATCATTTTGATACAAATGCAAAATGCCCTACAGGAATGCACTACTGTTTTTGTTTTGTTCATCACGTTTTTCTTGTGTAGCAAATGGGCTATAACTAATTTGGTTGTGCATCCCTGTGTTGCACGATGACAATAAATGATGCTTGAATACTTGAAACAAAGCGGTGCGTACTAGCCATGCTTTGATGAAGACAGACAAAAAAGTAGGGACCAAATTATGCACATGAAAAAAGAAGACAAATGGCGTTCATTTCATGTGGACATGAATGCTATGTTTCAACCCCAGATGGCCTTCCCCAGGTCAAAAATAAGAAGTGAACATGCATTCAATAGTCAATTAATGATGAACGATCAAAGAATCATCTCCTCATTAGCCTGAATAAATCATCAGATGTGAGACATTTTCAGAAAGATAAGAGACTGATTTAGCCACTTCTCTAATCTTGGGTGAGATCTGTCACGTTCTGTTTTGGGAACTAGGACTGAGGACTTCTGTACTGGACTGATCTAAGTTTAAGGAGTAACACAGATCTATTTGCACATTTGCAGATTGATTTGTTAAATATAAAAGAAAAGAAACTTGCAACTGAAGTAGTGCACAACTGCCTAATGACATTAGGAAGGATGCAATCACAAGTTTCATCACGATGCAATATATAAATTCTTTGGACGAAAAAACTACATTATTGACATCACATATTCGCCACAAAAATATTTGATTTGAGGGGTGGGCAATCAATATGAGAGAATATCATATGCAAATGTAACTCAATTAGTAACCTTTACATCAACTCACAAAAACAACTGAAATGGGATTTGACCATTTTTTTCAATTCTTCCCGACATTTAAAAGAAAAAACGAGTCAAGTTGAAGTTGTGGCTAACCCCAGCCACTAGCAGTGTTTGGATGTTTAGAGAGGAGATGCGTTTTGAAGTAAATGGTGAAGTGTCAAGGGGATTTTAAAATAAACTTTGCACCAATGGTATTGCATTAATCATAGAATCAATACATTGTTACACCCCTAGGCATTACTGGATTTTTTAAGACTTTTGCTTAAATAAAAACATTTTTTTAGGTATTTAATATGTTGGACCGGTGATATCAAGTCATTCTATCTATAACCAGTATGAGTATCTACATCATAATACAGCGTATATCATGACACAAACAAAAAGAGTATTTTATCCACATTACCCACTGCTAATCTCGACTGCAGAGAGGGATCTTAGATACACTGTCTGAAGTTCATTTTAATTGCATTCAATTATTTGTTTAACTTATAGCCAATACAGTGACTACAAACGGAGTGGGAAAAACTGCTGTGTTCAACCCTGAAAAGACAGAAGTAACCTGGAGTCACTCAGACAGCATTCAAACTTTCTAAATTGTCACGTCGCTGCCATTAAGTCGTGCACATCTACCATCATCTGACGCTAAACTTGACAGATGAGGATGAAATGAAGTGTGTCAAATGCAGTTACAGTGATCTCATTCGAAATGCATTTCCGTGATAGGACTTGTTTCAGTAATATATCACATCTTTCTCTTTGCATTTCATTTGGTTGTGTTGAATCTAATATCATGTGCCATTGACAATGGCAGCCAAACAGTGTAAAATTAATGACAGGGCTGGCATATGTCTTGCATTTGATTAGCAACAACATCAAAGTATTTCTTTTCTCAAACGTTGTCCTGTCTTGAGGGGCATTCCATGCCTAGGCTGTACAACACTGACTATGGTGTATCTATTATTAAGCCAATTTGTCTACGAAGGCTGTTGTCTTTCTCATCAAAGTTATTATGGAGGCTCAAAATGAAAGCTAACTATGGGTTTCAGTGCCGACAGCTAGTATAGACATACAAACAAACTTTTGATTACAAGGCTCATTATTTTTGCGATGCATCCAAATCTACGTCATTACATCTGCACAGAATAATGCAATTCAAGTTCCAAATCTTGTAATTATGTAATATAAATGCAAATGCTTATGGTTAAAGTGACATTGCTCTGTCAGTGTTATGGTATTATCACTGTCAGCTGCAGTGGATGCTTCCAATATCCAGTGTCCTCTGGAGGGATATTGGTCGCTATGATCTGTGTGTACGTAAGTGTGGCTAAAAGGAACTTCTCAAGTCATTCAAAAAGGAGTGAGATATAAAGGTCACTTTGTGCATATCACCTTTTCAAAAGCTCCCATTCAGCCTGTATGCTCAATGCTTTGCTTTGCAATGGAAATCCTTCCTTCCTCCCCTATGCAACAAACTTTTTTTCCTCTCATGAGGAAACATGAATACTGCATGACATACTGGATGCAGAGTTTAAATTCCCAGCATCTTTTTCAAAAGATTGTATGGTTATGGTCAGCTGTGGGGCCTCCCATGGACAATAACAGAATGATAAATACCCTCATCTAGAGAAAATGTCAATTATCAGCAGACTCAGCAGCAGTGCTGGTGGTCCTCCTGGCACGATAAAGATCTAACATTAATAAGGTGTGCTTATCTCTGGGAAGACAGCCACCGATTGATTTTTGAGAGAAGCCTGGAAGAAAGGGAACAATGTATTATTTAAACAGAAACATATTCCACCAAAGAGAAATGTAATGAAGTACACCAAAGAAAAAAAATAGACATACGACTGCATTATATTAGAGTTCAGTGCCTGCCGGGCATCTAATGTTTCTCATCCATCAGCTCCTGCTCCTGTGCCTCCCCTAGCTCTAAACATAACCCAAGGAACATTAATAGATACTTAGAAACATTAAATGAGACCCCGGGTCACTGCCTCTGTGTGCTGGCAACAACAACACTTTCAACAGATTTTTAAGTTTGAGGACTTCTAATTAGTCTCCAGAGCTCCTTCTGTATTCTTCCTCTCATCATATAATATTGGTTTGCTGAACAATAAGGCTAACCAACGGGTGCATGGGAAACTAATGAGCCATTTTAAGGAATGGGAAGGGAAATTGGCTCAAGCTGGCAACACGTTCTGACGTGGTGTGAACAGGAGAAAATTCTAAAGACAATTCTAAAAAGAAGTAGTAGCCACTAAAGACATTTTTTTTTTAATGAATGTTAACTTGTTTGTGTTCTTCATTTTCTCAAAGACAATTCATTTACTCTCTCACCTGTTGATGGAGACAGTCGGCAGTCATATGGACATTCCTATTTCAAGACCAACTGTAAGTTTCTCATGAGGAGAAGCCCTAGGATATGTGCTGCAAGGCTGGCATCATAATGATCAAAGTGAAATGTTTGTCGACTGAAATCAATAGCATTGGGGTGCCTGGAAATTGCTATTAAAGATCACTATCGATTTTACAGCAGTAGTTCAGTGAGCGAGCGACTGGCCTTTCAGACTTCAACCGTGGTGAATGTTTCCTGGGCCAGTTACCCAGCTTCTGACGGATTACGTTAATGTGAAATGTAATCAAGCTGAGTCGGTGTTATTTGGTCACTGGGTGAGGCCCTGGGTGAACTTTAATCTACCTGCATCTGAGCCATCATGACATGTGATCACAGCAATGAACAATGTCACCTGCTAGGTCAAAGAGGACACCTTAAGAAAGTTCCTCCTTTACAGTGAATAAGGTAAAGAAATGTCTCTTTATATTTGAGCATCTGCCTGGTTTTTGTTGTGTATCACTGCAGGATAACGTTACATATGACATTAACTTTTAAAATGTTTGCCTAGATGTGATGAAATTGATCACATGCATTATTTCACAGCAAAGAATGCACAGCTAAAAAAAACATAGAACGTGGCTTTAATTAGGGCTCAAACTAACGATGATTTTCATTGTCATTAATCTGCTCATTATCTTGTAGATTCATAAATTATAATAAGATAAGATAGAACTGTACTCATCCCAAGGGAAATTCTTGTGCAGCAGCTGCAATACAAAGCAGTAAAGAGTAAATAAATGAAGTGCCAATTAAGCCAAGTTCACACTACACAATTTCCAAGGTCATCAGATTGCTGTACCATTCACACTACACAACTTGCTGTTTTGCAATCCGGAGACTTGTAGGTCTCTCACTACATGACTGGTTGCCAACACTTTTAACTGGGAGGAATCCCCCCACGAGGTTTTCAAACTACGTTGTATCCCGAAAACACACACAATGTAGTCGTGCTTGTCATCATATTTGTTTAGTTTGTTGGCATGTGTTCACATAATACCATTTACCATTTCTCCCTTTAATCCATGTCTTGCACCCTCATTGGCTGTAGCAGCCTGAAAGGGATCCAGATATTTAGACCAGATACTTAGTATGCTAAATGTGTTTGGGAGCATTGCAGACCATATCTGAAGACTCTCTGGTCACATCTTTGGACGGTTGACACATGGCACTCAAGCACTGACGTGCGAGTGATGAGCCAGTACAGATTTGCCTCTGATCTGGGGATTTTGTCCGAGAGCAAAAACTATAAGGCAGTAGAAAACCAGGGTTTAAGTCGTGAAGTGTGACCCAGGAATTAGAGGTGCACAAATCGTTTAGCTGCTGATTAAAACTGGACTGCTTTCAGCTGATCAGCCATGATTTGTGACAGGCCGATCAGTTTCATAGTTATGCATTGTCATTGTCATATTTACACACATGTGCTACCAAAGCATGATAAGTGTTGGTGAGTGAAGTAAATTAATAAAGCTCAGAAAACTAGAAAAGCAATTTCTG